>NW_027492731.1:0-384073 GCF_021521415.1 Bidens hawaiensis | reverse complement strand
AAAAAGAAAAAAACATTCTTTGGAACAATTAAGAACATTTAAAAAAATTAAATAAAGCTGTTTACAAAGAGATTTTCGAAAACTTAATGTGATACAGTTTAAAGTTGGTATGTATTTGTAAACTTAGTTTTCAATTACTATTACAAAATCTTTTACTAATATGTGTTTTTTTATTTTTTTTTCAGGTTTAATGGTTCATTTATGTTATATTATTTCTTATTCATTGCATTGTTTATTTATAAAGTATTTTATTTTTATGTTATAGATATAGTTTAACATCTGAGGGTAAAAAACTTATGACAAATATTTGTGTTGACTAAATGCGTAGTTTATATTTTATATTGTTTGTTGATATGTTTTCCACCCGTATGTAACACGGACTATTATCCTAGTCAATAATAAAGTTATAATATTTTAATTTGAATAGTAAGTCGTCTATAAGTCGTGTTTCTTTAGGTGAGTTACAAAAGAGTAGGTGATAAACGAACTTGACCAAGTAATAAAGGTTAACAAATTAAAAAAGTATAACGTATGTTATCTATTCAAACATTCTTTTTTCTATTCATACACCCGTTTTATACACAATTTCTCTCATACAAAAACTCTCTTTAAAACCTTTGTGAGTGACTAAACAACAACTCCATAGCTTATATATATAGTTATTAGTGATGTACAATGATGCTAGTAGACCTTAACCTCATATGTTCTTTTCTTTTATTTTTTTTCATTTTTGTTTTTTTATGATAGGCTATGTGTTATAAGCAGGGGCGGCCCAATGTTTTTGGAAGCATTAAGCTAGCAAAATATTTGAGGCCTTTTTATAAACTTTTAAGGGTCTAAAACAGTGATTTATAAGATTCTTACACAAATTAACTGATGTTATAATGTAGTAGCAAATAGCAAACTAATGTTCTAACATCCAATACTATAGCAAATATAATAGATGTAATCATCTGTTCTAAATTCTAATACAAATTAATGTTCAATACAGTTGCAAATAACAAATTAATATTCTAAACTTCTAATACAAGTAGCATATAGGCAAAAATCAATTTTCATTCATACACTAAGCTTTTATTCAATATCTATGCTAAATAATCTAATATATTAAAATTAAAAACTTAAAAATTAGGCCTCCTGTTGTTTGGGGGCCTTAAGACCTTGCTTGACTTCTTAAAGCACTTGGGCCGGCACTGGTTAGGCTGTGCGTTGTGGTGTTGCCACCGGAGCCGAGAGTGGCCGGCGTTAGCCACGTCGATAGCGAACACCACAACGACCTGGCGCGAGTGGTGCCGCGAGTGGAGTTGCGGTGGGTGAATTGAACGCTGGGAACTAGGGTGCGTGATGTGACCGTTAGCTTGGGTGAAAACAAAAAGAAAAAAAAACTAGTTTTTGTTTTTATTTATTTTTTACCCATATAAACCACAACATTAACTTTAAAAAATTATCAACACTCTCAATTCTCTCTACACTACCTTATAAAAAATATATTCCATATTACTGGGGTGGTTATTACCGACCGGAAATGCCTTTTGGTCAAGACGACGACAACGTGGTGCCACCGAGATGGAACAAAACTTGAGTCAAATGCCACCACCGTCTCCCAACTTTTTTTATTCCCGAGACACATGTAACGTCCTCGTTTTGAGAATAAATAAATAAAGTAATGCGAGTTTTATTTAATGTGTCGCGTAATATTAATGGAAATAATATTATAATATGGAATGAATGGATAAGGTTAGGATTAATATGGGCTTGGAAACGATTATGGGTCTAAAGCCTTTAGGCTTGAGAGTATATAAGTCCTAAATACCCTAAAACCCTAATTATTATCCTCTCATCATCCTGTCATCATCAGACAATCATCATACTCACGTACACACACATACTCCCTGCTTATTCACAAACATTCCTTTTATCCATCCAAGATTTTTAGAAGATTCAGTTAGGAGTTTTCAAGATAATCAAAGATCTAATCTAATCGCATTTTAGAGGTATGTATTGTGTTAAGATCCATCGCTTTTACTTGCCTTCATCTTCTTGTTGTTATTCTAAAACAAATAATAAAGGAACAAATGGATTTGTAAGCCAACATGAAATGAACCGAGCCCAAACCCGATTTAAATAAACACTAACCAAACCAAACTAATGAGTAAATCTTTGTTAAAAACGATGAGAAGTATATATATAGGTTAGGTTTTCACAACTCAAATGAGTTTTCATTCTATACTTCCCATATATATATAAATATACGCATATAAATATATGGGTATATATATAAGTAGTAAACTTGACTCATACGGAATAGGGTTGTAAGACCCGATATCGGTTGGAACCAAATGAACATGAGGAACTTTAACCAATCGAATTGAATCGATTTCACTAAGTGGTATTCAACCCGAACATGGACCGAATGGAGTGTAAAGATTCGATCGGAAAAGAAGATTCAAATCATCACCTCGATACGATTGGAAGTTACGGTCAACTCGACTGGCCAAAGAGGGACTCGATTGGAATTCCTGTTCAGCTCGAGTAAAGAACTCGACTTGAATAGGTGTGAACGGCTCGACCGGGGTGAAGGGATTCGGCTAGGTTTCGAGCCGAATGGAAGTAAGAAGCTCAAGCCAAATTCTAGTAGAGTGGGAGTGAAAAAAAAAAACTCGACTCGAATTTGTCGTGGATTCGATGGCATTCGAGTCGAACGGATGAGAGGGAGTCGACCCAAAATCGAACCGAGTGAAGAGTATGGAGATTGACTCGATTGGAAACGGATGTGGGAAAGGGGATCGACCTAAGTCGTTTCGATTGGAAATAGGAGAGGGTAGTTGGCCGAACTTCAGTCGAGAAGTCCTGATTATCGGCTCAAGTTGTTGACTCGATTTGAAACTGTGGACTCTACTCACAATTAGTCGACTAGGAGTAAGAAGGAACTCAAACCCAAGTCACAGCTTCATTATCTAAACTCCAATATTCTTCTTCCGTCGCCATGACCGCCGGAAACGGGAGGGACGGTGGTGGCCGTGGTAAATGAAAGGAAGGAAGATATGGGATCTGTGTATAGATAGTGATGGTGGGGAGGCATTTTGGGTAATTAAAACTATAATAATAATAATAATAATAATAATAATAATGATGATGATGATGATGATGATGATGATGATGATGATGATGATGATGATGATGATGTATATAAACAAAAGGATTTAACCCGAACTTGATTAAAAAGTAAACGAGACCCGAACCCCGACTCATTAAGAAAGTTTAAACACATAAACTTGACGTGAACCTTAATAGTTAATAAACCATAAAGCACATGAGTTCGTTAAAGAATCATGGAGCGGTTCCTAAATAATTAAGTTAAAATCCATTAAACTAATAAAGTATGGTTACGTTGAGGTTCGGCTCATTAACCAACTAAGTTGGTTTCGTGAACATAAGAATAGAAAATAATAAAAGATAGAAAATTAATATGTGTTATTCAATAAACAGTTAGTCGAGTTCAATTGAAGAAAGACGTTACGATTAACTCCGAGCGGAATCCACTACAGGTGAGTTCTAGCCCCTTTCTCTGTAATGTTTTTTGGGGCTCTGTGCATACTCCTATGTGATAGTTAATACACTTACCTAAGTGATAAGTGTATGATTATTTATTGAATGTTATTATTAAATGTTGCATGAATGTGCGTATATAATTATATATGAAATTAAAGGATATGAAACGTATGAAATAAAGGTAAGGACGATTGACGAGACATGTATGGTTGTATGGTTATGCTAGGCAAAGGGACCCGACCCTAATAATATATGAGATAGAAGGGACCAGACCCTGATAATATCTGAGATCGATGCAGGAGGGACCAGACCCTAATAATATCTGAGATAGAAGTGACCAAACCCTGATAATATATGAGATAGAGGGACAAGACCCTAAAAATATCTGAGATAGTAGAAGTAGGATAGTTTACGGTATTCAATTGAAGAAAGAATGAGAGTATGTAAATACGTATGTATGTACGTAGGCATGTATGAATGAGTAATGGTAAGTAAAGTATGAAATACGTATCTCCGGACACGTATAAGTTTGAACGTGAATGTAATGCATGTTAATTGTTTAACTAAAACTCACTCAGCGTAGCTGACTTTTAGTATGCACGCAGGTGAGTAGGTTGAGGCAGGTTGCTTGATGGAAACATGTGGCAATAAGATGAAGACAAGCATCACTATGAAGAAGATTCACGTGTTATTTATGTTTAATGTTTAAGACTTATGTTATTTCATTTTAAACAAGTACTTATATTATATAAGAATGGTTGACCTTATATTCCGCAAATTGTTTTAAATTAACTCTTATTTCTGAATTATGTGAATGAGTAAATCCAACCCGCATGAAAGTAGGGCACCCGGGATCGGGGGCCTTACAGGTTGGTATCAGAGCATAAGTTCAAGAGAATAAGCATCTTGAATAGAGAATGGGACGAAATGAAGAAAGAAAGAAGATGCCAGTCCGAGAATGCCATGTGTCACTCAAGCAAGCTTAATACACGATTTATTTCGCGTATCACGTAGGGATAAGTAAGGAAGTTATATGAATTGTTAGAGATAGTATTGTTTGCTTATATTGGAAATGTTTGAGTAGCTAACTTCTTTAGGTAGAATCGAACACAAGTAGACTAACGAAAGGAAGTGTATAGGACACAGAGAGTAACGTGAGCAGCTAATCCCAGCTGGCCACTGTTATTACTTGCAGCCTTACTATCCTTGTACTAAATAGTTCCTCATGTGATGATGTTTGTGTTTTTCCTTTAGAATTCAGATGGCTGGTGCTAAGAGTACTACTGGACATGGAGCCGCATGGGACGCCGTGGTAGACCGCGTATCAACCAAGTACCCTCTGAAGAACCGGTTACTGAGTCTAGTGAAGAAAGAAGCATGACTTTGAGAGAAGAAGAGTATCAGCTCGACCCTGCTATTCAAGCTGCTATCACACAGGCTGTTGTTGCTGTAGTGAAGAATCTCCAACCAGACAAGTCTACTGAAAGCCATACCAAGACTGTTGAGAAGACTGGGGAAAGTAGTAAGAAGAATACCGAGACTGAGATGGAAGCGTCAAGCGAGGTTCGCTCTGTGAAGGTTAATGATGGGAAGGGAGGCCGTGGTGGTTGCAACTACAGAACCTTCAAGGGTTGTAACCCACCTAAGCTGACTGGTATGGGTGACGCAATTGCTACCCTTTAGTGGATAACCGCAATGGATAAGGTTATCCTCATTAGCGAGTGCCGTCCCGACCAAGCTTTGGGCTTCGCTACTCAGTCGTTTGGTGATGAAGCTATGTTCTGGTGGGAAACTGTTGAACAAAGAAAGACTGTTGCTAAAATTAAGGCCATGAAGTGGGAGGATATGAAAGAGATGGCAATGAAGAAATTCTGTGCTGATGTTGAAGTTGAGAGGGCTGAAATGAGATTCCTGAACTTCAAGGTGGGAAAGATGACACATCGTGAGTACACAACTGAGTTTAACCGTATGTCAAGACTTGTGCCCGAGATGGTGAATACTGAAACTAAGAGGATCAAGTGTTAAGTGAGAGGACTTCCCCCAAACGTCCGCACACTGGTCAGGGCAAGTAGACCTGCTACTTTTGATTCCACGGTCGAACTTGCGGAAATGGTTTACGATGACCTGCCAATTAACGAAGTGGTTGTTGAGGAGAAGAAGGAAAAGAAGTGGGATACTCATGGAAAAAGGCACGGTACTCAGCTATGGAACCCTAGAGATAAGAAAAGTAAGGTGTGGGAAAAGAAATCGTGTCAAACGTGTGGGAAAATGCACGGTGGCGAGTGTAAGTGGGGAAAAGGGACTGACATTTGTCATAAGTGTGTAAAGGCTCATGGTGGGAGTGTAGAATGGGATCGAATGCATGCTACAAGTGTGGGAAAGTGGGGCATTATGCTCCGGATTGCATTGCTAAACCCGCGTGTTACAAGTGCGGGAAGACGGGTCACTTTGCGAGAGAGTGTACTGAAGGTGAAGCTGGGGGTAGTGGAAAGAGAGATGCTGAGAAGACTAGGCCGAAGACCGGAGCTTACATGCTGACACAGGAGTAGGCCAAGCAAATTCCCGATGTTGTGACAGGTACATTTCTAGTAAATGGTATTTCTGCTTCTGTTTTATTCGATTCGGGTGCTAATAGAAGTTTCGTAGATGTAACGTTCAGTAAGTTAGCTGAACTGACATGTTGTCGTGTTCCTGAGACTTTTATGGTAGAAACGGCTAGTGACACTTCTGTTAGGATAATGAGAATGGTTAAGGACGGTAAGATAGAGTTCGAGGGACACGAGTTCCCTGTTACTCTTTTTGTAATGACCTTAGGAAGATTCGATGTGGTTTTGGGAATGGATTGGTTTTCTGAGTTTGAGGCTCAGATAGTGTGTAAGAGTAGAGTGATAAGGTTAAACTCCTTGGATGGTGGTACAGTGACGGTTTATGATGATAAGGAAAGTGCTGGGCTTAACGTCATTTCGATAATAAAACCCGAGAAAATGTTAAGGCGAGGGTACGTTGCCTACCTGGCGTATGTTGTCGACGCTTCGGCGGAGGCAAAGGAAGTGAAAGATGTTCCTGTAGTGTGTGACTATCATGAAGTGTTCCTTGAGGACCGTCCGGGGTTGCCACCGGAACGAGAGGTAGAATTTCAGACTGAGTTAGTACAAGGAGCACAGCTCGTCGCGAAAGCACCTTACTGTCTGGCGCCGTCCGAGATGAAAGAACTGATGCTCAAATTGCAAGAACTCCTCGACAAAGGTTTCATACGACCAAGTGTTTCCTCGTGGTGCGCGCCGGTGTTGTTGTGAAGAAGAAAGACGGAAGCATGAGAATGTGTATCGATTATCGTGAGCTGAATAAGCTTACGGTGAAGAACAGATATCCGTTGCCACAGATTGATGACTTGTTCGATCAATTACAAGGTGCTAGCTGGTTCTCGTGGATAGACCTTCGATCGGGCTATCATTAGTTGAAAGTGAAAGAGGCAGACATCCCTAAAACAGTATTTCGGATGCGGTATGGACACTACGAGTTCCTCGTGATGTCGTTCGGTCTAACGAATGCTCCCGTAATATTTATTGACATGATGAAAAGGGTATGTCGGCCAATGCTAGACAAGTCGGTGATCGTTTTCATTGAAGATATACTAATTTATTCAAAAAGCGAGTCTGATCATGCTAAGCATCTGAGAGAAGTATTGGAAGTCTTGAAGGACGAGAAGCTGTATGCCAAGTTCTCGAAATGCGTGTTTTGGCTGTGAGAGGTACAGTTTCTAGGTCACATAATCAATTCCGAGGGGATTACTGTGGACCCAGCAAAGATTGAGGCGATAAAGAATTGGAAGACGCCGCAAAACCCAACTAAGATACTCAGTTTCTTAGGGTTGGCTGGCTACTATAGGATATTCATTCAAGGTTTCTCCAAGATAGCCGCACTGTTGACCGGTATGACCCGAAAGACTGTGGTGTTCAATTGAGGTAAGTTCCAGGAAGAGGTGTTTGAAGAATTGAAGAAGAGGCTAACCAGGCTCCAATTCTTGTTTTACCCGATGGCAATGAGGATTTAGTAGTTTGTGCTGACGCTTCGCATCAAGGGTTAGGTTGCGTGTTAATGCAATAAGGAAAAGTTATAGCATATGCGTCCAGACAGTTGAAGACTCACGAAAGCACATACCCGACGCATGATCTGGAGTTCACAGCTATTGTACATGCTCTTAAGATCTGGAGACACTACTTGTATGGTACTAAGTGCACTATTTATACAGATCACAAGAGTTTGAAATACTTCTTCGAGCAGAAAGAATTGAATATGAGACAAAGAAGATGGTTAGAGTTGATTAAAGACTATGACTATGATATCAAGTATTACCCGGGAAAGGCTAGTGTAGTTGCCGATGCTTTAAGCCGAAAGAATGAAGAAGTGATAGCGACAGTGAAGTTTTACAAGCTGATTATCAACTTAGATTTCTTTAAGGAGATCAACAGGGTTCAAACAGAGGTGCTGGCAGATGAAGGGTTAATGAAGAAAGAAAGGATTTTCGGTCAGTAGACTAAGTTGATGGATAATACACAAGGTGTGAAAATCAGATTCGATCGGATGTGGATTCCGCGACATGGAAATCTCAGAAGTCGAATTCTAGACGAGGCTCATAAGTCTCGATACTCGATTCATCCAGGATCCACCAAGATGTATCAGGACTTAAAGAAAGACTATTGGTGGCCAGGTATGAAGAACGGAGTAGTAGACTATGTCAATAAGTGTTTGACTTGTTAGCAGGTTAAAGTAGAACACCAGAAACCTTATGGGAAGATGCAGCCATTGGAGATACCAGAGTGGAAATGGGAACACGTCATCATGGATTTCATAACTAAGCTACCGCGTACAACTAAGAATCATGATACTATCTGGGTAATTGTGGACCGTTTAACAAAGAGTGCTCACTTTCTGCCTATACGAGAGGCCATTTTGTTAGAAATGTTAGCAAATGTGTTCATTAAAGAAGTGGTAACGAAGCATGGGGTGCCGTTATCGATCGTATCCGACAGAGATACCCGCTTTACTTCCCTATTTTTGAAGAGGTTCCATGAAGCAATGGGAACGAGATTGAACATCAGTACGACGTATCATCCTCAAACAGATGGACAGTCGGAGCATACTATCCAAACCCATGAGGATATGCTACGTGCATGTGTGTTAGATTTTGGAGGAAGTTGGGATGATCATCTTCACTTAGCAGTGTTTTCTAACAACAATAGCTACCATTCAAGTATTGGTATGCCTCCTTTTGAAATGTTGTAAGGTAGACGTTGTAGAACTCCCATATGCTGGGGAGGGATTGGCCAAAAGGAGATGGGTAGTTTAGAAGTTGTGCAAGAAACCTCCTCGAGTTTCTATCAGATCAAGGCAAGAATGAAAGCTGCTCAAGACCGCTAGAAGTCTTATGCCGACAAACGACGACGACCAATCGAGTTTAACGTTAGCGACAATGTGATGCTTAAGGTCTCGCCGTGGAAAGGTTTTATTCGTTTTATAAAGAGAGTAAAGTTTAGTCCAAGATATATTGGACCATTCAAGATCGTAGCTCGTGTAGGAGGAGTGGTGTATAAGCTCGATCTGCCTGCAGAACTGGAAGGGATTCACTCTACCTTTCATGTCTCTCACTTAAGGAAATGTCTCGTTAACGACACGTCTCACGTGTCATTAATGGACATAGAGGTAGATGAACGATTGAATTACATCGATCAGCCAGTTGAAATCGTTGACCAAAAGGACAAGCAACTTTGTCACGAGGTCATTCCGTTAGTAAAGGTGATCTGGAAACACCGTAAAGGGGCGGATGCAACGTGGGAAGTTGAGGAAGAAATGCGTAAGTTCTATCCTTAATTTTTTGTGTAATAGATAGGTTTTGGGGAAGAAACCTTTTTAAGGAGGGAAGACTTGTAACGTCCTCGTTTTGAGAAGAAATAAATAAATAAAGTAATGCGAGTTTTATTTATTGTGTCGCGTAATATTAATGGAATTAGTATTATAATATAGAATGAATGGATAAGGTTAGGATTAATATGGGCTTGGAAACGATTATGGGCCTAATGCCATTGGGCTTGGGAGTATATGAGTCCTAAATGTCCTAAAACCTTAATTATTACCCGCTCATCATCCCATCATCATACTCACGTACACACACATACTCCCTGCTTATTCACAAACATTCCTTTCATCTATCCAAGATTTTTAGAAGATTCATTTAGGAGTTTCCAAGAAAATCAAAGATCTAATCTAATCACATTTTAGAGGTATATATTATGTAAAGATCCATCGTTTTTACTTGCCTTCATCTTCTTGTACTTATTCTAAAACAAATAATAAAGGAACAAATGGATTGGTAAGCCAACATGAAATGAACCGAGCCCAAACCCGATTTAAATGAACACTAATCGAACCAAACAAATGGGTAAAAAATGATATGAGAAGTGTATATATATACACACACGTATATATATATATATGGTATATATATAAGTAGTAAACTTGACTCATACGGAATAGGGTTGTAAGACCCGATATCGGTTGGAATCAAATGAACATGAGGAACTTTAACCAATCGAATCGAATCGATTTCACTAAGTGGTATTCCACCGAACTTGGACCAAATGGGCTGTAAAGATTCGATCGGAAAAGAAGATCCAAATCATCACCTCGATATGATTGGAAGATACGGTCAACCCAACTGGCTAAAGAGAGACTCGATTGGAATTCCTGTTCAGCTCGAGTAAAGAACTCGACTGGAATAGGTAACGGATCGACCGGGTGAAGGGTTTCGGCTCGGATTGAGCCGAATGGAAGTAAGAAGCTCGATCCAAATTCCAGTCAAGTGGGAGTGAAAAAACAAAACTCGACTCGAATTCGAGTCGAGTGGGTGTCGTGGATTCGATGGTATTCGAGTCGAACGGAGGAGAGGGAGTTGACCCAAAATCGAACTTCTCTCCTGAGGTTCGAAATGTGGAGATACTTTACCGTCACCTGCTAGCTCTGTCCGCCACGGGTTAGCGACATAAAGTGCGAATAAAGGTTCATCGGGACATTTTCTTCAACAACTAAAGCCCTTATTATCCCAGCAGAGCCTCCAAAGGAAGTAAAGACTACAAGTCCCTATGGGAGTTCCTTGCCCACTTCTTGGCATCTGGCCTTGATTATGTTTCATGTCCGCGAATCGTATTCATGTCCGACCCCCTTCTCTGTTGGCGAATCGACTTCAGCTTCTGTACTTCTTTCGTTATGGCCGTCTAAAAAGTATTAAGTTCTTTAAAGATCTTCGGCTCCTTTTGAAGCGGAGAAAGGGTGAAAGCTAATAATAACTTTTTTCCACAACTTACTTGGAAAAGGGAAACTCATGCCTTTCCTTAATCAGTTACTTGCCTCCTTCTGCTACTAGTGATTCAATTCCAAAGATGGAGGAAGTGTTACCCAGCGTCGAAGTGAAGTTCCTTGTCTCAGCATCCTTCTTCCAAAACGGATGTGGGAAAGGGGATCGACCTAAGTCGTTTCGATTGGAAATAGGAGAGGGTAGTTGGCCGAACTTCAGTCGAGAAGTCTTGATTATCGGCTCAAGTCGTTGAGTCGATTTGAAACTGTGGACTCTACTCACAATGAATCGACTGGGAGCAAGAAGGAACTCAACCCAAGTAACATCGTCATTATCTAAACTCCAATATTCTTCTTCCGTCTACATGACCTCCGGAAACGGGGAGGACGGTGGTGGCCATGGTAAATGAAAGGAAGGAGGATATGGGATCTGTGTTTAGATAATGAGGGTGGGGAGACATTTTGGGTAATTAAAACTATAATAATAATAATAATAATAATAATAATAATAATAATAATAATAATAATAATAATAACTAATAATAATAATTATAATAATGAAGCAAATGTATATAAATAAAAGGATTTAACCCGAACTTGATTAAAAAGTAAACGAGACCCGAACCCGAGACCTGACTCACTAAGAAAGTTTAAACACATAAACTTGACGTGAACCTTAATAGTTAAGAAACCATAAAGCACATGAGTTCGTTAAAGAATTAAGGAGCGGTTCCTAAATAATTAAGTTAAAATCCATTAAACTTATAAAGTATGGTTACGTTGAGGTTCGGCTCGTTAACTAACTAAGTCGGTTTCGTTAACATAAGAATAGAAAATAACAAAAGATAGAAAATTAATACGTGTTATTAAATAAACAGTTAGTCGAGCTCAATTGAAGAAAGACATTATGATTAACTCTGAGTGGAATCCACTACAGGTGAGTTCTAGCCCCTTTATCTGTGACATTTTTCGGGGTTGTGTGCATACTCCTATGTGATAGTTAATACACTTCTCCTAAGTGATAAATGTATAATATGTGTATGATTATTTATTGAATGTTATTATTAAATGTTGCTTGAATGTGCGTATATAATTATATATGCAATTAAAGTATATGAAACGTATGAAATAAACGTAAGGACGATTGACGAGACATGTATGGTTGTATGGTTATGCGAGGCAAAGGGACCAGACCCTAATAATTTCTGAGATAGAAGGGACCAGACCCTGATAATATCTGAGATCGAGGCAGGAGGGACCAAAACCTAATAATATTTGAGATAGAAGGGACCAAACCCTGATAATATCTGAGATAGAGGGACCAGACCCTAAAAATATCTGAGATAGTAGAAGTAGGATAGTTTACAGTATACCATAGATGAAAGAAAACGAGTATGTAAATACATTTGCATGTACGTAAGGTATGTATGAATGAGTAATGGTAAGTACAGTATGAAATACCTATCTCCGGACGCGTATAAGTATGAACGTGAATGTAATGTATGTTAATTGATTAACTAGAACTCACTCAGCGTAGCTGACTTTTAGTATGCACGCAGATGACTAGGATGGGGCAGGTTGCTTGATGGAGACACGTGGCAATAAGATGAAGACTGTCATCGTTTTGAAGAAGATTCACGTGTTATTTATGTTTAATGTTTAAGACTTATATTATTTCATTTTAAACAAGTACTTATATTATGTAAGAATGGTTGACCTTATATTCCGCAAATTGTTTAAATTAGCTCTGATTTTCTAATTCCGTAAATGAGTAAACCTAACCCGCATGAAAGTAGGGCACCCGGGATCGTGGGCCTTACAACCCAAGAGGTTCGAAAGAGGTTGCCAAGGGCAAACCAGCCCAAAAAAAGAACCAAGGAGGAGCGGGAGGCCCGAACCGAGCGGCCGAGGTAGGCGTTCCAAAAAGAAAAACAACTCCTTGGACAAAAATAGGAGAAAAGGCCTTGTGTCGTGCTTAGATTGAAATATTCGAAGATTATAACCCGATATTTTTTTTTAACTTTTTTTACGTTTCATATAAAATTTTAAAAATATGTTTGAAACATATGTTTATTTAATTTTAGCGGACTATCAAAGGCACCATATGTTTTGGGGAAAAGTGCGAGATTTGTTCTATAGGATGGTGGGAAGTACAGGCTGTACCAACAATATGATATCGAGAAGATGGGCTGAAACACAAATCGACTGAGCGGGAGCGATGATCTTCAAGTCTACAAATTCAAATGCGACGAATGGAAAGCCGAAGTGTTCAACAAGTACGGAACGGTAAAAACGTGGGATGAGGACGACTTGTGGAAAATACGCAAGTCGTGCTCGAAATGGGTCACCGGACATCGATGGTGGCTCAATGCCATAGCATACAAAAACTAGTTCATCCGGTGCATGTGTCTTATCAAGAAGCTCAGATGCTCATGTAGGGATCGACCTAAACGTGTCTGGGCAAGAAGATCAGCCACAAGTCCTACGTCGACCACCCGGAAGGGATCAGGGAAAAAAATCAACAAGTACCGAGGTCGATCTGGGATTTGTCGAAGACGTAAACAAAATATTGACTAGTATCGAGGCGGCGACTGGGGTGAAAGTTTCAAAAGACCTATTTAGGAAGTTAAACTTTCTTACCAAGGACTTTAGCAACCTCGACCCCATGCGCCGAGCGGTATTCAAAAAAGAACAAGCGCTTGTTCTTGAGGAAATCAAAGTAGATCAAGAACGAAGGCAATGAGTAGGAGGCGGCGAAGATCAGGAATAAATTTGTATTTTTATTCTTAAATTTGTAGTTTTCTTAATATTTTTAGGATGCTTAATTTTTTTTAATTTGTATTTTTTATGTTATCAGTATGTTTAATGTTTTTTTATTATGTAAATTAGTTTTTTTTAGTTTCATTATTATGTTATATTAAAAAAAATAAAAAATCAGAAAATTCGCAGAAACCACTGTTCGCCTAGACCACCACAGGTTTAGGCGGTTTCAGCAGTGACTTACAATATTAAATAATAATTTTAAATGCTGTAATAAGTATAGTTTCTTTTTACAGATCGATATTAGCTATAAAAGGATTAAAACTAGAACGGACCAAACTATTCCAAAACCAAAACCAGTTTTTCAAGAAATCTAACTCCAATTACGAGTTACGACCACTAAAGTGTAGGTTGGGTATGGAATAAACCACACCAAAACCGATTACACTAAATATTAAGGATCGATGCAACGTACTGATTTAGTGTTTGTCTAACGATCTCAGGTTTCTCGGACCGAACCCGGATGTTGCTCACCCCTTGCAGCATCTAAATATTATTACAATTATTATTAGTATTAATTTTATTATAAGTTATTGTTGTGAGTCTTTTAGTAATAACTATGACAGTAAACTATATGGGTTGACGTTGACTTCACTGCATCTTTTTCTTCTTTGCTACACTGCTTCCATTAGGATGCAATGTACTAGTTTAGATATATAAATATTAATTAATATCTAATTCGTTCTCTGATCTCCAACTTGAAAATTCAAATCCATCTTAAAATGTATCCCGATGAACCACCTCCCTCTTTGTCATCACTAGCGATAGGAGCTTTGACCAAGTGTAACATCCGGCCCCTCGCATCACCAATATTGTCTGTTTTTCCAACGAACAGCTCACGGATTTGTTTTTGGTTGCCTAGGTGGAGACTTCCCAGGAGGTCACCCATCCAGCTACTCTTTCACCTGAGCACGCTTAACTGTGGAGCTCTCCTCTCGTCCACTACCATTAAGCCTAAACGCGTTGGTCATTTAAGAGGCAGGACATTAACTTATGAACCAAGGATCTCTCCTGTCCACGGTCGATGTGGGATTTGCCTAGGGTGTTACACCAAGAGAATCTCCAGCCTAATCCAAAGGCTATGGATGATGCCTACATTCCAGCTATGTCATTCTCCGGTCGCTTCCCTTGCCCAGGAAACTCGCTTATTACTAACGAGGGTTCCAACCGGGGGCTAAATACCTCATGTGAGCAACCACTGTCTAGGGGAGCTGTGAGGCCACTCATGGGTTCTCAAACTTTCGGCGGGGTCAATCACTGCTTCTGCTCAACCACCATCGATTAACGATGTACGTGGACGACAAGCATCTCAAACCGGTCCATCGTTTAATAGAAATCAGATAACTGAAGAAGATGCACTAGCTGGGGTGAGTTTGACCGCATTTGATTTCAAGAGGATCGTTCCCAATGCATTCCAGAAGGATAAGTAATGAGGATTGATTATGGAAGTTAGTTTCCTGAATGCATTTGTGACGATTTTATGATTTACTGGTTGTGTGCCTAATTCTGGGTCTTCGGTCCTTGCTAAATTACCAAAAATATTAATGGTCGTCGCTCTTTGGTTTTTGTATTTGATTGAAGTCAATGAAGTATTTAATAATTTATCATAAACAACTTTGTGCTTCTTAATGATGAGTTGCTAATGTGAGTCCGGTTCATGAGAACCTTGTCGAATTGGGAAAAGTTGTAGGTATTGTAGCAGGTCGATCTGCTGAAGAACCAGACAGTTAAAACGTTAAGAAGTTTCATGTTGCTGAGTATTCCCAAGAGATATTGCAAAACATGCACGACGTGTACACGTCATGTACATCCTTCTTTTCTATGTTCTAAATGGCATATGGACTAGTGGTTTAAGAAGATGTATATTGGTGTTCCACCTCATGAGGTTATAAGTTTGAGTCACATGGTAAACAAAAGTGTAGATTTAAGAATTGAATCATTGACTGTGTGAGTTAATTGCTTTGAAAAATAGAGTGCGGTAATGAGGTTAAAACATTATTTTCTTTGGGCATGAAAGACGTTTATATTGCTAACATTTTATTAACTAATTAACTTAATTATTCATCTATCAAGGGTTTTGTAATGCAATGAATATAGAATACACTTCAAGCGGTGAACGCCCATGTCACATTAAGAACAAAATTAAGTAAATTTTGGATTAGGTTTAGGATGTATTAGTTTTTTTGTTTTGTTTTTTTTTAATTATTCATGTTATTGATATACAAGATTTTACTGTTTATATTATTTTTAATGATTTTTTTTATTTCACTATTACAGTATTAAAATTTATGTATGGTAGTACAATTAGAGATATTCTAATGGGAGTCTAATTGGTGTAATGTTAATCTCTTATAATCCAATACAATGTTGGGTAAGGATGAGATTGGTACCGGACCGATACCGAAAATCCCGATCCCAGAAAATACAAAAATATGGTTCCGAACTCGATCTCGAAATAACGGTTCGGTACCGGTTTTTCGGTATGGTACTGATTTGGTATCGAATTGCCACAACACATTGTGGTACCAAAGATTTAGTTTGACCCAGATTTTGAAGTCAAACAAACCAGATTTTTACTTCAAAATGGTATGAATTTGTTAAACTAATTAATGAGAAACTGATAGCTGCATCTAACTTTGTAATCAATCTCAACATTGGAAAAACTGTTGTGACATTCGTCATATTTGTTTTATTAATTGTATTTGTTTTATTACCCGTCTTGTAATCGGGTCTCCTTTTTTTTTAAAAATGTCTACTTATTTTTTATGTCTTTCGTTTTGTCCATATTGTGTTGATAAATCATTGAAGAATCGAGTAATTGCACTTTTGGACCCTAAACTTCCGTTTAAACAATTTCTGGACCCAACCCAAACCACAACGACTAAGTTGCAAATATTTTTGAAACATATTATATCTTTCCTTCTTCTTCTCCCTCTCTATCTCGTCGAATCAGCCAACCCCCTTATCAGTTTTGCTTCGTTTAAGCCGAGCATCAAGCTAATTTATTGAATCCGCGATCATTGCAAAACCATTAACATCAAGAAACGGCTCGAAAATTAAGTTATAATAACCCAAATTGCGTGAACCATAGCCGCGGACGTTTTGACCTTATTAGCCTATAAATACGAGTCTAAAATCCAATTAACAAACACTACACCATCGTCTCACTATCACGAAACTAAGCCCCGTACTAATTGCATCACTAAACTAGATCTAGACCACGTTTGATTTCAACTTAAGGCCGAAACCCTAACTCGCCGTTCTCATACAATCCGTAATCATTTCAGGTAATTGTTATATAGGTTATGGTCGATTTTTGATGATTGTTAAAACCCCTCTGTCAATTTTAATCGACTGAGGGTACAAGACCTTCAATTGGGGTTTATTTTGATTAGGGTTTATATGATTTGGGGCTTTGTTTGAACTATTGGTTATACATTTTTTTTTCTGTTCTACTAGCGAGTTAGACACTGGCCTAGATGGCCAGTGCACATTACAAAAAACACATGACCCGGCCAAGGGCGCAAGTTCGACCCTCCCCTGGTCCGGTTTTGTATTATTTTTATTAATTGTTGTTTTAATTAATATAAAAATATATTTACATGAAAACCAAAATTTTGTTACACTTGTTTAAATGAACCAAACTCCAATAAGTTTATAAAGTAAATGTCATATAAATATGTGTGTATATATATATAATATAAATACACATAATCTTTTATATATATCTATATATTTGTCCTATATTAATAATAATAATAATAGTAAATGTATTTCTTATCTTTCTTTGTTTGTTAACTAAATTGAACCCAGTTTAAAACTAGTTTAGATTACATAAAGCATTTTCATATGTCGTAATGTATATTATATAAATGATTTTTTTTTATTAACCAAATATGACTTTTTATTTAGTTTCTAATGATTAAAATTAACAAAAGTTAATTACATCTTTATCAATATTCTATGAACTACAACTAATGCATAAACCCCAAGACCGTTATAAACCCATCCCCTTGTGTCTCGTTCGTTTATTTCGTTTAGGTATTTATTTTATTTACACTTTAATAATTAGGACAAATTGTTGGAAATTATCGCAGGACTAACTAGCTTACTCTTATCTTTACCGTCTTCTCATTACCATATTCCTCATTCCAAGTGAGTTCTTCATAACCCCATTTTTAACGCTTTATAATATTTTGGGGGTAGCACGTCACAAGTTTTTCATTCGTTAGTTATGTGCTTGTTTACAAATCGTTTCACTTATATTGTACATGTTAATATTATTCGTGCATATTGTTTATGATTATACGTGACCTTGCTTGCAACGTGCTTATTGTTTTTATGGTGAAGTTACGCAAACGCATACACATAGTGGGAGGGTCCAACGGGACGTACCCGCGTCGTCTAACGTTACGACTTAGGTTTTTTACGTAAGGTGGTTCTCATTTCCCCGACTTCAACGGCTTCGACTAAATGAACAGGAGGACGACACTATTTGATTTCATTTACTTTACGCTTGAATATTTATTGCATGACTATCGTTGAATCGCGAGTTTTCTATATATATGTTTACGCAAAAACTTATGAAAACTCACCAACTTAATTTTTGACAAAATATATTATTTTTAACGTGTTACAGGTTGAACCGATGGTGTGCTAAGGACGAAGATCACTAGTTTGCCGTAGGATATATGAAACAAAGAACTTGTTTACTTTTTCAATGAAGTGTTATTGTTTTCTTTTATTTATGAACAATGTGTGTATTTCTGATGATATGAAATAAATTAAATATAATTAATGTCGCTTTAATAGCGTTACGAACTTATGAATGATCTGTACGTTACACCCGGACGTATTTCGCTTAAAGCCGGGGTGTTACAGATTGGCATCAGGGCATGGAGAGTACTTTCCTCCATATCGAATGTCCCAATGACAAAAGGACACGCTTTGCTTCGAGTGTCTTCGAGAAAAGAGCCCTAACTTGGTGGGTGCAAGAAAAATCCACCCGTGGTGCTGATGTAGCCATGGCCTTGCCATGGGAAGAACTTATGGAAATTATGACTGTTGAATTTTGTCCACCCAATGAATTTATGAACCTGGAAGTGGAATTTTGGAACCTCAAACATGAGGGTGGAATTAACGTTACCTACACCGCTCGCTTCAACGAGTTTAGCATCCTTGTGCCACATCTTATCACTCCCCTCTCTCATGGGATTGGCAAGTATATTCGGGGTCTGCCAAGGCAAATCCAAGATTCAGTTCAAAGTAGTGCTCCTAAGACTCTTCGTGAGGCTATTGTTCTTGCTGCATCCTTGTTTGACAACCACGTCAAGGCAGGAACCCTCAAAATCAGCAAGAAGGCTACTGAGAAAACCGAGGCCAAACCTTCAAAATAGGGCAACGTTGAAGCCACACCCATACCAAACCGCAACCACCACAACAACCACTCCAAGAAGCGAAAGCAAAACTATGCCTTAACCCAACCAAACCCACCATAATTCCAATATCCACAAACCCAAACCCAAACCCAAACCCAAAACCTTCAAACTCCCCCTCCAAAGAAGCCTTACCATGGTCCCCACCCGTTTTGCCAAATCTGCCAGCGACACCATCAATTTGGCATCCCTTGCCCACAATGCACCCATTGTGGTCATTATGGATACTTGCTAGGCGCATGTTTCGAATTCTTACGTACCCAACTAACCCTCACGAAACCACCCCGTACTCCCCACGCCTTCAATCAAAACTGTGTCATAACTCAAGCTTAACCTATCTCTCAAGCTTACCCCACCCCTCGAGCCTGCTTCAAATGTGGAGATCCTGGTCATTCCGCAACGCGTGTCCTCGACTCGCATATCAGGCCCAAATGGTTACTCAGCTGGTGTATCCCGCTCAAGCCTATCAAGTTCAGTCTTATCAACCCCCAGTTCTGCAGATCATGGCAAATCAAGTTATTCAACCGGTTCAAGCTAACCAAGCCTCAACTTCTCAAGCTGCACCAGCCGTCCCCAATGCTCGTGGGAGGGCATTTGTGATTAATGCAAATCAAGCTCAGCATAACAACGATGTTGTGAATGGTACGTTCTTGGTTAATAACGTCTATGCATCCATTTTATTTGATACCGGTGCCGATATGAGTTTTGTGGCGTTCGATTTTGAGCCTATGCTTTCTTCGTCTCGTTCTAAGCTAAAAATTCCTTTACGGTTGAAGTCGCAAACGGTAAAACTATCTCGATTGATTCAGTGATTCGTGGTTGCGCCCTAAATCTCAACGACTATGATTTCTCCATCGACCTCATTCCTGTGCAACTCGGGAGTTTCGATATCATAGTAGGCATGGATTGGTTAGCTCAACACCGTGCCGAAATCGGGTGTTTTGAAAAGTATATTCGGATTCCTCTTGAAGACGATCGGATTTTGCGTATTTTCGGTGAGAAGTCTTCCAAAGGGCTCAAACTTATGTCGTGTACCCAACCCCAAAAATACTTATGTAAAAAGTATGTGGCTTTCCTTGCCAACGTTGTAGAAAAAAATCAAAAAAGAAGGCAATAAAAGATATCCCAGTGGTTCGTGATTTTCCCAAAGTTTTCCCTGACGACGTTTCTGGTTTACCTCCTACTCGTGAAGTGGAGTTTTGTATCGATCTCGTGCCTGGTGCGAATCCTGCTGCCAAAGCTCCCTATCGTCTCGCACCTTCGGAAATGCAAGAACTGGCGAGTCAACTTCAAGAACTCTCCAGCAAGGGTTTCATTCGCCCAAGTTCGTCACCTTGAGGCGCACATGTTCTTTTCGTTAAAAAGAAGGATAGTTCTTTTTGAATGTGTATCGACTATCGTGAACTCAAAAAACTCATGATCAAGAACCGTTACCCTTTGCCTAGAATTAACGACCTTTTTGATCAACTTCAAGAAGCATCTTGCTTTTCAAAATTTGATCTTCGTTCGGGTTATCACCAATTACGCATTCATGAGGATGATATACCAAAAACCACCTTTCGAACTCGCTACGGTCATTACGAGTTTATGGTTATGCCGTTCGGCTTGACCAATGCACCTGCGGTATTTATGGACCTCATGAACCGCGTGTGCAAGCCTTATGTTGATAAGTTCGTGATCGTGTTCTTCGACGACATTCTCATTTACTAGAAATATAAAGTTAAGCATGAAAAGCATCTACATGATATCCTCGAATTATTGAAGAAAGAGCAACTTTTTGCCAAGTTTTCTAAGTGCGAGTTTTGGTTAAACGAAGTCCAATTCCTTGGTCACATCGCTAATGAAAAAGGCATTCATGTCGATCCCGTTAAAATCGAAGCTGTTAAAACTGGAAGACTCCAACTTCACCCACGGAAGTCTGATCCTTTCTTGGTCTTGCCGGTTATTACCGCCATTTCATTTAGAACTTTTCCAAAATTGCTTTGCCTCTCACCGCCTTAACTAATAAGGGTAAACCTTATGAGTGGGGGGCTAAGCAAGATAAGCCTTCCAAACCTTAAAGCGTATGCTTTGCGATGCTCCTATCCTAGCCCTTCCCGAAGGAAACGAGGATTTCATTGTCTATTATGATGCCTCGAATCAAGGTCTCTGTTGCGTTCTCATGCAACGAGGCAAGGTTATCGCCTATGCGTCACGACAACTTAAGGTTCACGAGAAGAATTATACGACACACGACCTTGAGCTTGGTACTGTTGTATTCGCGTTGAAAATATGGAGACCCTATTTGTATGGAATGAAATGTGTGGTATTCACTGACCACAAGAGCCTCCAACACATTTTCGACCAAAAGGATTTAAATATGAGGCAATGACGATGAGCCGAACTCCTTAGCGACGACGATTGCGAAATACGTTACCATCCTGGTAAAGCAAACGTAGTGGCTGATGCCCTTTGTCGCAAAACCCATGTTAAGAGCATTCTTCTCCAAAGCGTTGTTATTCCAACCGACCTTCAGCTACGTGTCTTTGAAGCCCAACACATCTCGGTCACCGAAAGCAATATGTACAAAGAGATGTCGTGTGGTGCTGAACTCCAACTCGAAACCAAGTGTGATGGTTTGCTTTACTTTCTTAATCATCTTTGGGTCCCAGATCGTGACAATCTTCGCACAGTTATCATGGATGAAGCTTACAAGCCACGATATTCTGTCCACCACAGTGTAGACAAGATGCACTTCGACCTTCAAACTACTTTCTGGTGGCCCGGCATGAAGAGAGATAACGCTATCTACGTTGGGAAATGTCTAACATGTGCCAAAGTAAAAGCCGAGCATCAAAAGCCTTCTGGTTTTCTCATGAAACATGTTATTCCGGTTTGGAAGTGGGAGAACATGATGATGGACTTCATCACAAAACTTCTAACCAAAAAAAGGCAGCATGATAGCATCTGGGTAATCATCGATCGGTTAACCAAATTAGCCCATTTCATTCCCATTCGAGAGAAACTTCTAATTAATCAGCTCGCTCAAATATATGTCAACAATATTGTTTGTCATCATGGTATACCTTTGAGTATCATCTCTGACCGTGATGGTCGTTTCGTGTCCCACTTTTGAAATCGCTTTAATCCGCTTTGGGAACCCGCCTAGATCTTAGCACCGCTTGTCATCCTCAAACGGATGGTCAATCGGAACGAACCATTCAAACCCTTGAGGATATGCTAAGAACTTGTGTACTTGACTTTGGTGGTAATTGGGACACTCATCTTCCGTTGATTGAGTTTTCGTACAACAATAGTTAACACTCGAGCATCAAAATGGCTCCGTTTGAAGCACTCTATGGCCGCAAATGTCGTTCTCCTATTTGTTGGAATGAGATGGGTGCATCCCAGCTCACCGGACCGGAAATGGTACATTTGTCATTTTTGTTTTATTAATTGTATTTGTTTTATTACCCGTCTTGTAATCGGGTCTCCATATTTATTAAAAACGTTAACGTATTTATTATGTCTTTCGTTTTATCCGTATTATATTAATAAATCATTAAAGAATCGAGTAATTGCGCTTTTGGACCCTAAACTTCAGTTTAATCAATTTCTAGACCCAGCCCAAACCACATGGACTAAGTTGCAAATATTTTTGAAAAATATTATATCTTTCCTTCTTCTTCTTCTTCTTCTTCTCCCTCTCTATCTCGTCAAATCAACCGACCCCCCCCCATATCAGTTTTGCTTCGTTTAAGCCGAGAATCAAGCTAATTTCTTGCATCGGCGATCATTGCAAACAATTAACATCAAGAAACGGCTCGAAAATTAAGTTATAATAACCAAAATTGCGTGAACCATGGCCGCGGATGTTTTGACCTTATTAGCCTATAAATACGAGTCTAAAATCCAATTAAAAAACACTACACCATCGTCTCACTATCACGAAACTAAGCCCCGTACTAATTGCATCACTAAACTAGTTCTGGACCACGTTTGATTTCAACTTAAGGTCGAAACCGTAACTCGCCGTTCTCATACAATCCGTAATCATTTCAGGTAATTGTTATATGGGTTATGGTCGATTTTTGATGATTGTTAAAACCCCTTTGTCAATTTTAATCGACAAAGGGAACAAGACCTTCAATTGGGGTTTATTTTGATTAGGGTTTTTATGATTTGGGGCTTTGTTTGAACTATTGGTTATACATTTTTATTTCTATTCTATTTGCGAGTTAGACACTGGCCCAGATGGCCAGTGCACATTACAAAAAACACATGACCCGGCCAGGGGCACGGGTTCGACCCTCCCCTGGTCCGGTTTTGTATTATTTTTATTAATTGTTGTTTTAATTAATATAAAACTATATTTACATGAAAACCATAATTTTGTTACACTCGTTTAAATGAACCAAACTCTAATAAGTTTCTAAAATAAATGTCATATACATATGTATATATATATATATATATATATATAATATATATATATATATATAAATACACATAATCTTTTATATACATCTTTATATTTTTCTTACATTAACAATAATAATAATAATAATAATAACCATAATAATAGTAAATGTATTTCTTATCTTTCTTTGTTTGTTAACTAATTTGAACCCCGTTTAAAACTAGTTTAGATTACATAAAGCATTTTCGTATGTCGGAATGTATATTATATAAAGGATTTTTCTTTATTAACCAAATATGACTTTTTAATTAGATTCTAATGATTAAAATTAACAAAAGTTAATTACATCTTTATCAATATTCATTGAACTACAACTAATGCATAAACCCCAAGACCGTTATAAACCCATCCCCTTGTGTCTCGTTCGTTTATTTCGTTTAGGTATTTATTTTATTTACACTTTAATAATTAGGACAAATTGTTGGGAATTATCGCGGGACTAACTAGCTTACTCTAATCTTTACCGTCTTCTCATTACCATATTCCTCATTCCAAGTGAGTTCTTCATAACCCCATTTTTAACGCTTTATAATATTTTGGGGGTAGCACGTCACAAGTTTTTCATTCGTTAGTTATGTGCTTGTTTACAAATCGATTCACTTATATTGTACATGTTAATATTATTCGTGCATATTGTTTATGATTATACGTGAACTTGCTTGCAACGTGCTTATTGTTTTTATGGTGAAGTTACGCAAACGCATACACATAGTGGGAGGGTCTAACGGGACGTACCCGCACCGTCTAACGTTACGACTTAGGTTGTTTACGTAAGGTGGTTCTCATTTCTCCGACTTCAACGGATTCGACTAAATGAACGGGAGGACGACACTATTTGATTTCATTTACTTTACGCTTGAATATTTATTGCATGACGATCGTTGAATCGCGAGTTTTCTATATATATGTATATGCAAAAACTTAGGAAAACTCACCAACTTAATTTTTGACAAAATATATTATTTTCAACGTGTTACAGGTTGAACCGATGGTGTGTTAAGGACGAAGATCATTAGTTTGCCTTAGGATATTTGAAATAAAGAACTTGTTTACTTTTTCGATTAAGTGATTTTGTTTTCTTTTATTTATGAACAATGTGTGTATTTTTGATGTTATGAAATGAATTAAATATAATTAATGCCGCTTTAATAGCGTTACGAGCTTATAAATGATTTGTACGTTACACCCGGGCATATTCCGCTTAAAGCCGGGTTGCTAAAACTGTTTTTGTTAATTTTGACACATAAAAAATGTTATGTTTTGGACCTTTAAAAACCACAAGATTGACCCGAAAAGTCAAAGTATATAATAAGAAATAACTTACATTATCATAGTCTCTCGGCTTCATTCTTGATCGGCCCGGTGTACCATGACTACTTTGGCTTTCGGCCTTCGAGTTTAATAAGAAAATTTGCAGTCCCTGATTTTGCTTTCTCGACTACCGCTTCCGTACTCCAAATATTTTTCTGGCAATTATAAAGGAAAGCTTAAAATAATAAACCAAACTAAAATGTAAAAAGTGTAAAGAAGTTCTTACTGGATTTAAGTTCACTGCTCCATTACTAATAAAGCTGTCAAGTATCATGTAATAATCACATTTGACAAATAACTAAAAAGACGATACTCGGTAAGCAAATAGAATTAAAAGAAACAAAAAAAAAATACCCTTTTTCACCCGTGCCTATACTTACAAGTTTCAAGCTTTGCTTCATTATCTTTGGCATTAGACTCATGCACAATCTCATCCCTAGGTTGAGCCACCATAATTTCTCCTTCCCGGGTTAACATTCTCCTTCCCGGGCTAATCTTCGTGGTTAACATTTTGTGAATGGGCTCGTGCTGTCCAGCAGCCTTAGAAACATATAAATTCTTGCTGCAAACATTCACTTGACCGGAAAAAAGTCAATTGAAACAGTTAAATTGTTGCTACCACTGTATTAACAGCCTCGGTCAGCTCGCTTAACAAATAGAATCGCCGCATGCATTGCAAATAATATAATTCATCTCATGAATAAACACATAAGAAAACACATAAAAATTAAAACAAGCAAACATTTAAAAATCAAAAGGTTTATACCAAAACACGTAATTTGTTACAAATGTTTCAAACATAAACCTACCAAACCGGGAAATGGCTCGTACCAAAAGACACTAAGGTCAAATATGAAAAAAAAAATACAAGTTTACATCCACGTGATCAAAAGTCAAATATGATGAAAAAAAACAAATATGATCACTAAGGTCTATTTCCTTGGTTTCCGTAAGCCTTGTTACGCGCTATCCCTTTCCCCTTTTCATTTTGCTTTCGTATCACATCTTCAATCTCTATAGAATTAACATGAACCAAAAAAAATTTAACACCCCATTATAAAACTATATTATGACATAAAGAAATCAATCAAGAACTAGTAGTCTAGTATTACATATGGCAACATCATCATCGTTTAATATCTTGCCCAAATTATCATTTAATATCTCCTCCACGTCTAGTACACGACCGCCAGTGCTAAACGCCGATTCGGATGCGACCGTGGAAATTTGAATTGCCAAAATATCTAAGAATTATACAAACTTAATAAACAACTATAATATAACAAATAATGATAAATAAATGATAAAAGGTAAATCAATTTACCTCGAGCTATCCGAGATACAATTGGGAATCTAATTGCATTTTGTTTCCACCACTTAAGTATGTAAAATCCCATACCGAAACCCACTATTTGCTCATTCAAGTACCTTTGTAACTCGGTGTCCTTACTAGCTGAATGACTTCCACCCGTATTTAGGAACTTCATAAAGAATTCATTGCCATCATCACATACAACGACATCGTAATTACGTGCTTCTTGGGATGCCGAATTGTGATCAACCTTTTCAAGTCTTTCTTTGTATGTATGAAATAGCTCATTTAACCTACTTATAAGCTCAATCTTTTTCACCGATACCATCTTTTTAATGTCGTCCGCACTCCAATTATTATCCTTGGATTTGTTAGAGATAATCATATCTTCATAACAATGTTCCATAAAATGTAATTTCATGGTAGGATCCAAGGTAATAGCAAATTACATGTAGTCATTAAGTTTGTCAAACTTTCCCCAATACTTGTCATATTTCTTACGCATTGAACTAACCATTGTGGAAAAACTTGGATCACAATCCCTTCGTCTACATCTAGGATTTCTCTAACAAATATGTGGGCCATGGGCTTTGATGTGGCCGATGCAATTTTTGTTTTAGTCTTGAACTTTTTTCGAAATTCAACCAACTTTTCGCAAGCTCCAAAGTCTGAATGTTCTGGTAGTCTTTCTAAATCATGAATATAGCTACCATCTTCAACTTCATAAGAGAAAAATACCTCCCTTAAATCCACCACCGTTTTCAACATCTCATAGGTGGAATTCCAATTAGTAGGCATATCTCCACACAAAAACCTACTTGATTGAACATTCGACTCTTCAATGCACTTTTTGAACTTGGTTATTCTTTGTGTAGAGTTTTGAATATACCTGACTGCTTTTCGTATACACTCAACATGATACATGTTTTCTTCTAAACCATCCTTGACAATTAGGTTTAGCATGTGTGCCATACACCTAATACGAAAATGTCTCCACTCATCATACAAATTAGGAAGTTTTCTCAACAAATAAGCAATCGCCTTATCATTACTAGACGCGTTGTCAACCGTCATAGTCATAACATTTTTAATACCCCAACCATGAATACACTGCAGTAACTCTTGACCATTTTCCTCCCCTTTATGGCTATAAATGGGTCTAAAATTAATAATTCGTTTATGCATTACCCAACCATGTAGTTAACCCGTTGACATGAGGATGTCCATGTGTCGATGGTCAAGTGTACGGTGTTGGTAGGTTTGCTTACATATACTAACAATTTGTTCCTTTCCTTAATATAATACTTTGCAATATCTTTAGACAATTTATGTCTTGATGGCAAAACAAACTTGCCATTCAAAGCATTGGTGTATTCAATAAAAGCCGAATGCTCCACAAGCTGAAATGGTAATTCGACAACAATAAACAAATCTAGTAAAGATTTCATGATTCTAGAATCGTCATGTTTCCAAATTGTCACGCTCCTTCCCCACTAGGTTCTTTTTGAAACACTAAATTAGTTTGCTTATTAACTAACTTGGGATTTTTGGCACAAACTAGAGTACGTTTTTTAAAACCTGCCCTACCGTTTCGGTGTGGATCAGCTCTAATATGCTCTTTAAACCACTTGCACTTTCCATACTTCCATTGAACTCCATCCTCCTCTTCTAAATAAACAACATCATAAGGTTTCCAATACATGGATCTCTCGCCTCCTTTTTTAGGTTTCTTTTGAGAAACATTTTTATTTGTTGGTTGTTTTCTCTTACGACTTGATTTTGGTTTCACCTCTTTACTCGTTTTCGAATCATCACTAAGTCCAACATGGCCTTTTGAAGGGTTTCGACAACATATCTTTCATCATCATCATCATCCTACAAAGTACAAACCATATATAACAATAAGCTTTATACTAAAAATACTAATTAAAATACATAGTAACTTGAAAAACCAACAAAGAAACTTACTTGAGAATGAGGGGGGTCATTCAAAGAAGAAGATGCCATCAGTATGTAAATAACCTACGAAAATCAATTTAGGGATAACTTGAAATTAACATACAAATTGAAATCGACATTTAAAATATTAACAAAAGTAGGGTTTAATGCAACTTACAGGTGAAAAATTAGGAAATTAGGGTGATGTAGATGGTGTTAACAGTGTGGGATTGACAGTGATTTGATAACTTCAGATTTGGTAACAGATTACGGATTGGTAAAGAGACGATGGTGGTGTATGAACATGGTGTGAAGATGTTAACTTAGGTGGGTGATGTTATTGGCCTAACTTTTAAACTAGGAATTGTATAACTAATTCGGGGCTAAATTGGTACTACAAAAAAAAACCGGTACCGGTACCGATTTTCCTGATCTCGAATCTTGAAAATACTTCGTACCGGTACCGGTACCGAATTAGATCGGTTCAGTCCAAGTACCAAATGTTTATCCCTAATGTTGGGTTAAAACTTAGAGTTAAAGGGCAATAAATATGATAAAGAGCATCCAACCCCATAAGCCAGTTGAAGCCGACTTGAAAATCATCTCCTATATTGATGTTTAATTAGTTTATTGTTAACTTTAATGTGTTTTACACATATTGATTTAATGGTATGATACATTAGTACAGAATATGATGTTCACTCTTACAAATGTGAAGTAGTGGGTTTAAACCCTAACAAGTACACGGTTTGAAGGACTTTAAGTGAAAAAAAAATGTTATTGAAAAAAACTTTGATGTGTTTTGAATTATGTAGTTTACTACTGTGTTGGGATATTACCCTATATAGCTTGGGCTTGTAATCTTTAAACAATATTTTTTCAGTTTTATTGAGAATTGTATCTGATACCTTGTTAACCTCGTTCACCTTTGAATAAATCATTATTTTTTTATCCATGCACATCATGTGGCATCAGACCTCTTGGTTTTTAAAATGGCTCCACATGAAGATTAATGCCTTCTTTGTCACACCCCGACTAGCAAATGCGGAAGCGTAAAACTAGAATGTAACAGACACCTCTGGTATCAACCACATTGTTTATAAAGAAACATTACAAACTAATTTCATAATATAATACATTGTTTATCTTTGTTTACAAACTAGACGTTACAAAATCTTTTCATTTAAACTATTCTATTCTTTACTAATACCCTTGCGTCTATTCACACAACATCAACCACATTCAGTAACAGGTAGCACATCATCACTGATTTTCTAACTTCGGTACCACACCTAAAAAGTACGTTTAAAACGGGTCAACTACACAAGTTGGTGAGTTTCACGCGTTTCAAGGAAACCAGTATGCGTAATCACAGGTCATAGTTTGTATATATACGCATGTAAGTATGTATGTATGTGTATATGTGATGTAATTATGCTAAGCTACAGTGAAGCCTGAACTGTTTGTACGAGCTGCGTGCCTCCATTTCCCACGCGCAATCAACCACTGTCGCCCCCTTCCGCCCACAATATGCCCCAAGTAGCCATGCCTAACACTACATACCTGGTTTGTATAATTATGGACATGTACAAACGGGATAAGGTCTCAGCAAGCCGTGCTGGGCCCATCTGGGTTTGTCAAACCAATAGTATTATTCACAAGCCATCGGCTCGAAGTTAATCACTGTAATGCCCCGAACCCCGTGAACCCCACAGTTGGTAATCATTCAAAACACTCGTAAAAATAATTAAACTTAAAAACAATTCTTTTCATTAAAATAAGCATCACAGAGTATAATTCAGCGAAAAACGTATATAACAAAATAAGTTCCCAAAACCCGGGAATTTTGCCCAAAACCAACATAATTATCTTTTAAAATTTTTTTTTAAAATAAATGTTTAATAATAAAATCTTCAAATCCCGTATGCCCTTCACCGTACAAGTAGCTTCGTGCACGTCCAAGCGATAAGGCATCCTCTTCTTAACCTGAAACTCACACTAACATGCACACAAAGTCAGCATAAGCTGAGTGAGTTCAAGTTTTAAATAAGTAACAAAAGTCTTAATAATCATTCCAACGGTTCTAAAACTGTAAACGGAATTACATCAGTTAGGTCATCACATTCAATAAATAATCGTCCTTACGTATGAACATCTCTATACGTACATTCATATATATATAAATATATATATATATATATATATATATATATATATATATATATATATATATATATATATATATATATATATAACATTCAATAATAACATTCAGGGCCGAGAAAACGTACAACCCAAACACGTAACATTCAGCGCATGCAAACACAAAGTAGGCATACGCAACATTTAGTAGTCGAGACGACTACAACATTCGCCAAATATTGGCCATTCTAATATATATATATATATACATACACACATTCTATAACATTCCAAGGCCTACCAATACTCGCAAGCCTATGCAAAATAGTTTAAAACATTTCATCAGAAAAATCGTTTAATACCAGGAATTAGTACTAGGCCTAATAGCAACCTCGAGCCTAGACCACAAGTAATATGTATAACCTAAAGGAATATATGACCATAAACGGGTCTAAAATATCCTAAGGCATAGAACACAATCCACTCATTGTTTTATAAATGCACAAATACAACTAAGGCTATGTACTACCATCCAATTAGTTGTAACAAGTAAAATCGGGTAAAACCGTATTACGGTGTGTATGCTAGCCCAAAACGTAAAAAAAAGTAAAAAGGGCATCATTAACTCACCTGACACAAGATGCGGATTCACCACGAGCTAGAGAATCCCTAAGAAATCCCAAAACTCAAACACCTGTCGGTTTACATTCAATCAATACTAATGACATCAAGATGACTCGTTTATCCTACGAGACGTTTTAACATGGTTCGAGTTACCTAAACCCTCGACCTCATCAAACTTAATCACAACAGCCCCCGAGGTCTCACATTCACCAAAACAACCCTTAGGTACTCCTGGGAATAAAGAATTCCCAATTTGCCCCCGGGAGCACTATACACTAACACGCGCGTTTAGGAGTCGTTTAGGCCGTTAACATCCAACTCAGCCCCGTGTGGACCCATTAGGATAAAATCACAGCCAACAAGTCCACACAATGCAACACAAGTTAAATGGGTCGGTAACCCGCAAGTACAACTCACCAACTATTCAATAAACACAATTGCGCGTTGTACCGACCCGTTGGAGTAACCGACAACCAATTTAGCCCCGTAACTTATAAAAATAAATTTTGAACAGCCCGTACATCAAACCAAGTGTCCCCGAGCTGAATTGGTCGTTAATCACTTCAACCCTCACGTTAAACGCGCCAAACTACAATTCTAGACAACTGAACATAACAATCAAACTACAACTAGTTGATCAACTTAACGAACACCTATGAATATGATCTTTAAGTATGATATACAGGACATACCTAGGAAGATTGTGGTGCAAACTCACGTCAAACAGCCCCGACAAGAATACAATTGAACATCCACCGGTTAAGCCTAAAACGAACTTATCGATCAATAACGAGTAAAACGTATAGATTTTAGTATGCGAAGATGCGTTTAATTACATAGGATAACCTTAGAAATAAATTATTAAATATTTACCAGACTTTAATAAATTTCTTAGGTTTATAAAAATATTTTTATTATATTTTTCTATTGGACACAAAAATTATAAAAATTCCTCCAACACAGCAAGGTACGTGCAGTTATTTCAGTGAGCAACAAAATGGTTTTATTTTTATAAAATTCATTACCGAACCAAATTAAACGATTCCAATTGGGTTTGCTTCCTAACTCAAAATACAAACTTCCAGAAGTGGAACCAACCAATTTTGACCTGTTGAAAAAAGGTTATGACGTCGGGAAGACAGACCAGAATCCGTCATCCCGCATCAGCTTTGACACTCGATTTTATAAATTCATAAAAACCATTCAAATCTTGTCCCAAAATTACGTATTATACCTTTCTGGAAACTAAAGTCAAATTAAAACATCATGGAATCAAGAATCGATCAAAAACAATGGATTATCATCGCATTACAGACCCTACAATAAACGTATACGAATCTGTCAGCAAACAGTTATCATCAAAACTCGACCTTAACGACCAATAAGCGCGTTAATATGATCAATTAAGGTATAAAAGACATGGGGAATCATAAAACCGACCTTGAATTGAAGTTTTTACGGATCAAACATGGCTGGAAAGAAGAAAAACGAGCAGGGGGTCTTAGCTGCGATCGGCCGCTAGGAATGAAGTTAGGGTTAGGGTAATTGTTTTATGATATAAAATAAAAAGTTACATCCAAGTCCCTCCAAATTGAAACATAAGGCATTATGGAAGAAAAGTTAAATGTCTTAACTTACCGAGATGACGTAAAGGCTTCCGAGAAACACCGAATAAATCCCGAGAATTATACATACTCTACAAGCTTTAATTCTTGAAACCGGAATTAATGGGCGTTACAATCACTGTGTTAGTGAGGACTTTGATGTGTTAGCACTTAGATAATTCACATCATCATACGTTTCAGATATGTATACAGATATAAGCAAACATGCTTTTTACCCCAAGTAGCCATGCCTAACACTACATAGTTGGTTTGTATAATTAAGACATGTGCAAATGGGATAAGGTCTTAGCAAACTGTGTTGATCCCGTCTGGGTTTGTCAAACCAATAGTCCTATTCATAAGCCACCAGCTCGAAGTTAATCAATGTGTTAATGGGGTCTTTCATGTGTTAGCACTTAGATAATTCACATCATCATACGTTTTAGATATGTGTGTGTGTGTGTGTGTGTGTGTGTGTGTGTGTGTGTGTGTGTGTGTGTGTGTATAAGCAAACATGCTTTTCACCACAAAAAGTTTGTAAAATAGTTTAGAAAGTGGGGTCTTGAAACTCACGGTTTAATCGGGATTTAGTAGTGTGTCAGTTCGAGGTGTTTTTGACTAAAAATCACTGGTACCTATAATCAATATTATAATAATATTAATATTTTATTATTATTATAATCTCAATACTAAAATGGGCTATATATCAAATCTTGGTATAGCTGTAACGCCCAGAAAGTGTCAATAGGCTTATATTGTGATGTTGTTCAAGGTATAATACTTAAAACCGAACTTGGCTCAGTTTCCCCATTTTACAAGCTGGGCCAAGTTGATCGTTAATGCGTTTGAAAACAGGTATGGGGATGTAAGCTTGGGCAAACGTGTTGGTTGATAAAATGATTAAGTTATAAAGAAAGATCACAAATTAGGGGCTTGGATTTGCTACGAGGCTCGTTTCCGTTTATTTAGTTTGGTTTGGAGAAAAACGCGCACAATTCACCCAAATTGTCCGGATTTCTCACAAAAAGTTCATTTTTTACTTAATTAGTCCAAAAATTTGTGTTTTGATCACTCTTGATGTTCTGATATTCCAACAGGTTCGTTAATCACAAACTCGTCGGTTTTTATTAGAATTGAATTTGTTTAATTTTCAAATTAGTACAATTAATTATCCGTTAATCTTTAAATTATGAAAATTTAGCCACTTATCAATTAAAATATGTAGATTTTTATAAAAATACTTCTGGAATTATTTATTGATTTATTAATTTATAAAAAATCATTTTATATGCTATATTTAGCCCGAAAATTGTCCGTTTATGCCAAACGATTTCTGAAAAATCTGGCAAAATTCCTGAGTGGTCAAAACACTTCCCAAAACAACCTGTAAATATTCCAAAAGCTAACAACCTTGCCAAATACCCTTTTCGAGCAAAAAACGACTATGCTATATTTGAACACACTCTCATAGCTTAAACACTTGTACTAGGTAAAAGTTAACGAGTCAAGTGCATACATTTGGTTTGAGAAAAGTCCATTACACACGTCACCAGGTGAGTCATGCTTTTTCCAACTTGTTTTCTGGATTGAAAAAAACAAAACTATTTTTGTATACTTGTTTTCCGGATTAAAAACACAAGACACTTTCGTTACTTCTATTCTGGATTGAAAACACAACTATTTTCGAATACTTGTTTTCTAGATTGAAAACACAAAATATTTGCTTATACTTGTTTTCTGGATTGAAAACATGGACATACTTACATACTGGTTTTCTGGAGGAAAATGGAGCGACTTATTTTGGATTTATGTATTTCTTATATATCACAAATGTATACTAGATGCCCTCATATCACTTAAAGTCCTTATATACCTTGAACCGTTAGGATGGGATCGCGGGAAATTGAAGTAGTACTACTGGGTTTGACGAACCCCACCTGCTATAACTCAACTGGAGGTCGGACGGGTGTAAATTGTCCTAACATACATCGCTAGTGTTTTGTGATAGACCTGGTAAGTAGGCATACTGACAGTCAGCTTTGGTTCAAACGTCTAGTAGCTTGTAAATGGATTAGCTACCCTCTTATATTTGAAAAGTGCTTAATCCACATACGCTACTTATGCTACGTATACTATCTATACTTTATATATTACTTTTCACTACAACTTATGAACTCGCTAACCTCGTGTTGAGCCTTGAGTATTTATACTTGCGCAGGTTGCTAGATGTGCTAAGGAGTGGATTGCATTGCATGCGTCTGGAGTCACACTTGTCGCATGAACTTTTTATTTCACATTATTTACATTTGATGGGTTGTGCATGTTTTGAACACATGGTTCCTTGTTTTTAAACCATTTACATATACGCTTCCGCAAAACTTTAAATTGTTTGGATTGTATTTTGTGATCTCATGTTTGAATGAGACATAATTAAATGTTTTGAATATTATAATTTGGTTGTTTGGTATAACGAACGAGCTACATCCTAGTATGTCACACGCCGCTAGGTGAGTTCTTGCTTTTTCCAACTTGTTTTCTGGATTGAAAATAAGAAAACTATTTTTGTATACTTGTTTTCCGGATTAAAAACACAACACACTTTCCTTACTTGTTTTCTGGATGGAAAACACAACTATTTTCGAATACTTGTTTTCTGGATTGAAAACACAAAACATTTGCTTATACTTGTGTTTTGGATTGAAAACATGGACATACTTACATACTGGTTTTCTGGAGTAAAATGCAACGACTTATTTTGGATTTATGTATTTCTTATATATCACAAGTGTATACTAGATGCCCTCATATAACTTAAAGTCCTTACATACCTTGAACCGTTAGGATGAGATTGTGTGAAATTGAAGTAGTACTACTGGGTTTGACAAACCCGACCTGATATAACTCGACTGGAGGTCGGACGGGTGTAAATTGTCCTAACATACATCGCCAGTGTTTTGTGATAGACCTGGTAAAAAGGCATACTGACAGTCAGCTTCGGTTCAAACGTCTAGTAGCTTGTAAATGGGTTAGCTACCTTCTTATATTTGAAAAGCGCTGAATTCACATACACTACTTATGCTACGTATACTATCTATACGTTATATTTTACTTTTCACTACAACTTATGAACTCACTAAACTCGTGTTAACCCTTGAGTATTTATACTTGCCCAAGTTGCTAGATGTGCTAAGGAGTGAATTGCATTGCATGCGTCTGGAGTCACACTTGTCGCATGAACTTTTTATTTCACATTATTTACATTTGATGGGTTGTGCATGTTTTGAACTCATGGTTCCTTGTTTTTAAACCATTTACATATACGCTTCCGCAAACTTTAAATTGTTTGGATTGGATTTTGTGTTCTCACGTTTGAATGAGGCATAAATAAATGTTTTGAATATTTTACTTTGATTGTTTGGTATAACGAATGAGCTAGAACCTGGTATGTCACACACCTCGCGGTAGAACTCCGTTAGTCGAAATTGGGGGTGTGACACTGAATCTTTTGCCTGCATGGAAAAGATCGAGGAATTTTGTTCTTACTCGTCGTTTGAATTATCCATGAATGAGTCACATGAGACAATAACGACCCAAGTCGTTACCGAGTGTGAGAGTAATGGTGAACTCAAGTGTAAACTTGAGTCTACTTTACAACAAAATACTCTACTCGTGAACGAGATTTCCATGATGAAAGATTGCATTAGACAAAAATCCAAATTGTTGGATCAATCTACTCTTAAAATCAAGAATTTGTTTGAAAGCAATCACGATCTGAAAGTGGAAGTTAATTGCAAACTCGTGATTTTTGAACAACACTTTTAGGAGATTCTCAAACTCCGAACAAGTATTACTAAATTAGAGAATGAAGTCTTAGAGTTGAAACATAAACTTGGAAAATTTAAAGACTCATCATTTCTCTTAAATGAAATAATTGAGGTTAATCATTCACATAAAAAGAAATGGTAAAGCTGGTTTGGGATATGTGGAGGTTCCTCCTCCTTTCAAAGGTGATTACACGAGTATTCCCGTTGTTGTTGATCAATCTACAACCTCGGTAAAACCCGTTGATGATCCAAAGAATTCTGAAAGTGTTGAAACAATAAAACCGACCACTCAAGAACCAGTGCATATTAAAAGCAACTCAGTCTTTACTGAGAATGAACTAGATGGTTCTATTGAGGAATTAAATGAACCAGAAGTGATTGTGAAAAATGAGAATATTCCTTCTGACAATCACATTCTATGTGAACCGGAGGAATTCGAACAAGCCGTTTATGGTTTGAAATCTTCGGGTAATTCCTCGAACAAACTGAAAATCTCGTTTAAAGTAAAGAAATCAGACAAACCTAAAGTGTCTGATGAGGATTTGATGGGATTCATTAATCCTCAAAGTGAGTCAACCAAAGGCAAAGTTTTAAATTAAAGGGTTTATCGAAAGCTTTTTCGGATAAATAAGTTCCTTTGAATCTTCTTAAAACCGAAATGATTGAGAGTGTCTTCAATAATGACACATCAAAAGTTACCAAGTTTGAATAAGAATTTATGAAATCAAAATCATCTACTGTTCAAGTGAAACCAAAATCAACTGCTTTTTAACCCATAAAATTTGTAAATCGTCGGGATTGGAGAGTTCATTGAACACAACCAATCTTGAATATTATAAACATAAAAAGGGATTGACAGAAAAGGTTCCAAATTCGGTAACTGCTGAGAATCTAAAGATTGATGGTAATCAACCTAAGCCTATAAACAAGACATCTGTTTCACCACGTAAAATTTTAGACACACGTTTGTGTTTTAAATGTGGGGAAACAGGTCATGTAGCAAAGAAGTTCAATGCTAAGGTTGACAACAACAAAACAACAACTAAAATGAACACTTCAGTTGTTGATATGACACATCAATCTAAGGAAATTCAGGTTGATGACTCGTTTATAATGTATTCGAACATTAACCCAAGGAAAGTTGTTCGGGTTGATGCTCCTAAAGTATTGAACAAATTCGTTGACTTTTCTCAACCAATTTGCAAGAATACGGACTCGGGAGTAATTCGTGATGGTTACTTAAAGAAGAAAACCAAGAAACCAATCACTTACTCTCAAGTGCCGAATTCAAGTGTTAAATTAAATTTGTCTCCGAAATTATCAAAAGGAGAGCCCAAGACTGAGGCTTGGGCTGCCTTTTTAAACTAATCATTTTACTTTGTGTGCAGAGTTCATCCAGGTCTATATCAGGCGACAAGTGGATATTAGACAGTGGATGTTCTCGGCATATTACCTTCAACCTCAATCTTCTCAACAATGTCAAGAATATTCAGGGAGGGTATGTTGCGTTTGCGGGTAATAACGGTGGAATGATTACAAAGGAAGGAGAGGTATCGAATGGTAGAATAACATTCAAGCGGGTTAATTATTGTGAGAAGGTAGAGCACAATCTGTTGAGTGTCTCACAGATTTGTGACAAAAAGTACACAACCATCTGCACCGACAAGGAATGTGTTATCCTTCAACTGGGATACACTATTCCTAAAGATATGGTTGTCATGCGATCTCCCCGATTTCATGATATTTATTTCCTCGACATGAGTACTAATTTACATGTTTCACCTTCTGCAACGTGTTTTGTCTTCAAGGCAACGGAGAAAGACTCGATTATGTGGCATCGACGCATGGGACACATCCGCGCATGAATCATCTAATTGCAAATGATTTGGTGGTTGGTGTATCCCTCAAGAATTTCAAGCTAAACGATCATTGCGTTGCGTGCAAGAAGGGGAAACAGAAGAAGAAGTCACACCCAAGCAAATCGATTAACTCGATTATAATGCCACAAGAACGACTTCACATGGATTTATTTGGTCCAGTGAATCGTGCTACTATTGCGGGTGATTTATATTGTCTAGTAGTGACCGATGACTTCGCCCGGTACTCATGGGCATTATTTATGGGTTCTAAAGATCAGACATCTGTTTTAATTCAGAATCTTATCACTAAGATCGAATCGCTTTACAAATTAAAGGTGAGGTGAATTCGAAGTGATACCGATTCTGAATTTAAAAACAATGTGTTGGATTTCTTTTGAATTCAACATGGAATACATCGGGAATTCAGTGAGCCGTAAGTTCCTCAACAAAACGGTGTGTCTGAGTGGAAGAATTGGACATTGATCGAAGCGGCTAGACTGTTGTTAGTAGATTCTAAACTTCCCGTTCAATTTTAGAACGAGGCTGTGAATACTGCTTGTTATACGCTGTATCGTGTCCTAATGGTTAAGTTCAAGAAAATGAGTTATGAACTTCTGAATAACCGAAAGCCGAAATTAAAGTATTTGGAACCATTCGGGTGTCCATGTATGGTATTGAAGAAAGATGCCAGGAAATTCGATGAAAAGTCATTTGAAGGTTATTTTCTTGGGTATAATTCTCCTAAGAAGCGTATCTTCAATCTTTCTTCGTGTTGGGTCATAGTTTATGGTTTATGCTTTGTTGGGTTAGGCTTTTGTATGTAAACCGAGATCTGTTAATCACGGTGGGCTTTAGTTGGGTTTAGGCCCAATTTGTAGGATATATATATAGAACATATGTTAACGAATGAGAGGTTGTTCATTCATTGTCATTCGACCGTGTAAGTTAAGGGCTTAAGCACCCGACGTATAATATACGTGTGTTTTGAAGCTTCTTTGTGTGTTTTGTTTGTGTTCTTGGTTGCCTCATTGAATCGGCTTGGTGATTAGTTTCCGCCTAATCATCGAGCCTATTGATATCGCATTGAAAGATCCGTCACGGGACTTACAATTAGTATCAGAGCCTATAGACCTATTCCAGGCTCGGTTATTGGTTATATAAAGGATTCTGTCGCTGATCTAAGAAGGTGTATTATGTTGAAGGTTTTTGGATCTCGAAGAAGATTGTTCTTCGTGTTCTTTGGCTGGTGAAAGCTTAGTTCGGAATAGATTTTGGTATATCTCATATTTAATTTGAATCCCACCATTCTCGGGATTTAGTTAAATATTCAAGATTTGCCATATCTTGAACTATTCTTAGTTCTCGGGTCAATTTTGTAGTTCTCGAGAAGATTTCAAGGTTCTCGGTCAGCATTCAAGGCTTTCGGGTGGATTTACAAGTACTCGGGTGATTCCATCGTTCTCGACAAACTTCGTGTGTCTTCGGATATTGTTGATAGTTCTCGGTCAACATTTTGTGTTATCTGACGAAATTTGCTGTTTTTGGTATCTCCATCATGTTTTCTGTTAAGAATAGTATGGATCAGTCAGGTGTTAGTATGCCCTCAAATGCATCGCTCCATCAAGAACTTGACTCCATCATGGGGACTACCACTCGTGTGCCTCGTCTACTGACATTAGAGGGGTTTGCTGAGTGGAAGTTCAGATTTGAGAATTACGTGAAAGCAAAGGATGCGAAAATGTGGAGAAGCTTAGTTAGAGGTCCTCAGACTATTACCTATCAAAGAGAGGGCTTCGAAGAAGTTGAGACAAAGCCAGTTGAGTTGTATATAAATGCTGACTTTGACATTGTTGAGGAAGATGAGAAGGCTCTAGCCACCTTGACCATGGCACTTTCACCTGAAATTGCCTTGGGATTTAGAGAGTTGAATTCTGCCAAAGGACGAAGGGAGGCTCTCATTGAAGTGTTTGAAGGTAATGAGGACATGAGGAGAAGTAGGCAAGATCTCCTAAGACAACAATTCAACATGTTCAACTACGTGTTGGGAGAGTCTCTTGAAAAAACAGCTTCACCGGTTCATCTCGTTAATCAGGAAGATTAGATCTGCAAGTATAAATCTCACGTCTGTCGAGATCAACAACAAGCTGGTGAAATCATTGCCACAGAACTGGGATTTAAATGTGGCTGTTATCAAGAAGACTAAGGATCTGGCCAGACTGACTCTCTCTGAAGTGATGGCGATTATCAAGGCGTGTGATTTGGACGACAAGAAGCGCGCTATCAATCATGCAAGTACCTACAACACTGCTGGTTATGGAGTTACAGCTAACAATGCTCTAGTTTCACAAGGCAGCCTCCCACTGTTCAAGAGTCAGTCAGCTCAACCGCAGCAGAGTTAGCAGACCTTCTCCATGTTCAGGTCATCTCAAAGTCAACTTACTCCACAACCTAAACCGGCTGACACTGCTTTCTTTCCACAATCAGCCCCTGCACTGAAATCGCAGGCTTCGGTGGCAACCTCCAGCCAGTCTCCCATTCAAATTCCTACTATTTCCAAAGAGACTCAAGAAAACATCGCTCTAATGGCCGGTTTTACGAACTGCTATAATGATTTTCATGCAGGAGACCTGGTACAACCTGTTGTGGCTTCTAAGTTAGATCAAATACATCTTGATGATGTGGAGGAGATGGACATTTCTTGGCAAATTGCCATGGCTTTTTTCAGAGCAAAAAAGTTCACCAAGAGGACAGGCAGGAACAACTGGAATGTGCCTGCTAATCAGAAAGTGGGGTTCAACAAAATTTCTCTAAGGTGCTACAACTGTCATGAGCCGGTTCACTTTGCTCATGAATGTACCAATCCGGCCAAGAAAGGAAATCGAGAGAGAGAAATGGTTCCAGTACATGGTAGAAGAGAAAAGAATGTGTCTGGTTCAAGCACGGGTGAGAGAAGTTTGGTAGTTCAGAATTTCTCTAGGGAAGATCAAATGGCAGCAGTAAATTTGAGCAATAAAGTTGCAAATTTTGCTGAGGTGGATGTTGATGAAGAGGAGAATGAGGCTGAGGAGCAAGTCAGGGATGTTCAGCATGCTTTCATGGCCTTCACCTCCACCAAACAAACTGAGGTAAATACTGTACTTTGTTCTCAATCGTGCATCGATAAAGTAGGATTGTTTAAAATACATAACAGTAAATTGATGAGGGAAATGGAGGGTGTAAAATATGAGAACTCAACACTTAAAAAAATTGAACAAGCATTAAAAGATAAAATAGAGGCACAAAAACAAGACTTTTCAAAACTGCAACCTGATTTTAGCATAAAATGTTGTCACCATATCGATGCTAAAAAGAAAATCGATGAACTAACTGCCGAGTTAGAAGCATCGAGATTGGAGATAGTGAAACTAACAAATAAATGTCAGGACCGAGAGTCGGGTGAAACCTTCTATAGGTTGATAAGAACACATCGACTCGATTACCCAAAAGGCCTGTTAAATATCCCGGCGGAATCAGGATATCCAACAAGTGGGAACAAAGGAGTGCAAATAGCAAACATAAAACAATAATAGATAATCAATAAAACCTCAATCAAAGACAAAGATTCACTGTGTTAATTATATCATTAATGGAACAGTGAAATGAATGTCTAGGGTTTCGTGTATGCGACGGCGGCTATACGAGGAAACAAATAGAATATTCTTTTGGAATGTTTTTCGTATTCTGTGTGTGCCAGCCTGTAATTCCGTCTGGAAATCCGTGTCCTAAATGGAATCGTAGGACCCCTATTTATAGACCCTGACATTCCTTCTAGAAGTTCTTAATCATTACATTATGAAATACAAAATAATACAAGTGTTGAGTCCTTGAGCAAGGTAACGATCTTGCTCGAGCAGACTCACTACGTTAGGTATGCTCGATGGATGCCCTCGAGCATACTTTACTTAGAGTATCTTTAGTGAAGATATTCTCCTCTAGTAAGCTTCATTCCTCTTGACTAATTCATGCTTTGCTCGAACTCGTCCATAGAGCAAGCTCATTCTTCTTGATGTCTTCAGCTTTTCTTATTCAGCAATCTTTTTCATGCTCGGATGTAAATCTTACTCGGGAACTGAACTGTGCTCGAAGTCCTTGCTTTGATCACGTGACATCTTCTTATTGCATCCATGCTTGTCCCCATGTGCTCGATCATCCTGTGCTCGTAACACTTGGTTAAAACTTGTATGATCAAGCTGTTTGCTCGATTGGCAATCCATGCTCGATAGAAGAATACTCTTGCTAGTTGAAGTGTAGCTTGCTCGAAGCCTTAACACTTCGAAGAATCAACCATTTAAGGTTCTGAAGACCTTGCTCGAAGTAGTAAAACCATGCTCGATCGTCTATGCTTTCTCGAAGTCCATACTTAGCCGTTTTCTGAGGAGGTTGAGAAGATTCCAATCTTCCTTATCATAAATCCGACCCAACAATAAATTTGATAATGCTGAATTCAACTTTAAAAAATTTGATGTCTCTAGTGCTGTGGTTGAGTCAATGATAGAAAATCAATTGAAATGGAAAGAAAACAAGGGCGTGGGTATTGGATATAATATGGTTCCCCCTCCATACAACAATAATTATACGGGTCTTTCTATTACCAAGGAAGAGGAAGAAAAAGAAAAATGTTTGTAGTATGGTAAGTCAATTGCAACTAGCAAAGGTATGGTTGATACAGACTCGGCAACTGAATCAACCTCAAGGGTGAACAATTCTAACATGTCTAGCTCAAGTGAAGATGAAGTAATAGTTAAGGACTTGACTGAGGAAGATGATGAACCACCTATTAACTCTTCTGTTTCTTTGAATTTACCTGTTTTGTCTGTTTTAAACAATGCTTCTAATGTGTGTGTAGGCTCTTTTTTTAAGAGCAAAGACAATCGTTTGGTTACTTTTTCTAGAACTTCTAAAGGCAGTGATCTGTCCTTTAATAAAACTGATGAACAAATTAAACTCACCTAAGTTTTTGAAAGAAAGAAATTCTTGTAATATTAAATGTGAAGTTTCATGATAAGTTCAAAGATGGAAAAGCAAGCTCACACAACATAACAAGACCGGGAATCGGCCAAAACGATTTTTATGTTAAAAAACAAACTTGTTTCAACTGTGGCATTCCCGGTCACATTGCTAGAAATTGCTCTTGTCTCCCATACGTTCCATATTATAGACGCTATCAGAGGACCATGTATCATCATGCCTACAAAAATTTTCATTCAAATAATTCAAGGCATTATGAAACAAGGCGCTCTGAAGGAAATTGGAGAGGATTCAAGGCTGACAGGTCAAGCTTTCATCAGACCAAGCGCATTGTAACTCTAAGGCAGAATGGAAACTCGATTTCGGTTCCAAGACCGAAGTAGGTCTCTGAACCGAAAATGTCTAAAGGGACAAAGCCGACCGAGTTTTCTGTCCGCAAACCAGAGACTAAGACAACCACTTGTGTAAATCACAAAGTTTTCAAACCAAAATACAAATGGTTGCCTAAGTCTCCAGTAACAAAGTCCTCAACGTCTTCAAGTTCGATTTTTGACAATGATGAGGATATGTCATGGAAACCCGTAACACGGTTATCTAAGTCAGGCTTACCCAGAAGTACTATGAACTGGGTACCCAAAATTAACTAATCTCGCATATTGTGCAGGAACAGCTATGGAGGAATATTATCAGACCATGGTTTGTTGATAGTGGCTGTTCCAGGCACATGACAGGGGACATATCTCAGCTGAGTGACATTCAAATATTTAACGGCATATATGTTTCCTTTATGGGAGGAGAAAAAGGGAAGATTACTCAGAAGGGTACCGTGAGTAATGGAGTTTTAAAGTTTGAAAACGTTAACTATGTTTCTGAACTAACGCATAGTCTGCTTAGCGTATCACAAATTTGTGATAAGGGATTTTCTACACACTTCACCAACAAAGAATGTTTGATTCTGAAACCTGGTATTGCCATACCAGAGGAGTGGGTCCTGGTCAGATCTCAGAGAAAAGATAATGCCTACCTGATTGACATGAACAAGAACATTCCTGATGAAATTACTTGTTTGTTCTTTAAAGTATCGGAGCATAACGCCATGCTGTGGCATCGTTGTCTTGGACATGAGAATTTCAAAACCCTAAATCTTCTTGCAAAGAACAATATTGTACGCGGCTTTCCAGTTAAAGACTTCGTGACTATCGAGAAGTGTGTGGCTTGTGCGTTAAGAAAGCATCATCGAAAATCACACAAGCCAAAGCTGATAAATACCATCTCTTGTGTCTTTTAGTTGCTTCACATGGACTTGTTCGGTACAGTTCATGTCTTGAGTCTATCTCGGAGTAATCGCTGTCTGGTCATCATCGACGACCACTCATGTTTCACTTGGGTGTTTTTCTTATTAAATTGAACTTGAAGCTCAAGGGAATTCGTTGTGACAATGGCACGGAGTTCAAGAACTCTACACTAAATCATTTATGTGCCGAAAAGGGAACTTCTCGTCAGTACAGCTCAGCTCGTACCCCTCAGCAGAACGGTGTTGCTGAAAGAAGAAACCGTACTTTGATTGAAGCTGTAAGAACGATGTTATGTGATTCAAAGTTAACACTATTCTTCTGGGCTGAAGCGATCAACACCGCTTGTTACGTTCAAAATAGGGTGTTGATCAACAAATCTTAGATGAAGACTCCGTACGAGATTGTTTATGGTCACAAGCCCACAGTCGCACACTTTCAAGCCTTCGGGTGTCCGTGCACCTTGTTGAATCATTAGTCGACTCCAAAATTCGAAGCTAAGGCAGATGATTGTTACTTCGTTGGTTACGCTAGTCGAACTGCCTACAGAGTCTACAACAAGGCATCGAAACAGATTGTAGATTCATATGATGTGTGCTAGTTGGAAGAAAATGAGACAGATGCTCATGTGGGGCCTAACTGGTTCTTTGCCTACGACACTCTGTTCAAGCCATTCAATCTGGCTCTTGTGATTAATTCCAATATTTCAAGGGGAGGAACTACTTCTGTTGTTGATGATGAAGAAGATCTTTCTACTAATACTCAAGAGTTTCCTATGCTGAGTGTGGACCCGTCTGAACCCTCAGACACAACTCAGCCGTCATCTGAAGATCTGGAAGAGACTGTCGCTGACACTGTTTCAACACAAGAATCTACTCCAGCAGAGTTGTCACCAGTTGAGGAGGAGAGTGTTATTCGTCATATTTTTGGTAGTACTCTATTCCCTGATGCCATTCCAAACAAATATGTTGCCAGTACCTCGTACTCGCACAGTACTGTAGCATCGGATGGAGGAATCCTCTCATTGAAGCTCTCGAAGATCCCGTTAATTTACCAGCAAACTGTTCAGTTCCTGATCACTCCATTCCATCAAGAATTCAACGGGATCATCCCATTGATAATATTATCGGTCCCCTTGAGGCTGGCGTATCAACCATTAGTCAGACTGGAACAATAAACAACTGCTTGTATTCTTGCTTCATTTCATAAATGGAGCCTAAAACGGTTGACATGGCTCTACAAGAATCGAGTTGGGTTGATGCCATGCATGAGGAACTCAATCAGTTTGAGAAACTCAAGGTCTGGAGGTTGGTTGAACTACCCGTGGGAAAGAAGTCACTAGATACGAGATGGGTTTTTCGTAATAAGCAGGATGACTCGGGTGTTATCGTTAGAAACAAGGCAAGGCTTGTGGTTCGTGGTTTTCGTCAAGTTGAAGGTTTGGACTATACTGAGGTGTATGCTCCAATGGCTCGTCTTGAGGCCATTCAGATTTTCCAGGCATATGCATCGTATATGGGTTTCACAGTCTATCATATGGATATCAAGACAACGTTTTTATATGGTGAGGTAAAGGAAGAAATTTATGTGGATCAGCCACCGGGTTTTTTGGACTCCAAGCATCCGTCGTATATCTATATGTTGGATAAGGCTCTTTACGGCCTTCATCAGGCGCCTCGAGCATGGTATGCGAAGTTGACTGCTCATCTGTTGGAGCATAGGTATAAGCGTGGAACTATTGATCAGACACTGTTTATAAAGACTGTCGGAAAGGATCTGATCCTAGTTTAGATTTATGTGGATGACATCATCTTCGGTTCTACTAGTGCTGCACTCTGTTCTGAGTTTGAAGAAGTGATGAAGAAAAGGTTTGAGATGAGCTCGTTGGGGGAGATGACAATGTTTCCGGGTTTGCAAGTTCGTCAAAGCTCAACAGGCATTCTGTTGCATCAACAAAAAGACGTCGAGGATATGTTGGCAAAGTTCGAGTTTCAAGACTCCAAAAGTGCGGCGACTCCTATGGCTGAGAGACCTCTTCTTTCTTCAGATCCTGATGGGAAACCCTTAGATCAAACGTATTATCGATCGATGATCGGGTCTCTGATGTATCTTACTGCCAGTCGTCCTGACATCATGTTCGCAGTCTGTCAGTGTGCTCGTTTCCAGACTAATCCTAAACTCTCTCATTTAATTGCTGTTAAATGAATTTTTAGATATCTGAAAGGGCAACCGAAGCTAGGTCTTTGGTATCCTAAGAACTCAGAATTTGATTTGTTTGCTTTTGCTGACAGCAATTATGGAGATGATGATATTGACAGGAAATCGACGTCTGCTGGATGTCAAATTTAGGGGATCGGCTCATTTCGTGGCAATGCAAGAAACAACAAACGGTGTCCACAAGCACTACTGAGGCTGAATATGTTGCTGCTTCTACTTGCTGTTCTCAGTTCACATGGATGCAACATCAATTGCTGGACTACGGTTTGGAATTTCTTGACACTCCTATTTTTTGTGATAATGATACTGTGATTGCCATTGTGAAAAACCCGGTACAACATTTTAAAACTAAGCACGTCGATATCAAAATTCATTTTATCCATGAATGTTACAACCGGAAGTTAATCCATCTTGAACAGGTCCACACTGATAATAATGTGGCGGACCTATTTACGAAACCGGTCGGAACAACGAGATTCAATGTGCTTGTAGGGTTTCTTAAGACGTTACGTTTTGAACACTGAGTATTTTTGAGGTTTAAATTTGTACATAATTTTTCCTTTCTTATCATAATTTTTGTACAAATTTAGGGGGAGAAAAGGAAAAATATAAAAAGAGTGTGTGTGTGTGTGTGCTTATAAAAAAAATGTTTTGTTCTGTTGCTTAAAATCAAGCCGGTTACTCAAGTTCAACGGACATATATTTATATGTTTGGTCCCGTCATCAATTCTTGACTCACGGGATAGCCATTAACCTTAGAACTGAAAGTGACTGGGGCGACTGAACATACATAAAAAAAATTTTTGGTTTAAGTTCTTTCACTGAAAATTATGTCGGCCGCCTAAGTTTGAGGGACACATTTTATTATGTGTTTGGTCATATCGTCTATCTGTACACACATAGGATGGCCATTCAACAGAAAATTGAAGGCAACTGGGGTGATTGAATTTAAAAGTGTCTTAAGGGTTACCATTTGGGAAGTGATAATATTATTCATCTAAAGCTTATTAGAAGCTTAAAAATTTTTCAAATGAAAATTGATCCAGCCTTTGAGAAATGATAGATAAATTGATTTTGTGTGCCTAATGTGTGAAGTTATTAAGCTAAAAAGGCTCTTGATAAGTCATTGATATGTATGGTAGCTTTCTATGATAAGTAAAAGTTTGAAGTGATATAAACCAAATCTGCTTAACTTTTTGTGGAAAGTCATTTTTAAGATGCGTGCATGTCTCTAGATACATCTCTCCGAATGATAGGCAGAAAAGTAATTACCCAGTCATACACGAGCCCGTTAGTGACTTGATCGCCAAAAGTATTTATATATATATATATATATATATATATATATATATGTATATATGTATGTATGTATCATTCAAATTTTAAATCAACTTAAAGGGGCTCCAGTGAACTACAGTGGTGGGGCATACTAGTAAGTCCTAAACACCCTGAATGTAAGGCTTGTAAGTCCGAACAGTGTGTAAGTCCAACGTTCAACCTTAAAGCCAAAAAGAAATATTTATTTTTGTATATAGAAAATTCCTTGATCAAGTACTAGGCGGTTGGAGTCAAATTGGGGTGATCTGGGGAAAGTCAAACAGGCTTTGAGAAGAGATAGGGGGCATCATGGGTCCATGAGTGATGTCCATATTAGCTTTGTGCCTAATTGAATCTAATCATATCACTGGCTATCAACCTTTTCAATATGTCACAGTAATGCTGAAAATGGATCATTGTGAAAATATCTTAATCAATATAATTTCATGTTCGGATCTTTTCTTAAAAGGGGTGCTTATTTTCAAACAGTTGAAATTTGATCCCAGTATATGTTAATTATTCTGAAGGCTGGATTGGTAAATTATTTTTGTTTTAGTTTAGTTTTTATTCATATTTTATTTTTAATTTTATTTTATTTTATTTACCTCATATCTACTCGTGTCGAAACAGATGTCTTTAAGAAATCAATCTTTAATTGGGTTTTGTTTAAAAAAATTTTTTTGAGTGGCCAGTTCTTTGGCCCAAAGGGTTTCGGTTTTGACCTGATTATTTTGGGCTAGAGTGTTCCCTCTTGGCCCATATGGACTCCCGGCCCAGACAACTCTGTGCTGGCAGATTAAGAGGCGGTTTTTGATCATTATTAGTATATTTTAAACCCGCAAAATCCTCAATCCTCTTACTCCCAAGTATCGAAATTCTAATTGCTCAACACATATCGCTTCCGTCAAGCATCAGAGGTAATTAACCCTAACTAAATCGATTTTTCAAAGGTTGCAAGGATATTGGGGATATCTCGAATCAGTTGAATTGTGTGATATTGCTCGTTTAAACGATTCGCATTGAGTGATTAGAAGTGATTAATGGTGTTAAGATTTTTATGAAGTTGCAGCTTGTTTTTCAATGGCGATTGGTGTGTCTGTGAAGATGTAGATGGTGAATTCAAGGGTTTTCGGTGATGGTTGACCAAATTCCCTTGGTCAAACTAGAAATCCCTTAGTTCATACGTGTCCTAGGTCGATCCTAACAGAGAACCTGTTGGGACACCCGAGAAGTTGTTGTTCTCGGTGATTCTAAAAACTTTCGTGGACCGAATACACAACCGAAAACTCATGTTCTTGACCGAAAACGCCTATTAATGCGTCCTACCCAAAGGTTGTACTTATTTTACTATATGTATCACTAATTTGACTCGTTTGGTGCAGTTATGGCTGATCAAGCACCTTTGAAGTGGTCTGACTCTCACAATGTCACTGGATGCTTGACTGATCCTCCTTTGAATCACAAGGAATTCAAGTCCATGATTGTTGGACTGAACACATTCAGAACTCTCATGCTTTGTGGGAAAATCCTGTCATTTGTAAGAAGATGGTGAGTGATTTTTGGAAGACTGCCTCTATCAATCCAAGGGGTGTCGGAGGCTTCGTTGTAATTGAATCTAACATTCAGAAACGGCCTGCTATTATTTCTAAGTCCATTATCCGTGAGGCACTGTTATTTGGAGATCAATCTCACTATCCCACAGAGTTTCTGGTTGATGATGTGGCAGTGATTGTCAGAAGAATGAACTATGAAGGAAACTACCCACCTACCATCAAGAAGCTCTTTCATCCGTATTGGAGATTTCTGATTCACACCTTCTTTTCGTGTGTTTCGGGATGCAAAGGAGGTACCGATGAGATAAGCCTTACTTAGATGTCTGCCGTCACTGCTCTGATCATGGATTGGGATTACAATTATTCCAAGTTTGTTTTCGATGAAATGATGAGCAATTTGCAAGGAAAGAAGAAAGAGATGTTCCTGATGTACCTGAGGTTTCTGTAAATGATATTTGACTCCCATTACCCTAATCTGATTAAGTCAGTGGAGACAACTGATATGAAGGCATTGGGACCAACAACCTTCGGGTTAATGAAACAGTCAAGGAAAGGAACAAAGGTATTTTATCAAGGAATTCATCCGTTGGTAAAATTTGGAAAATTTGCTGAGATTGAGGAGAATCCGGGAAACGTTGGTATTGCTGTTGCTGAGGAACATTTGGTTCCGGTTCAGAGGCATGTCATGGCCCTTGAGGTGTTATCTGATGATGATGATTCTGATACCTCTCCGTCACAACCCATGGAGATTGAACACCAGAGAGAACAACTTGTGCATACTGCTAAACAACTTAAGTAGTTTGAAGCTTTCAAGGAACAGCTCCAGTCGACTACATTGAAGCCTCCTCGATCAGTCGCTACAGCTCAAGTAGAAGAAAATCTAGAAGAAGAGTCATTCACCGATCTCATTCCTCGGAAAAAACGAAAGAAAGATCCGAGACCAGGTGTGTTGGCTGCTGAAGTAACTTCAACTGTACCTCCAACCATCAATGAGCTCGAAAATGTTGAAGCTCACGTTGCTTAAGATCCAACCGCTCAAGAACCAATGATGGAAGACATTACTGGTATGTTTGATTTTGAAACTGATGTCTATCCCCACACTGAACCATCGGGATCATCTAATCCGATCGGTGAAGGAAGCTCAAGTGAAGCCGATAAAGTGACACATATTTTGGCCCTGCAAGACAAGTTTTTTCAAGATAAGGGCAAGGGTATTGATCTAGAAGCTGATCCGGTTGACATTCATGCTCTTCAGCATAGAGTGTTCGAACTCGAACAAGACTCGGCCGTGAAAGATGTTCGCTTTAAAGAACTTGAAGAGAGCCACATTGATAAAGATTCAAATATTCTAGAACTAAAAGCTAACATGGGTGGTCTTACTATGATGCATCTAGATCTCCAGCAAAAGCTGATTCAGAAATTTGGAGATGAATTTAGAAGCTCGGTAGAAAATGAACATGATAAGCGCCCAACTTCAAACATTGACTATGCTGCTGGTATAGAGAAATACTTGTCGGATCCACCAAAGATAGATGAACAAAAGGAAAGACTAATGAAGAAGAAGAAGATGCTTATTAGGAAGAATTCAAATCAGCATGTGGTGTTATCTAATCATCCTGAAAAATTTGTTGTGGACCTGCAAAAGGGCTTCTCAGACAAATACGGTGACAGGTCTGGAGTTCTTTCATGGGGTTATGATGTGGATAAAAGTATGTGGTGGGTTAAGTGGAAGTCCGGCAACATTGAGTACTATGATAAAATGAAAAGGTTTGGATCTTGGACGAAGGTAGGTTTGAGTGACTTATCTCGTGCTGCATTTCATAATCCAAACAATGATCCAAAGGCAAAAAAACTTTCATACCTTCTTGCTTTCTCAAGTGGAACGTGGTTTTCCAGATATGACCACAGCCAGATCTTTCCCCAAGAAGGCTAAGGGTGTTCGTGACCCTCATACCAACAAGACCATGGTAAATGTATGTGGCCACCAACAGATAAAGTAAAATCAATTCCAATTACCAAGAGGTTTCCTGAGGGAGCTCTTAATGAAATGAAGTTTTGGACATATGATGGTGTGACAGCTACTATTATTATCAGATTGCACAAGAGTCAATATCGTCTTGTTGATCCTAAAGATTTATTGAAATTTGGAGAAAAGGATCTTAGGACTCTTAGCAAGTTTCAGATAACTGCTGAGGCACTGTACAAACCAGCTGCTAAAGAATACACTGGCATGATAGGAGCAATTCTTCGTGAAGGCCTGTGGGCAGGTGCTCTTGATGCGGCAGATGCAGATATCCTTGAGCATGAATAAAGCAATAAACCAAGAGGGAGATTGTTGGGTCATAGTTTATGGTTTATGCTTTGTTGGGTTAGGCTTTTGTATGTAAACCGAGATCTGTTGATCTCGATTGGCTTTAGTTGGGTTTAGGCCCAGTTGGAAGGATATATATATATAGAACATATGTTAACGAATGAGAGGTTGTTCATTCATTGTCATTCAACCGTGTAAGTTCAGGGCTTAAGCACCCGACGTATAATATACGTGTGTTTTGAAGCTTCTTTGTGTGTTTTGTTTGTTTTCTTGGTTGCCTCATTGAATCGGCTTGGTGATTAGTTTCCGCCTAATCATCGAGCATATTGATATCACATTGAAAGATTCATCACGGGACTTACACTTCGGGGTGTGTAGAGGAATTGTATCATGTTGATTGTCAAAGCTACACTACACCTTCAGCCGGCAAGGGTCCTGATTGGATGTTTGATTATGACGGTTTATTTAATTTGTTTACACCAACCATTGACGATATATCTGAAGATTTGGTGCGATCTTATTTGGAGGAACAATGTCTTCCGAAGCCAAGTTCTTCTACTTTCGATGTGAACGAGACTCCTAATGTATCAGAAACATGATGAAGCTGATTTTGTCGACTCTTCTTCAGTTCCTTTGGATGATGCTCAAGAAACTCATGAGCCGATTCAAATTGAAGATGTTTCGTCGATTGTCTCTTTAGACACAGCTGAAGAAAATATCACCAATCTTGGTGATAATTTATCTGTACCAGCAAATCCTTCTTTAAGGATTCACACGAACCATCCGTAGGAACAGATTATGATGTTTATGACGGTGTTAAAACTCCACAACAATTGGCTAACGTATGCGATGAAAATGTTGATTCTGAAGTATCTCCTACAAAAGATCCTGTGTTGTGTGCACATGCAGATTTGCATTCAACAGCGATTCTGAATAGTGCACAATACACTTGCTTCTTATCTCATATCGAACCTACAAGTGTCACAATGGCACTCAAGGAACCTTCGTGGGTTGAGACTCTGCAGGAGGAGCTGCAACAGTTTGTACGACTGGGTGTATGGGACCTCATTGACAAACCCGACATAATCAATAGGGCGATACCGACCAAGTGGGTTTATAAGTGCAAGAAAGACGACCGTGAGGTAATTGTGCGAAACAAAGCACGATTGGTCGTACTGTGGTATAATCAACAGGAACGCATTAATTACACGAAAGTTTACGCTCTAGTAGCACGACGGGAAGCGATACGCATATTTTTAGCCTATGCAGCCTTTAAGAACTTTAAGGTTTATCATATGAATGTTAAACCGGCATTCTTGAACGGGAATATTCACAAAGAAGTTTACATGAAACAGTCTCCCGGTTTTGAAGATCCTGACTATCCCGAGCGTGTTTACCGTTTAAACAAGGCTCTATATGGTTTACACCAGGCCCCAGGAGCCTGGTACAGCACGTTGGCTGCCATTTGATTGGTAGCGGCTTCAAACGAGGGACGGTTGATTGTACACTCTTTTACAACAATGTTGGTGATGATCTGGTCCTCGTCCAAATTTAAGTTGATGATATCAGTTTTGGTTCAACAAATGACAGCCTATGCAAAGAGTTCGAGACAACGATGCAGACAAAATTCGAAATGAGTTCGATGGGTAGATGAACTTCTTTTTGAGACTGCAAGTTCACCAGTCTGAGACCGGGATCTTTATCCATCAGACGAAATACACGAATGATGTCTTGAGCCGATTCAAGATATCTGCCAGAATAATCCCTTCTACACCTCTTCCTATGGGTCACAATTTGTTATCGGATGAATTGGAGGATACCGTTGATCCGACCCTGTATCGAGCTATGATCAGTTCACTTATGTATTTGACTGCATCTCGACCTGATATTATGTTTGATGTTTGTTTATGTGCTAGGTATCAATCAAGTCCCCGAGTGACACATCTGGTGGCGGTTAAGCGTATCTTACATTATTTGAGGGGAAATTCTGACATCGGGTAGTGGTACCCCAAGGACGATAAGTTTGATTTGAGGGCTTATACCGACTCTGGCTACGGAGGATGCAAGATCAATTTCAAGTCTAAAACAGTGGGTTGTCAGTTTTTAGGAAACCAGCAGTGTAAGAAGCAGACAACGGTCTCTACTTCAACAGCCGAAGCGGAGTATGTGGCGGCCTCAAGTTGCTGTTCACAAGTTCTCTAGATCCAGCAGCATATGCGGGATTACGGTTTGAAGTTTCTTACTACTCCTATTTTTATTGGCAATTCGGCCGCTATTTCGATAACCAAAAATCCAGTTCAACATTCCAAAACTAAGCATATTGAAATCCGTTATCACTTCATAAGTGATTGCTTTGAAAAGAAATTAATCGACATAGAAAAGTTTCATACGGATTTTCAAAAGGCTGACTTTTATACCAAGGCCTTTGACAAAACGCGTTTTCAATATTTGCTTGGTATAAATGGTTTAGAAACTTTGAATGAAATTCAAAAGCTCGGTTAAATCATTTTTTATTTTTTATTTTCATTTTTCATGTTTTAGTTTCTATTTGTAGTTTTTAGGAGGAGAAAAATATAAAATACAAAAATATTGTGGTTTTTGTTTGTACAGATAAAATTTAAAACTCCAAAAACATTCAAATATTGAAAAAATTCCAAAAACATAGAAAAATGCTCCTCAAAATTGAGTCTTGAAGCAAAAAGGGAAAATGATAGTATATTGGTCAATTGATCCCTAGTCCAGTAAAAAGTAAGCAATAAAAGACTGTGTGCTTAACTGTATCGATGTATTGGTAGGTCTTTAAACAAACAAGTAAGGACTAGTAAGTGATATAAACCTACAATTGTCGAATAAAAGAAATGTTGGTTTCAAGAAAAAGTCTTGATAATGATGGCAGAAATGTAATAATCTGGTTATACTCAAGCCTTCTAGTCAATTTGAAAAATTTTCATATAAAAAGCTTCTAGTTTGTGGTTAACGCTTCAATGATGTATGGTCTTATGGCCTTAAATCCTGTATTGATGGGATGCTTTAGGGTTCCCAACACCATTGGGACTTTATGCGGTTTTACATCTGGTATTCATTTCGATGAATATTAAACAATGCTTGAAAAAGCGAACCCGCGGTGTATCTGCTTAAGTCTTTAAACTTGATCGTTTAATGTGATTTTAGTACAAATTGAATTACACACTTGATCAAACCACGTTGTGAGTCATAGTTTGTCCCTTTGTGTAACGCCCACAAATTTTCGTTAAAAGGATCTATGTGTTGTAGAGTTTGTATTTTTACTGAGACTCGATCTGGCCTTCCTCGGGGACCTCTTTTTCTTTCTTGTAAGCCTATTTAGTTAACGTTTAATCCAAGACATCATAATTTATAAGTGGAAGGGCCTAGATGTAAAATTTTTATAACATAAACCCTAACTTGCTTCCATCCTCCTAATTTCTGAACGGCAGCCATGGGAGGGTCTCCTCCTCGATTTCCGTGCAGGTTTTAGCCATTCTCCGGCCTCCCGAGTCTAATTCAAGGTCGGTTCTATCATCATACAACACTTTTTCACCATTAAAACCTTTGTTGAACATGTTAGGATTGAGTTTTGATTGTAACAATTTCTGACAGATTCGTACTCGTGTATTTCTTGGTCTGTATCTCGATGAAAATATATTTTTTTTGATCGATTCTTGTTTCTATGATATTCTACTTTGAGTCTAGTTTCCAAAAAGGTATAATACGTAATTTTTGGACGAGATTTGAATACTTTTTATGATTTTATAAGATCGAGTGTCAAAGCTGATGCGGGATGACGGATTCTGGTCTGTCTTCCCGACATCATAACCCTTTTTTGACAAGTATAAATTGGTTGGTTCTACTTCTGGAAGTTAATATTTTGAGTTAGGAACCAAACCCAATTGGAATCGTTTAATTTGGCCAGGTAATGAATTTTATAAAAATAAAACCATTTTGTTGCGCACTGAAATAGCTGCACATACCTTTCTGTGTTGGAGAAATTTTTATGATTTTTGTGTCCACTAGAAAAATAAAATAAAAATATTTTTATAAACTTAAGATATTTATGCAACTCTGGTAAAAATTTAATAATTTAATTCCATGGTTTTCCTATGTAATAAAATACATCTTTGCATGCTAAAATCTGCATGTTATATTCGTTATAGATCGATAAGTTCGTTTTAGGCTTAACCGGTAGCTTCCCTTTCTCGCATCTTTCGGGGCTGTTATAATTGAAGTTCGTGCTCCGTCATCTTCTTAGGTATGTCTAGTGTAATATACTTTAGTATCATGAGTTTTGGCGTTCGTTAGATTGGTCAACTGTTGATGAAGTGAAAACTAGGTTTTGGTTGTCTAGTTTGTCAATTGTTGCGTCTAGCACGTTGTTTGAGGGAATTAACAACCAATTCGGATGTTGTAGCCTCGGTATGATTAGTTGGCTATGAAAAACTATATTTTTATGTTATTGGGGCTGAATTGGTTGTCGGTTACTCAAACGGGTCGGTACGGCGCAAATTCGCGTTTATTGGTAATTTGCTCATCGTGATTGCGAATTACCGACCCATCCAACTCGTGTAGCGTCGTGTGGACTTGTTGGCTGTGATTTTACTAAATTTGGTCCACACGGGGCTGAGTCGGTATCTAAGTGCATAAACAACCCGTTAACGCGCGTATTCGATAAAGTCAACAACTTTCGGGGGTAAATTGGGAACCCTTTGTCCTCGGGATTAACTAACGGTGGTTTTGGTAAATACATGGCCTCGGGGGCTGATGTAATTGAATTTGGTAATATCAAGGCTTTAGGTCAATCAAATCATGTTAGAACGTCTCGTAGCATAAACGAGTCGGTACGTTTAGTTAGTAATCTTTGTATACAATCCGACAGGCTTGTAAACTGTGGATTGGCCTTGAAGTTCTCAAACTCTTTGGTGTTTGTGTGGCTCGTTTCAGGTGAGTTCATGATGCCTCTTTTAAATCTTTTTACGTTTTGGGCTAGCATACACACCGTAATACAATTTTACATGATTTTACTCGTTACAACTATTTGGATGGTATTACATAGACTTACTTGTATTTGTGCATTTATAAAACTATGAGTGGACTATATTCTATGCCTTTGGATATTTTAGACTCGTTATGGTCATATATTCCTTAAGGTTATATACCTGATTATGGTCTAGACTCGATGATGTTAATAGGCTTGGTAGTTGTTGAATACGAGGAGACCTATTTACTTAGTTCATGTATTGGACTGATTATTATATATTACCTTATGGCCCATAGGCTTACTTGTAATTTGGAATGTCTTGGGATGATATATATATATATATGTATGTATATGTATGTATGTATGTATGTATGTATGTATGTATGGAGGTATGTATATATGTATGAGTATGTGTTACCATATAGCCTACGGCTGTGTGATGAAATTTAATTCCTCGTGACTAAGAATGATGTGAGTAGGCTTATTGTTGTGTTGTGCATGGTGATCACGGCCGGGTCAAATATATTACTCGGGTTTTCAAATCCCGTGGTGGAGAGGCCCGTGTGGCGTGATCATCATTTTGGCGGGTCAAATATATTATTCGGGTTTTAAAATCCCATGGTGAAGAGGCCCGTTGTATGTTGAGCCGTGATCGGGTTAAATATATTACTCGGGTTGTACCCATGATGGAGAGGCCCGTATCACGTGCTTGGATGTGTGAGCCGAGATCGGGTCAAATATATTACTCGGGTTGTACCCGTGGTGGAGAGGCCCGTATCATGTGCTTAGATGTGTGAGCCGAGATCGGGTCAAATATATTACTCGGGTTGTACCCGTGGTGGAGAGGCCCGTATCACGTGCTTGGATGTGTAAGCTGTGACCGAGTCAAATATATTACTCTGGTTTGACCCGTGGTGGAGAGGCTCGTGTCACATGCTTAGGTCTTACCGCGTCCGGGTCAAATATATTACTCGAGTCTTGACTCGTGGTGGAGAGGCCCGTGTACGTGTGTTCGACGATGAATGTATTATTTGGTGAATTATATTAATTATTTTATTATTATCCCCTATATTGTTTAGAAGTATAAGTTTTGAAATAAAGTATGAAATATTGTTTATGAAAACCTGAACTCACTCAGCTTTAGCTGACTTTGTGTGTATGTTAGTTTGACTTTCAGGTTAAGGATTGGAGGTTACGCTTGGACGTGCTGGAGACTACTCGGAAGGTTGAAGGCCTTTTTGGTCAAGGATTTCAAATAAAACGGATATTTTATTTACATTCGATTTTGGACACTTGTACCCGTGTTTGGGACTTTTAATAATTAAACATTTTCCGCTATTATTCACTCTGAACTAGTTTTAAATACAAAGAATTGTTTGGTTTTAAATTTTTGTGAAATTGTGGATGCGATTACCAACTGTAGGATTCCCGGGATTCGGGGTCTTACACTTTACTCGCGTCTAATTACCATTAAGAAACGGACCACAAGGGGCACAATGTATGTAAACCAACAGATGAATCGTGCATACTCATCCATGGGAACGGACCTTAGGGTATTGCTTGATAACGGGGGTATATCTTGTAGTGGGGATTAAGTGCTATGAGTGCTTTAAACAAATCATTTTAAATCAAATTGATTCTAAGGTTTAAGTCAAGTTGGGGTGATTTAAAGAAAATCAAATTAAGCCTGAATCAAGATTACAGCCGATAGCTTCTGATATTTTGTGCCTAATTGAACAAATTAAAGCATATCACCGAAAGTTCTGAAAAATTTGTTGGAAGATTTAAGTGGATAACAATACCAATAATTGACTTAACACCAGTCATAGTAAAAACCGAAAATAAAACTGTGACGGAAGGAAAACTTGATCAATATGATTCCCTGCTCGACTCTAAAAAATATGTACTGCTTTATTAGTTGTTAAAATCTTTACTGCTTTACATTTACTACATTTCATTCTAGTTTGAAATTGTTAAAAATCCTTACTGAGTTGGCGAACATTTAATGATCAAAACAAAATGTTTTTACCCCAATTTTAAGTTAATTCATGCTTAAAGTATATTAAAGTAAATATCCGCTTAAGTTAAGCATTTTTGATCATTGATTGATTGGGTTTAATGTATTTAATATTATTTTATTCAATTAAAACCCTAATTGGTTTTAGTTGATTATTTAATTCATTTTCAAATCCTAATTGGGAATTTAAATGATTAATTTAATAATTGAATGAGATATTTTCTCAATCGTTAAAAGGATTGGGTGATTCGTTAATATGGTATTAACGAATGCATGCCATTCATCCTTATCCATAACGTATGGTCACATTCGTTATGGATAACACATTCGCTTCCACTGATATAACGAATGAGTAGTCATTCGTATACTATTCTAACGAATGAAGAATTTAATGTATCATCATTCGTTAAACCTTTAACGAATGTGCCTCTTTCGTTAGAATTTCTTACGAATGAGAGTTTAAGTTAACGAATGAGGACATTCGTTATTTTAAATTTTAACGAAACTCCTCGATTCGTGTGCAATTATTGTAGGGATTTATAATCCCTTTGTGACGAATGAACCCTTTATTCATCCAAACACTGTTCTATCAGTTTCATCCATTCCTAAAACAAACTCTTGCAAAATTTTTCCAAAAATCCATGGTTGCATTTTAGATCAATTATCTGATATCATGTGATTATACAGGTAATGGTGAGCATAATGATACAAGATTTATGATATTTGAATGGATATTTATGGTTTAATTGACAGATTATCGAACTGATATAATCCGATATAAGTACTTAATCAAATGTTTAGATTTTGTGATAGGTTAACAAAGTTTGAACAATGATTAATGGATTAAAACCTTTTCCGAATTAGTTGATTAGGGTTAATTGATGAAGTGTTAATATGAATCAACTGATTAAGAGTCGATGTTCATCGTCTTTGACTTAATGATAGTCAAGGGTCTTTGGATTTTGATATCTGAAGAGTTAAAATTAACTTAATTAAAACTGTTTCGTTATAGGTTTAACGATTAACCAAATCATTCGCTAGGATTAGTGAATGAGGTTATTTGTTTGTTAACGAACAACTCTCTTTTGTTTGTAATAACGAATGGGATGTTAATTCGTTATAGATAACGAATGATAGTTTTAATGTAACTAATAACTAACGAAAGGATTATTCGTTAGACATTAACTAATGTAAATGATTCGTTAAAATAATTTCATACGAATGAGATCATTCGTATAGTTTATGATAACGAACGAATAAGTCATTCGTTAAACATAATATATTCTTGTTGAATATTATACTATTATTTTATTCATTTTACAGTATGGCTGACGAGATTGTTCCAAATACTACCCCGGAACAACAACCTGAGGTTGTTCCCGAACAACAACCCAAGGTTCAAGCTCAAGATCAAGAAGCTCCTGTGTTATTGTCGTGGGATAAAAAGCATAGTATTTGTGCGTTTTTACATGACAGCTTTGAATATACACCGATATTTGGAAGGATCGTTAACTTCTTATTACGATCCAGGATTTACAAGGTGATCTCCACAACTACTTCGGTTTACCAAAGTATCATCCGTGCTTTTTGGGATACGGCTAAATTCAACGAAATAGAGAATCAGATCGAAGCTACAATTCAAGCCAAGCGGGTGGTCGTGGACGTTGGTGTGATTCGATATGTTTTGGGTTTTAATGATACGATTGACGATAGGTTCGAGTTTGATAAAGGGCTAATTCGTGGGTTATTCAGGAGGATACGGTACAATGGGCATTTGAATGGATCGATGTACAACAAGGCAAACTTGTGCGAGCAGTACAAGTATCTTTTGCATGTTTTAATGCATTGCCTTGGTGGTCGTAAAGGTGGTTACAACGAATGCCGCGTTATGTTGCAATCGGCATTTATCGCGTTGGTGCTTAATAAACCGTTCAATTTCTCTAAACTGGTTTTCTATCATCTGAAGGAGAATATCACAAGTCGACACAAGTTCTTGATGTATCCAAGATTCCTTCAGCTTATTATTAATGATCTCCAGCCAAGTTTATTTAAAGATCCAACAAATCTGGCAGCTTTGATGAAGTTGGAGCACATGAACGCCAAGACTATGAGGCGTTTACGTACTTACAGGAACCAAAGCGTTCAAGATCGGCCGAGGTACAAGCGTCTGATTGGCCATCTTGCCAATATAGACTATGAGGCACCATTTCACCATCGTTGGGCTCATGATGATTTAGATTCTGCGCATGAGGGTGGTGATGGGTATAAGATCTCCAATATAGACTACAAGCGTCTGTTTCTTCTACTCCTCCGATTGTTACAAGATCTCCAACACCAGTTCAGATGCCAGTATCTCTGACGCCTCCGACGATGACCTTAGTGACGACAGCAATGTCGGATCCGTATTTTGGAGATGTTTTACAGACTGTGCTTGCACGTATGCCAAGTCCTCTTCCTCCTACTCCTTCTACACCAGCAAGTCCAACTGTGTTGCCTACACCTGAGCATTCTTTCATGGCATTCAATCATCCCCAGGGTCCAATGCAACCAGTACATCCGAATTTTTATGGCATGTCTCCAAACGCTTAGATGTTTCATTTGCTGAACTTGCTACATCTGCAGCAAACCCAGATGCAAGCAAATTGAAGGCCCTGGTTGCTGCTCAGGGGGAGAGATTAGATAAGCAGGATGCGATCATACTTCAACTAACATGCAAAGACAATGAACTAAATAAGTTAAAGAACGATGATCAAGATCCTGATGAGGGTGGTGTAGGTGACTAGCAACCGGGCGGTAGTAACACACCGTCAGTGGGTAATCAGGCTGGGTCGAGTGCTGGTGGTAGTGGTGAGGGAAACAAATTGTAGATCATTCCCTACAAGGACTACACATGAGCGAAGCCGATTGATACGATTCCGACGAATATGATTTTGTTTGTGGGGATGAACGGGATTGTATACAGTATGGTGAACACAAATGAGATCGAATAGGGTGAATTTGTTGATTATTCACTTACAAAAGAACAAATTGCCATGCTTCTGGATCTAAACAAGGATGAAGTGGAGGAATTGGAAAAAAACTATTGATGAAGATGTTGAGTTTGAAGAAAGTGGTAATTCAGGCATTCCACATGGGAATGTGCCTGATTATGATGAGGTTGGGATTGAAGATGTGACTGCTAAAGAATATCCCGATACTTATGCTGAGAACAACAATGATTCGGGTATTCCATTTTTCACGACAGAACACATTGAAGCAGCAGAACTGCGTCTTCGAGAAGAAAGGGATAGATGGAATAAAGAAGCTGAAACAAGTCATCTATCATCAAAAGACAAGAAACGAAAGCGAGCTTTGGATGGAATGTTTGGACATGATGTCAAACGAATGAACAAGATGATCGAGACCTTTCGATACAATGAGCAGGAAGAAATCAAGAAAGCAAAGGTCCGAGCATCGGCATACCAAATGAAGAAGTACAAGAGCGCGAAAGACGTCAAGGGTGATTTAGTCGCGTGGCAGTACGATGCTGAGCTTAAGCCAGCTGACCGTTTGTTAATCGGGGAAAATACCAATGGGCTTCATGGTTCCATGATCATCTCCTGCATGAAACCAGATTCGGTTTCAAGTTCTTCAAGCCATAGATGCCGACTCATAAGTACATATATGAGATTGATACTCGCACTGGCTGGAGAAAGATGATCTTGAAGGACAAGCCGCCAAAGACAATGAAGAGGGCACCGATGAAGATCTTCCCTCAGAGTCTGTTCACCACGTTCAACCGATGGTATTATGATAACTGGATGGGTGAAGCGGTTATTGTATTGGGTACAGGGTCAAACACAGGGTTCATACGTGTTATTGACCCGATATGGCTCGTTAACTTATCGGATTCTGATAAGGACGCATTACTCCATAATCAGATCCAATTTACTAACATAAGCGACTACGATCTTGCTATGCAATTTCAACACTTTGTTCCTGTTTTTTATGCATTCAAGATTAACAGTTTCAATGACTGGAAGACGAAGATGTTCCACCGTTAAAGTATAAAGAGCTCGAGACGAGGGGGAGTTTTTGATACATCAGACGTACGTCTCAGTCTATAGTATTATTATATTAGCTTTTAATAATGTAAGGGTGATGTTCGGGTATTGTGTATATATATTAGTGAGTTAATTATGTATTTTTGTTTAGTATATTGTCAGAAGTTTGGTACTTCATACGTGCTTTTGTATTTCAGGTCATTGATCGTTAAAGATTCTAAATTGGAGACTTGTACGAGCATGAAATGATATATCGGGATGACCGGAGCATAACTAGAAGTTTTGGGAAGTGCTAGAAGGATTCAGGAAGAGTTTTGATGAAAAACCTAAAGCCGATGCTAAAACTGGACAAGATGGGTTCACAAAAAGCGACCAGGAAGTAAAACGAGCATATGCTGGGCTAGAAAATGAGTTACTGGACCCATAATATATGAATTTTGGGTTTCTCAACAAGAGGAATCCAAATATGAAGTTATCTTGGACCATTGCCTTTCCTAGACCATCGCGCTACGCGATGGTTCCCACCGACGGGAAAGTTAGGGTTTTTGTTTAAAACATGTTTGGACGACCCTAATCGATTCCATTCAGTTCCAAGCAGTTTCTAGGGCATCAAGAGGAGAAACCTTCATTCCCATTCATCTCAAGGCCAAAGATATGATCCAAATCATCAGAATCAAAGACCGAGAGATGCCGAGACGCGGCTAGATCCTTCGAGTCATACCCGGGATGTATAGTTTGTAATCTTTCAGTTTATTTCTCATGTACTAGAACAACTAATTGTAACTGTCTTTGTGTTAATCTATGAGTATTGATGTTTAGTATGTTCGTACATTCAGTCGGTTTAGGTTTTTGTCGATCAGAACGATTAGTTTGTCGGTTGATATAATAATTGCTCGTAGGATTGTTTTGACCAGTTATTTGTGAGAAAGCATACGTTTGCCCTTAGTTGAGTCACACTGGCAGGGACCGTTTGATAACCAGTGCCGTGTGTTAGCGATTGTGGATGCCTATGGTTTAACCGGTTAGTCAGTCTGTAGTAGACACAAGATAGTTAGTCTGTTAAGTTGCATGAGATTGCTGTTAGTTCGCTTACGTGAATTCCGGGTGTGATTTGTTTGTTTAACTGATTTAATACTTGATTATTTGTTTGTTTATTATAAAATCCAAATCCTTTGCTAGTGTGATCAGCACCGTTAATTGAATTACTTCATAATATTAGGAATCAGTTTCACTGCACACTGACCACATACTCCTCGTGGTTCGACGCCCTACTTACCCTGACTAGCTTAAGGTGATTAGGACACGGATTTAATTGTTTTTGACTAGATAGCGACAGTCTAGTATCAAAATGGCGTCGTTGCCGGGGAGTTAGTGCGCTTAGTGTTTTTGTGATTAATTGATTTCTTAGGTTAATTTAGTTGTTATTTTAATTTTTAGTTTAGTTTATTTTATTTGCCCATTTTACGCGGGGTGTGTTATTTGTGCAGGTAACAGGTTTATGCACACCCGCTATTCAGGAAGAAATTCCCCACTGATTTACGAGCCAGAAATCAAACGTATAGCTCGGCAGAACCGAGCTCAGATCAGACAGCTAGACATGGAAGGTCAGAACCAGAACTAGAATCAAAACCAAAACCCACCACCCGAGATCAATGTTTTCCAACCCGAGCCCAACCTACCGAATAATCAAAATCCACCAAATATTGACCTACCACCACCAATAAACACCAATCCACAACCAAAAAATTCAGTCCGACAATCCAGAAACCAAAACTGAAATCCTGACAGACCCAGACCATCAGCCCCGAACAATACCCCTCGTCCCCGACAACTGATTATCCGAGATTTTGACTATGTCAATATTCACACTAAAGACGAAGAAGAGGGAGATAAGGAAGAACGAGGACCGATGAATGACGGGTTTGTGCCGAGAAATGCAGATGAGGGTATACAGATTGAAGATGTTGAGGAGGTTGAGGAACCGGTTAGGGTGAGAAGTAACAGGTGGAGGAACAGAAATCCAGATCGAGGTGGTATAGGAAGATATCGGGAGGAACGAAAACAGCCGATTCAGGTTAACCAGGGTGGTTTTGAGGAACCGAGGGCCAGATGAAGGAAATATGGGCTTCCGGCTCAGGGGTGTTAACAGTTGGTTTAGACCGGCTATTTCAGTTGGTGCCTCACCGATTGTCCCACAGTTACATGTACAGGGACAACCGACATTTAAATCCTGTCCGTCCTACATCAACATAGTTCCCCATTTTCACGGACTGGGATCTGAAGACCCGTATTCACATCAGTTAGACTTTTCAACTATTTGCGGGTCTATAGGTGATGGTACGTATGATCAGGATGAGGTTCGGTTGCGTTTGTTCCAGTTTTCACTAAAAGACAAAGCTAAACACTGGTTCAACTCGCTATCGATGCACAGTATTGAGAACTGGGGTGAGATGCAGCAGGTTTTCCTTAACGAGTACTATTCACAGTCGAAGACCATCGAGGCCCGAATGGAGATTAGACACTTTTCACAGTTACCAAGTGAGTTGTTTCACGAGGCCTTTACTCTTTATAAGGAAATAATTAGGAAGTGCCCGCACCATCAGATCGAGTTGTGGGAATTGGTTAAGTGTTTCGTTGTCGGGTTGACGTATGACGACAGAAAACATTTGAAAGCCTCTTGTAACAGTCAGTTGTTGAATCAACCCAAGGAAGATGACTAGGAGTTTTTGGAGTTTATATGCGAAGATTCTAAGTCAGAGGCAGCTGCAGATCGAAGACGAAAACACAAGGTCACCAAAACAGTTAAATCAGCCTTGAGCGAGTCAGACAAAATTGCAGATTTCGAATGAGAACTTGCGGGTTATCGAAAGGAGAAGAAGAAAGAGGTTGGTAAAGTCGGGATGAAATTCCCGGTTTGTTCAGATTGTGGAGAGTTGGGGCAAAGGTTGAAGATTGCCCCGGGTATGATGATGATGATGAGTACCCCGACGAGGAGGAAGTTAGTTACGAGTACGGGGATTCTAAGGGTCAAGGGTTCAATTCGAATGCTTATCACCCGGGCCTAAGGAATCACCCGAATTTCAAATACGGGAACGCGTCGAATCACTTTCAAGGGTCCAGTCAGAACCGACAGCAGAACAGCTACCGACAGGATGGTTCGAACAGTCAGAGTAACAGTCGGGGATATAACAGAGATGGTTACCGAGATAACAGTTTTTCGGGTAATCAGAATCAGGACCAGCAGAAGGGTAGTTTGGGAAATTCAGATGAGTCAGTTCATTCAAAACTCGATGCGTTGTTGAAGCTTTTGACAGATAATCAGAAAGAAACGCAGAGACAGTTCGAGTTGAGGGATAAGTCGTCAAAAGCTATGTCGAAACAGATTGGTCAACTCGCAGCAGATGTAGCGAGATTTCAGAAAAACACGGGTCAGTTACCGAGCGATACCACAGTAAACCCGCAGCATGCCAATTCAAGCTCTAAGAAAGGTAATAGTGTGCAGATCAACGCAGTAAGTTTTTTACCTCATTTTGAAATTACTTGTGTTGGAGTTGATTCACCACCATCGTATGTTGAGGCGGTGATAGAAGATGTTAGTGACGAGGACGATTGTGTTGGTCAAACAGAATCAATTTTCCAAAATGAATTGAAACTAAAAACAGATGAATTGTCTTTTTGTGAAAATTGCACTTGTGAAAAATGTTTAAATAGCAAATTGACCAACACGGGAGATGAGGAGGTGGAGGATAATACCACCTCAAGTAAACTCCAAGACCCAGGAGTGCCATTGTTATCAGTTCAAGTTGGGGAGTTTAAAACTGATCGGGCACTTCTAGATCTTGGAGCATGTGTAAGTATCATGTCTGGTAGTTTATATGATCGGTATGAGTTCAGCCCGTTAGAAAGTGTAAACACCACCTTGGTGTTGGCATATCAAACTCATACACTCCCTCGGGGCATGGTTACTAATGTAATGGTTCAAGTGGATGAGTTTAGCTACCCAGTTAACTTCCTTGTACTTGATTATGCGAAAGGGAATATTAAACAATCTGAAGTCATACTGGGTATGCCATTCCTGGCCATAGTACATGACGTAATTGATTGTGCTACGGGAGTTTTGGGAATTAAATGTGGGAATCGTGATAAATAGTTATCATTGTTTGGAAATTCTACTAACCCTTTTATTGACAAGTGTGAATCCTTGAACAAAGATCACACACAAGAGAAATGCTTTGTGATTGACAAGAATGAGCTGAAGGATAGCATGGAGTTGAAAGGACGGAATGAGATAATGCATGGAGTTAGAGATGGTGAGGAAGTAACAACAAAAAAGGGAAATAAAACGAAAAGGAAAGAGGTAAAGAAACCACCTGAATGTGATGCGAAATGGAGGTTGGCAAGGTTTAGGCCGGATTATGGCATGCCAAAAAGTTGAAAGCAACCTTTTAAGGAGGACCGTGCAAGTAATGAAATGGCTGCACGGGAATGGGTCAGCCGCCCACCTTGAATGGCAAAAAATTGTCAAAAGGGTGGTAATTGTACATTTTGTATATTTTTAGTTTGCATTTTTTTTATATTACTGATTGTATTTCAAGCGTACCATTATAGCAAAAGCTAAGTGTGGGGATACCGCAAGGAAAAAGTTAGGATTTTGATGTGTGCGGTAAAGTTATGTCAGAAAACGAGGTTTCAGTTAAGCTACCCAACGTGCTTTCCTGTTCTTTTTTGCTATGGTTAATCCAGGTACGTGTATATTTTGTTGTATTGGAACTTTTTGGGTGTAGTTCACTATAAACCCTCACGAGACCTCACTCGTCCAACCAGGCTACCGGGGGGTTTAAAGGGCTTGTTGCATACGCTAAATGCAACCGTGATTCCTACGAAAGTGAGTTAGGTCTTTTAACATTTTAACTCATTTAACAAAATTTATTATGAAACTTAACTAATTCGGCTCGGTAATAATTTTTAATAAAATGAACTAACACTTCATTTTTTGCAAAATTCTTAAAAGGCCTATGTCTTACACACGGTGAGAAGCTTGCTTCTAGACATGTTGAGATTTTGCAAATTCAGTTTTAGTCTTTGGAGAAGACGAGTTTTTATGAGGGTTTGCGAGCCATTTTTTAGTATTGCGTTATCAGTCATATCAGGTAATTTCAGTTTCATAATCTATTTTGTTATTTTAGTTTACGTGTTGAGAGTGTAATTGTAGATTTTTGTGTTAGAACTATCACATTAGAGCTCGATTTTTAAATTGTTAAACATTCAATTTCAACCTCGTCCCTCAAATGTTCGTTAATTGTTTTAAAATTTTAACATTGAGGACAATGTCAACCTCAAGTGTGGGGATGGGAGAAATTGAAATTTTTAGCTCGATAGTACCTCAAAGAGTATTCAGAAACCTAAGTTATTAACTGTTAGTTATTGCTATTAATGCCAAGTTAGAGGTCTTTGGTCATGGTTGGTTTTTCAGCTTCTCGATAGTTTTCCCGACAAATGTTTTTAAAATGAGAAGTTGAAAATGGAATCGTTTAGGCGGGGATAACGAGTCAAGTGGACGGGTATACATGTTTCATATCGGTAGCCTTTATTTCCAGACATATTGTGAGATTAGCCCCTATACTTAATACACATATTATATAATAGATATAAAACATGTCTTGGCATTGATTGAAGGAAACCGATATGTTTTACAGAATTAGAACTTGCTTGTCACATGCTTATCGAGATCTTAATACCACCACCAACATGGAGATTAGGACTTTAGACAACCCGTTCCATACATATGTCCCTACTAAACAATTCTTTACCCGACATTATCCCATAGGAGCCTGTTTGGACCATATTCCTTTTTCATTTGCTAAACTGAACATTACATACCATTGCAGCTTTGGCCTTTATTTTATTTTAACCCGTGTGATGAAATCGAGTTCGTTATCGAGTCGTATATATATCGAGTTGTACTTAGTCAGACGAGTTGTAAAGTTCACAGTTGTAATTCAGTTATTATTGTTATTATTGATGTAAAAAAAATAAAAAAAAATCAGAATAGAGACAAAAAGAAATTATCAGTTTAGTATTTCAGTTGTAATTAGCAGTTGAGTATGTAAATAGCAGTTGATTGTGTAATTAGTTTGTTTGTATTCGTGAGTCTGTATAGTGGTTTGTTTAAATGGGTTTTATCCACCTGAGTCACTAAATAAGCCTAATCCGCACCCAAACCTATGGCTCAGCAAAACCCTTAGTCCGAGTCTTTATGCAACCGGTGGGTAATGGGTGGAGATAAGACTGACCTGCAAGCATATTAAGTTGTAACTCATATTAGGTATTTTGAAGGTAGAGACATATACTGGCACATCTTTTGCTAGTTCAAATATTAAACCGAGTAGAGTGTTGATAGTGTGAGGGGTATGAACATGTATGCCATAACCGAAAACAAAGTACACCTGTCTGAGCGATTCTATAGTTTTACGGTGGCATTAACTTTATTTGTGGGTTGTCAATCTAGAAAGTGTCAGTCTAGGAAACTGGGTATGACCTTAAACCTTGCTAGTATTAATGGTGATAATTGATATACCTATGATGGAGGTTGATGTTTGCTTTAGATTTTTGCTTGAGGGCAAGCAAAAGATAAGTGTGGGGATGTGATGTTCGGGTATTGTGTATATATATTAGTTTGTTAATTATCTATTTTTGTTTAGTATATTGTCAGAAGTTTGGTACTTCATACGTGCTTTTGTATTTCAGGTCATTGATCATTAAAAATGATAAATTGGAGACTTGTACGATCATGAAATGATATCTCGGGATGACCGGAGCATAACTTGAAGTTTTGGGAAGTGATAGAAGGATTCAGGAAGAGTTTGGATGAAAAACCTAAAGCCGATGCTAAAACTGGACAAGATGGGTTCACAAAAAGCGACCAGGAAGTAAATGAGCATATCCTGGGCTAGAAAATGAGTTACGGGACCCATAATATATGAATTATGGGTTTCTCAACGAGAGGAATCCAAATATGAAGTTATCTTGGACCATTGCCTTTCCTAGACCATCGCGCTACGCGATGGTTCCCCCCAACGGGAAAGTTAGGGTTTTTGTTTAAAACATGTTTGGACGACCCTAATCGATTCCATTCAGTTCCAAGCAGTTTCTAGGGCATCAATAGGAGAAACCTTCATTCCCATTCATCTCAAGGCCAAAGATATGATCCAAATCATCAGAATCAAAGACCGAGAGATGCCGAGACGCGGCTAGATCCTTCGAGTCATACCCGGGATGTATAGTTTGTAATCTTTCAGTTTATTTCTAATGTACTAGAACAACTAATTGTAACTGTCACATGCTTATCGAGATCTTGCTTGTCACATGCTTATCGAGATCTTAATACCACCACCAACATGGAGATTAGGACTTTAGACAACCCGTTCCATACATATGTCCCTACTAAACAATTCTTTACCCGACATTATCCCATAGGAGCCTGTTTGGACCATATTCCTTTTTCATTTGCTAAACTGAACATTACATACCATTGCAGCTTTGGCCTTTATTTTATTTTAACCCGTGTGATGAAATCGAGTTCGTTATCGAGTCGTATATATATCGAGTTGTACTTAGTCAGACGAGTTGTAAAGTTCACAGTTGTAATTCAGTTATTATTGTTATTATTGATGTAAAAAAAATAAAAAAAAATCAGAATAGAGACAAAAAGAAATTATCAGTTTAGTATTTCAGTTGTAATTAGCAGTTGAGTATGTAAATAGCAGTTGATTGTGTAATTAGTTTGTTTGTATTCGTGAGTCTGTATAGTGGTTTGTTTAAATGGGTTTTATCCACCTGAGTCACTAAATAAGCCTAATCCGCACCCAAACCTATGGCTCAGCAAAACCCTTAGTCCGAGTCTTTATGCAACCGGTGGGTAATGGGTGGAGATAAGACTGACCTGCAAGCATATTAAGTTGTAACTCATATTAGGTATTTTGAAGGTAGAGACATATACTGGCACATCTTTTGCTAGTTCAAATATTAAACCGAGTAGAGTGTTGATAGTGTGAGGGGTATGAACATGTATGCCATAACCGAAAACAAAGTACACCTGTCTGGGCGATTCTATAGTTTTACGGTGGCATTAACTTTATTTGTGGGTTGTCAATCTAGAAAGTGTCAGTCTAGGAAACTGGGTATGACCTTAAACCTTGCTAGTATTAATGGTGATAATTGATATACCTATGATGGAGGTTGATGTTTGCTTTAGATTTTTGCTTGAGGGCAAGCAAAAGATAAGTGTGGGGATGTGATGTTCGGGTATTGTGTATATATATTAGTTTGTTAATTATCTATTTTTGTTTAGTATATTGTCAGAAGTTTGGTACTTCATACGTGCTTTTGTATTTCAGGTCATTGATCATTAAAAATGATAAATTGGAGACTTGTACGATCATGAAATGATATCTCGGGATGACCGGAGCATAACTTGAAGTTTTGGGAAGTGATAGAAGGATTCAGGAAGAGTTTGGATGAAAAACCTAAAGCCGATGCTAAAACTGGACAAGATGGGTTCACAAAAAGCGACCAGGAAGTAAATGAGCATATCCTGGGCTAGAAAATGAGTTACGGGACCCATAATATATGAATTATGGGTTTCTCAACGAGAGGAATCCAAATATGAAGTTATCTTGGACCATTGCCTTTCCTAGACCATCGCGCTACGCGATGGTTCCCCCCAACGGGAAAGTTAGGGTTTTTGTTTAAAACATGTTTGGACGACCCTAATCGATTCCATTCAGTTCCAAGCAGTTTCTAGGGCATCAATAGGAGAAACCTTCATTCCCATTCATCTCAAGGCCAAAGATATGATCCAAATCATCAGAATCAAAGACCGAGAGATGCCGAGACGCGGCTAGATCCTTCGAGTCATACCCGGGATGTATAGTTTGTAATCTTTCAGTTTATTTCTAATGTACTAGAACAACTAATTGTAACTGTCACATGCTTATCGAGATCTTGCTTGTCACATGCTTATCGAGATCTTAATACCACCACCAACATGGAGATTAGGACTTTAGACAACCCGTTCCATACATATGTCCCTACTAAACAATTCTTTACCCGACATTATCCCATAGGAGCCTGTTTGGACCATATTCCTTTTTCATTTGCTAAACTGAACATTACATACCATTGCAGCTTTGGCCTTTATTTTATTTTAACCCGTGTGATGAAATCGAGTTCGTTATCGAGTCGTATATATATCGAGTTGTACTTAGTCAGACGAGTTGTAAAGTTCACAGTTGTAATTCAGTTATTATTGTTATTATTGATGTAAAAAAAATAAAAAAAAATCAGAATAGAGACAAAAAGAAATTATCAGTTTAGTATTTCAGTTGTAATTAGCAGTTGAGTATGTAAATAGCAGTTGATTGTGTAATTAGTTTGTTTGTATTCGTGAGTCTGTATAGTGGTTTGTTTAAATGGGTTTTATCCACCTGAGTCACTAAATAAGCCTAATCCGCACCCAAACCTATGGCTCAGCAAAACCCTTAGTCCGAGTCTTTATGCAACCGGTGGGTAATGGGTGGAGATAAGACTGACCTGCAAGCATATTAAGTTGTAACTCATATTAGGTATTTTGAAGGTAGAGACATATACTGGCACATCTTTTGCTAGTTCAAATATTAAACCGAGTAGAGTGTTGATAGTGTGAGGGGTATGAACATGTATGCCATAACCGAAAACAAAGTACACCTGTCTGGGCGATTCTATAGTTTTACGGTGGCATTAACTTTATTTGTGGGTTGTCAATCTAGAAAGTGTCAGTCTAGGAAACTGGGTATGACCTTAAACCTTGCTAGTATTAATGGTGATAATTGATATACCTATGATGGAGGTTGATGTTTGCTTTAGATTTTTGCTTGAGGGCAAGCAAAAGATAAGTGTGGGGATGTGATGTTCGGGTATTGTGTATATATATTAGTTTGTTAATTATCTATTTTTGTTTAGTATATTGTCAGAAGTTTGGTACTTCATACGTGCTTTTGTATTTCAGGTCATTGATCATTAAAAATGATAAATTGGAGACTTGTACGATCATGAAATGATATCTCGGGATGACCGGAGCATAACTTGAAGTTTTGGGAAGTGATAGAAGGATTCAGGAAGAGTTTGGATGAAAAACCTAAAGCCGATGCTAAAACTGGACAAGATGGGTTCACAAAAAGCGACCAGGAAGTAAATGAGCATATCCTGGGCTAGAAAATGAGTTACGGGACCCATAATATATGAATTATGGGTTTCTCAACGAGAGGAATCCAAATATGAAGTTATCTTGGACCATTGCCTTTCCTAGACCATCGCGCTACGCGATGGTTCCCCCCAACGGGAAAGTTAGGGTTTTTGTTTAAAACATGTTTGGACGACCCTAATCGATTCCATTCAGTTCCAAGCAGTTTCTAGGGCATCAATAGGAGAAACCTTCATTCCCATTCATCTCAAGGCCAAAGATATGATCCAAATCATCAGAATCAAAGACCGAGAGATGCCGAGACGCGGCTAGATCCTTCGAGTCATACCCGGGATGTATAGTTTGTAATCTTTCAGTTTATTTCTCATGTACTAGAACAACTAATTGTAACTGTCTTTGTGTTAATCTATGAGTATTGATGTTTAGTATGTCTGTACATTCAGTCGGTTTAGGTTTTTGTCGATCAGAACGATTAGTTTGTCGGTTGCTATAATAATTGCTCGTAGGATTGTTTTGACCAGTTATTTGTGAGAAAGCATACGTTTGCCCTTAGTTGAGTCAAACTGGCAGGGACCTTTTGGTAACCAGTGCCGTGTGTTAGTGATCGTGGATGCCTATGGTTTAACCGGTTAGTCAGTCTGTAGTTGACACAAGATAGTTAGTCCGTTAAGTTGCGTGAGATTGCTGTTAGTTTGCTTACGTGAATTCCGGGTGTGATTTGCTTGTTTAACTGATTTAATACTTGATTATTTGTTTGTTTATTATAAAATCGAAATCCTTTGCTAGTGTGATCAGCATTGTTAATTGAATTACTTCATAATGTTAGGAATCAGTTTCACTGCACACTTTCCACATACTCCTCGTGGTTCGACACCCTACTTACCCTGACTAGCTTAAGGTGATTAGAACACTGATTTAATTGGTTTTGACTAGATAGCGACAGTCTAGCATCAAAGGGCATTTTGGTAAATATAGCCCATTCGCTCCATCGTGAGACACATTCGTTACCCTGTAACGAATACGTCACATTCGTCGTAATGTAAGTAACATTCGTTAACAAAGATTAACGAATGGGGCTTACGAACGTGGGGCCATTCGGATAGTAATGTATAACGAATGTGTTTGTACATGCGTTTGATATTAATATAACAAATGACACCATTCGTTAAGGGATAAATTAACGAATGGGTCATCCTCTATATATACTCTGTTATCTATCATTAATGCAACAAGTCTTTTGAGAAATCGTTTGTGCATTGTTACTCTGTCCATTTGCTATCAGAAAACACACATAAACACACAGTAAAGTAATCACTCGTTTTAATCCTATATACACAATGAACAACACGTCGTCATCATAGATGTAGATCCTGATCAAGCTTCACAGACTTTATTATGCTCGAAGACCTGTTTACACTTTTATTTTATTTTAGAATGATTTGTTATGATTTAGGTTTCTAGAAGGAATGTCAACTGCCTATAAATAAAAATTATTAGGTCACTTTGATGGGACGTCTCTTTGAAAATTTTTAGACAACCGCACCTGACTACTTTATTACTTTTAAAACTCCAAGTTTCCATGTATCTAAATCAATTATGATATTAATGATGGAAATCTTTTGACTTTAATTTTTTTTGTTCTTCAGTCACTTACTACAATTAGCAACTTACTATTTGTGGTTGATTCCGTCGGCCACATTCTAGGGGTTTTCATACTTTTTGTTTCTTATGTTATTGTCCAATTTATATTGTTATCACGAAATCCAATCCTGACAAGTGGTATCAGAGCTTTAGAGCTCATTAAAAATCATTGAGTTGTTGTTTTTTAGTATTTTGACTGTAGATTTGTGTGATTTGAGCTGGATATTTGAAGAGTTGAAGATGAAGGCATCAGTTGAGCACTGTTCGATTGGAGAGTGACACCATCATTCCTGATTACTTCATTTTTGCTTCAGATATGCAAAGTATTGAGGTTTAAAAGTATTATAATCCTAGATTTACATCTTGTTTGGTTATTTGGTCTAGATCTTGGTTGAAATCCATTTGAAAGTTTTGTTGACTCAGATCTGATTGTTATTAGCCAGATTTACAAGTTTTTAGCAAATTTTAGCATTATTTTCAAGATTTCAAGTAATTGTTAGTTTAATTTCAATTATTAAATATAAAAAATCAAATCAAAAATATTTTCAAGTTTTTCTTAAAAAAATTACAAAAGTAAAAAAACGAATGGATTTGAATCAAGAAGTGTCTACTAACAAAATTTCAAGGTTAGTTGGACAGGAAAATTATATTAAATGGAAAGTGATGTTTGAGGCTGCGGTCAATTACAATGACCTGGATATATGGTTTTCAATCAATGAGGGTCTATATATTCCTACAACTGGTACAAATTCAAACCAACTTGCAGAAAGACAAATAAAAAGAAGGATGATAAAGCTTTGTGTATGTTGAAACTTGGAGTATCAGGGGGAATTTTAACAAGTGGTTAACATCACACATCTTCTAAAACTATGTATGATGCTGTGATAGACATGTTTGAGAGAAACGGTGAGCTCAAAGAGATTAAGAAAGACATATTGAAATAACAAATTGATAGGTTCAAGTTTAGAGAATGTGAAAGATTGAATCAGTTCTTCAAAGGTTTGTGGCTATTGTCAATGAAATTAGTACAACAGACTTGTAGATTACTAATAATGATTTGAACAAGAAATTATTGTCATCTTTGTCTGGTGAGTGGTACACAACAACAAAATTCATCAAAGAGAAAGCTAACTTCCTAAACATGAAGTTAGATGCTGGTATAGCATTCTTGCAAGCTGCTGAATAGAAATTTGACAAGTGGTCCCGGTTATGAACATGAAGATATTCAAAAGCAATCATCAAGTATCTTTCTAATTAATTTTCATCTGTTTAGATGAAATGATTGAAAATCATATGACAAAGGAAGATAAACCAAGCTTTCCAGTAGCTAATGCTCTTATTGCACCTATGAGCAACTTGAGCACAAGACCACAACAACAAATTCCAATCATAGAGGAACCAAATGAATTTGCTGAATCACCAAGAGTTTTCCCTATTGCATAAGCACCTACTTCTAGTCAAGCAAGTCAGCCTAGATTCAATATGCAAATGATTGAGGATGGTGATGCTTCATCAGTTGCTAGTGGCCAACTCCTTTTACTCCAAACTCTACACCTCAAAGAAATGAATATCAAGCACATTTCTCAATGTTTACAAATTCTAACAATTCTTTTGTTGCTAAGAATTTAATTTATACAAGTGTGGTATAAGAAGATCTAGAACAGATTAATGTTGATGAACTTGAAGATATGGATTTGAAATGGCAAGCTGCCATGTTAGCTGTGAGAAGCAAAAGTTGTATAACAGAATAGGAAGGCCAAGTTTTTCAGGACCTAATGACAGAATTGGTTTTTATAAATCAAAATCCATATGCTACAATTGTCAGCAACCAGGTCACTTTGCAAGGGAATGCAATCTTTCTAGACAATTTCAAAATCAAGGACAAGTGAATCAGAATCAGTTTTATCATAATTAGAATCAAAACTAAACCAAATTCAATCAAAAAAGAAACAAATACCAAAACCCATACACTCAAAACAGCCAAGATCCACAATCACAAAACCAACAAACCATCCAACAACAACAACCAAAAAACCAAAATACCAATCACATTCCTCCTAACCAGAATGAGTATCAACAAAGAAACAATCAATCCCAACCAGCTGCCAACAATCAACAACAAAGAAACCAAGGAAATGACGCAATTACTCAAAATCCTAAAGATGGAGATTTGACTGGAGTAATCATGCAAAATCTATATCAAGAGCAAATGTTGCACTTATGGTAGATATCAAGAATGAAGGAGAATCCTCATCTTCAAATGTACTTTTTGAATATTCATATTCTGAATTGTTAGTGTCTATTGATGAGTTAAAGAAAGAAATAGGGATGTTACAATATGAGATTGGTAAGAGAGATAATATTATCAATATGTCTCAAGAGAGTGAGAAAACATATAAAAAACAAATCAAAAGTGCTAAAGATGATTATGCTAAAAGTTACAGAATTCAGTCTAGATATGCAGTTGAGATTGAAGGTCTTAAGAAGATGCACACTTATGAGAAGCTTAAGTTGTGACAACTGCCCAAATCCGACCCGACCCAGGTACCCGTTTTCGGATCCGATTTTAAGATTTAAAATTTGATTATAATCTTTATAAATTTATCAAATATATATATATATATATATATTACTAATAATAATAATGATAATAATAATAATTCCCTTCCGCCGTCCCGCCCCTTTTTCTCTTAACTCTTTGCTTGTCCTTTGGTTCTTCCCGCCTAAGGATGTCTGCGCAGCTCCACGCGCCAGACTCCTTACAAGGAAGCCTGCGTGAAGACCAGCTGTTCCTGCGATACGCGAGGCGAACTGTTCCCGCGGCGCGCAAAGGATTGTAGTTCTTCCCGCGGCGCGCTAAGGATTTTTCTGTCTGCCTTCGCCCTCGCGCACTCAAGCCTTCTCGCGCTAGACACTTAAGTCTTTTCTCCAGTTTAAGCCAGCCTGTATGCTTTTGAAATATCTTATCTTCTGTGCTATACCTGCCAAGGTATGGGCACAGTAGGCCAGATCTGACATCTGTCCGAAAAGTCACTTTCGGCGCAGCTTGCTTACCAACCCTCTTGGTTGTTAGAAAAAGTAACTGGCATAATCTTTTAAAATCTTCTTTTCCATGTCTTGAACAGTACTTTGACTGACCCCTCCCATGCTATGAACAGTAACCTGTCAGCCTTCCCCATCCCCTGCAGCTGCCACCATATCTCTTGCTTTTGATATCTTTTGCTTTGATTTGATAAGATCTTTTTCCCCAATTCAAGGGATGTGTTCCCTAGGGTTTTCCTATAAATAAAACTAATTTCTTGGATAATTAAACACTTAAACACTCCCCAAAATCTTTCTCCCTTACTCTCAGCCGAAGATCCTCAGCGACGCCTCCACTCCCCTCTTTGCAATCCGTCTTCTCTTCTTTTCTGCCCAGAAATCTCGGTAAATATATAATATATAATTTTTTTTTTAATAATTTGTTTAAGTGACTTGCATATATTCAAGACATAAAAACCAATCGTTAAACCAATAACCTCTTATTTATAGGTTAACTTTCGCTTGTTTAAAAGTTGGTTCTTGCGTTATCTTTCAACGCACCTTTTACAAGTGAGTAATCTCGTACCTAATCCCCTTTTATTTTTAACGTTTTGGGATGTTCATGTGTTCGTACAACTTGAGTTTTAAACTTGTTTATGAAATTATGTGCGCAAAACCCATGTGTTATGGACGTTTACTAGTGTTGTATATTTGTATGTGTTGATCATTAACCGCTTTGATCGGCCTATTCCGAAGTTTTCATGGATCCATTAGATAAACACGGGAGACCTATTGTTACGATTTTCTTGGTTTGTTTGCACATACACGAATGATTATTTGTTTTTGCTCGATTTGGAGCACGCTATGAACTATGAGCTATGATCTATTTAGGCTTGATCACAATCTGTTTACACACTATGTTGAACACCAGTTATACACATGTTGCGCGCAGTGCTTTGTTATTATCTATTTATATCTATTAAACTTGATTTCTCACCGACACGCAAGTGTTGACGTTTTATTTTAACACATGTTCAGGTTTGCTGTAGTTGCTTTTGGAAACTCGAGGACACGTAGGATGTTTTCTTTTACTTTGGACCTAGTTTAAAATATAACAAGACAAATTTATGTATTTGAATATTATGAGTTATGATATGTGATTTGTTACTTTATGGTATGTTATGCGCGTGCGCAATGAAATGTATTTATCAAATATTGACACCCAAATAGTGTCACGAGTAATGAAACAATTCGTAGCGCCCCGATGTATAATCCGCCATCGGTCGGGGTGTTACAGATTGGTATCAGAGCTCCGTGACTTTAGGATTAGGTGGTTAGACGTAACGACCTAGAATACCTAAGAGTCCCTTCTCGCGCATGAGAAAAATCTCATGATTGCGCGCTAATTGTTAATTACTCGATATTTATAAAATATGCTTGCGCATACGCAGCACATGATTTCATGTTTTATCCGCGATCTTTCGATTTTTATTGTTAAATTTCAATTCGTTTCTTTACTTACATATTCGTTTGTTGTTGGGACTTAACATTGAAAATCCGAAAAGTCATGGTGATACATGAATAGTTGATTTTCAATCCCCATTAACTTTATGTTCTAAAATTGAAGATTTGAAAAGTCATGGTGATACATGAATTGTCAACCTCCAATACTCATTTACTCGTATATTTTAAATTGAAGATTTGAAAAGTCATGGTGATGCATGAATTGTCGATTTTCAATTCGAATTCATTACCTGTATTAAGTTTGCATTTAAATTCATATTTTACTTCAAAATTTGATAGCATTTAACTCCGCGAAACAAGCTTTACAATGATATACTTTGCGCTAAAACGATTTCCCATACCAAGATATTAACAAAAACTAAAACTTTTATAGAATGCCTCCGCTATCAGCTCGCCGTCATCAGAGGAGAGAAGCCTCGCGCAGACGTATGCAGTGTCGTTCCCAGGAAATGGCCGCCGCAATAGCCCAAGCCTTAAATCAAAATAATACCAACCCCTCCGGATACAATATTAAGTCCTTTAATGCGGGTAACCCTCTGAAATTCACAGGGCTCGAAGGAGCCACCGTAATGCTCCAATGGCTCGAGAAAATTGAGAACACCTTCCTCCATACCCATTGCCCTCCAGACCGACGAACCTTATACGCCTCAAGTGTCCTGGAATCAAGGGCGCTTACATGGTGGAACGGAGTAGCTCACGCGCGTGGCGCAGAGGCTGCTTCTAGCATGCTCTGGGAGGAATTCAAGGATCTTTTGACTCGAGAATTCTGCCCTCCCAACGAAGTAAAGCGCCTTGAGGAGGAATTTTGGAACTTGAAGCAGTACAGTGGCGAAGCGCGCGAGTACGCTACGCGCTTTCACGAACTAAGTTTGCTTGTCCCGCACCTAGTTACCCCTTCCCGCCGCCCCATCGAAAAGTTTCTTGGGGGTCTCCCCATGGAAATTCAAGATTCTGTATGGGCCAGGAACCCAGTAACCCTCTCTGACGCCATCGAGTTGGCCGCTGTGCTCAGCGACAACCATGTCAGGGCAGGAACCCTGTTCCTGCGGGGAGCCGAGAAGACCAAACTCACCTAGACTGTCCCAGAACCAACAGAAACCAAGCCAGAACCCTCAAACCGTAACAACCTCAAACGCAGGCACAAACCCAATCATCAAGCCTACGCGCTTACCAACCCGCTCATTGTCCAGCAACCCGCCTACCAACCTCCAGTACACGCTCCTAACCCACTGTCAACCTACCCAACACCCCCTGTAGTCCATAACTATGCCTTAACCAATTCCGCGCTCCCTGCCCCGTCAACTAAGAAACCTTACACAGGAAACCAACCCTTTTGCCCAACCTGTAAACTTCATCACCCAACTCAAGCCCCGTGTCGACAATGCAACCGATGTGGCCGTATTGGTCACACTGCTGAGTACTGTAGAGTCCTTCCCGCCAACCCAATCGCGCAAACACCACCAACCTACCCGCAAAACCCACAATCAACATACCATAATCCACAACCCAGGTCGTGCTATAACTGCGGTGACCCCAGTCATTTCCGGAACGCGTGCCCGAGACTGCAAGTACAAATTACGCAAGCTAATCCGGTTAACCAAATTTCAAACCAAGTGGCGCGCGGACGAGCTTTTAATATAACCGCGCACCAAGCGCAAGCGAATAATGACGTGGTTAATGGTACATTTTTACTTAACGGACAATATGCATCTATACTTTTTGATACTGGCGCCGATAGGAGTTTTATTTCTCGCGCATTTGAACAAAAACTTGCGCGACCGCGAATAAACTTAAACGGAAACTTTACAGTTGAAATGGCTAACGGTGAAATAATTATAATAAACTCCGTGATCAAAGATTGCACGCTTAACCTTAATGCACACGATTTTCTAATCAACCTCATTCCCATGCCTCTTGGAAGTTTTGATGTTATTATTGGTATGGACTGGCTCTCGCAAAATCGCGCCGAAATAATCTGCGCCAAGAAATTGATTCGCATTCCTCGGGAAAATGGTCAAGATCTTCATATCTACGGCGAGAAACCATCTAACGGTCTTAAACTTATGTCATGCACTGAAGCCCGAAGACTTTTACGAAAGAAATGTGTCGTGTTCTTAGCTCATGTGGTCAAACCTGATGAAGGAAAGAAGAAACTTCATGAAATCCCCATCGTGCGTGACTTTCCTGAAGTCTTTCCCGAAGATCTTTCTGGTTTACCTCCCGCTCGGGAAGTCGAGTTTCGTGTTGATCTTGTTCCTGGTGCATCCCCCGTAGCCAAATCTCCTTATCGACTTGCACCCGCTGAAATGCAAGAATTAGCAAGTCAACTTCAAGAGTTGACCGATAAAGGATTCATTCGCCCTAGCTCTTCGCCGTGGGGTGCTCCGGTTTTGTTCGTTAAAAAGAAAGACGGTTCGTTTCGCATGTGTATCGATTACCGCGAGCTGAACAAGCTCACCATTAAGAACCGGTACCCCTTACCGCGTATTGACGACCTCTTTGACCAACTCCAAGGTGCCTCTTGTTTCTCCAAAATCGATCTCCGTTCTGGCTATCACCAGTTGCGTATCCGCGAAGAAGATATTCCCAAAACTGCCTTTCGAACCCGCTACGGTCATTTTGAATTCTTGGTCATGCCCTTCGGTTTAACCAACGCACCCGCTGTCTTCATGGATCTAATGAACCGGGTGTGTAGGCCTTTCTTGGACCAATTCGTGATCGTGTTTATCGATGACGTTCTGGTATATTCCAAAACCAAGGCCGAGCATGAACAACATCTTCTGTTGGTGTTGCAAAAGCTTCGAACCGAACAACTCTATGCCAAACTCTCCAAGTGTGAGTTTTGGTCTGACGAAGTACAGTTTCTTGGTCATGTTGTAAACAAGATGGGTATTCATGTCGACCCATCCAAAATTGAAGCAATCAAGCACTGGATTACACCGACCACTCCTACCGAAATCCGTTCCTTTTTGGGCTTAGCTGGTTACTACCGGCGATTCATTTCGAACTTCTCAAAAATCGCCTTGCCTTTAACAGCATTAACGCACAAAGGCAAACCGTATATTTGGGGCTCGAAGCAAGAAGAAGCCTTTCAAACGCTCAAGCGAAAGTTGTGCGAAGCTCCTGTTCTAACGTTACCAGAGGGTACTGACGACCTTGTCGTTTATTGTGATGCCTCCAACCAAGGTCTCGGTTGTGTACTTATGCAACGAGGCAAGGTTATCGCTTACGCGTCAAGGCAACTCAAAATTCATGAAAAGAATTATACGACTCACGACCTCGAACTTGGCGCAGTTGTATTTGCCTTAAAAATCTGGAGACACTACCTCTATGGTACAAAGTGCATCATTTACACCGACCATAAAAGCCTTCAGCACATTTTTGATCAAAAGGAACTTAACATGAGACAACGCCGATGGAACGAACTCATCAGCGATTACGATTGTGAGATCCGATATCACCCTGGAAAGGCTAATGTGGTAGCCGATGCGCTCAGCTGCAAACCCAGTCAACTCAACTGTATTTTGCCGCGCACGCAGCTTCACTTCGCGCCGATCCAAAGCAATCTTGAATCGCGCATTCGCGACGCGCAGCGCGCATCGATCAGCAAAGGCAACCTACGCGCCGAGTTAGCGTGTGGTGCGGAAGCGCATCTAGTCCCTAACCTGAATGGAACTCTCTGTTATCTCAATCGCATCTGGATTCCCAATGATGAGATTCTTCGCACTGTCATACTGAGTGAAGCGCACAAAACTCGGTATTCCATTCATCCTGGCGCTGACAAAATGTACAAAGATTTGCGCCTTACTTATTGGTGGCCCGGTATGAAAAAGGATATTGCTGTGTTCGTAGCTAAATGCCTAACTTGTTCTAAGGTAAAAGCTGAACATCAACGCCCATCTGGTTTGCTCGAACAACCAGAAATTCCTACGTGGAAATGGGAAAGTATAGCAATGGACTTTATCACCAAGTTACCCTCGACCGCAAGCAAACATGATAGCATTTGGGTAATAGTGGATCGATTGACCAAGTCTGCCCACTTTCTGCCCATTCGTGAAACCTACCGTGTTGAACAACTTGCGCATCTATATGTCAAAGAAATTGTCTGCCGTCATGGTACTCCCTTGAGCATAATATCCGATCGCGATGGCCTTTTTATATCTCGCTTTTGGAAATCTCTCCAATCTGCGTTAGGAACTCGTTTGGACATGAGTACTGCATATCATCCTCAGACTGACGGACAGTCTGAGCGAACCATCCAAACCCTTGAGGATATGCTTCGATCTTGTGTTCTTGATTTTGGAGGTAATTGGGATTCACACCTACCTCTGATCGAGTTCTCTTATAATAACAGCTATCATTCCAGCATCGGTATGGCCCCATTTGAAGCACTTTACGGTCGAAAATGCCGCTCACCGATTTGTTGGAACGAAGTGGGTGAAGTTCAAATCACAGGACCCGAACTAGTTCAAGAGACAACCGATAAAATCGCCAAGATCCGTGATCATCTGCTGACTGCCAGAAGCCGACAGAAGAGTTACGCAGATCGCAGGCGGAAGCCTCTCGAATTTCTAGTTGGTGATCTTGTTCTCCTCAAAGTGTCTCCCTGGAAGGGTGTTGTCCGCTTTGGGAAGAAAGGTAAGCTTGCACCTCGTTATGTTGGTCCGTTCAAGATTCTTGCGAGAGTGGGAAAGGTTGCCTACAAACTGGACCTGCCGCCCGCGCTCAGCAATGTGCATCCAACGTTCCATGTATCCAATCTCAAGAAATGTTTAGCTGACGAGAACCTCCACATACCACTTGATGAAGTTCAAGTTGATGAGTCTATGCATTTCGTTGAGAAGCCTGTTGAGATTATGGATCGCGAGGTGAAGCAAACCAAGCGCAGTCGCATCCCTATTGTCAAAGTTCGCTGGGAGTCCAAGCGCGGAGCCGAGTTCACATGGGAAAGGGAAGATCAATTGAAGATCAAATACCCGCACCTTTTCTCTGCGCATCCTACTTCGAGATAAATTTCGGGACGAAATTTCTTAAAGTAGGGAAGACTGTGACAACTGCCCAAATCCGACCCGACCCAGGTACCCGTTTTCGGATCCGATTTTAAGATTTTAAAATTTGATTATAATCTTTATAAATTTATCAAATATATATATATATATATATATATATATATATATTACTAATAATAATAATGATAATAATAATAATTCCCTTCCGCCGTCCCGCCCCTTTTTCTCTTAACTCTTTGCTTGTCCTTTGGTTCTTCCCGCCTAAGGATGTCTGCGCAGCTCCACGCGCCAGACTCCTTACAAGGAAGCCTGCGTGAAGACCAGCTGTTCCTGCGATACGCGAGGCGAACTGTTCCCGCGGCGCGCAAAGGATTGTAGTTCTTCCCGCGGCGCGCTAAGGATTTTTCTGTCTGCCTTCGCCCTCGCGCACTCAAGCCTTCTCGCGCTAGACACTTAAGTCTTTTCTCCAGTTTAAGTCAGCCTGTATGCTTTTGAAATATCTTATCTTCTGTGCTATACCTGCCAAGGTATGGGCACAGTAGGCCAGATCTGACATCTGTCCGAAAAGTCACTTTCGGCGCAGCTTGCTTACCAACCCTCTTGGTTGTTAGAAAAAGTAACTGGCATAATCTTTTAAAATCTTCTTTTCCATGTCTTGAACAGTACTTTGACTGACCCCTCCCATGCTATGAACAGTAACCTGTCAGCCTTCCCCATCCCCTGCAGCTGCCACCATATCTCTTGCTTTTGATATCTTTTGCTTTGATTTGATAAGATCTTTTTCCCCAATTCAAGGGATGTGTTCCCTAGGGTTTTCCTATAAATAAAACTAATTTCTTGGATAATTAAACACTTAAACACTCCCCAAAATCTTTCTCCCTTACTCTCAGCCGAAGATCCTCAGCGACGCCTCCACTCCCCTCTTTGCAATCCGTCTTCTCTTCTTTTCTGCCCAGAAATCTCGGTAAATATATAATATATAATTTTTTTTTAATAATTTGTTTAAGTGACTTGCATATATTCAAGACATAAAAACCAATCGTTAAACCAATAACCTCTTATTTTTAGGTTAACTTTCGCTTGTTTAAAAGTTGGTTCTTGCGTTATCTTTCAACGCACCTTTTACAAGTGAGTAATCTCGTACCTAATCCCCTTTTATTTTTAACGTTTTGGGATGTTCATGTGTTCGTACAACTTGAGTTTTAAACTTGTTTATGAAATTATGTGCGCAAAACCCATGTGTTATGGACGTTTACTAGTGTTGTATATTTGTATGTGTTGATCATTAACCGCTTTGATCGGCCTATTCCGAAGTTTTCATGGATCCATTAGATAAACACGGGAGACCTATTGTTACGATTTTCTTGGTTTGTTTGCACATACACGAATGATTATTTGTTTTTGCTCGATTTGGAGCACGCTATGAACTATGAGCTATGATCTATTTAGGCTTGATCACAATCTGTTTACACACTATGTTGAACACCAGTTATACACATGTTGCGCGCAGTGCTTTGTTATTATCTATTTATATCTATTAAGCTTGATTTCTCACCGACACGCAAGTGTTGACGTTTTATTTTAACACATGTTCAGGTTTGCTGTAGTTGCTTTTGGAAACTCGAGGACACGTAGGATGTTTTCTTTTACTTTGGACCTAGTTTAAAATATAACAAGACAAATTTATGTATTTGAATATTATGAGTTATGATATGTGATTTGTTACTTTATGGTGTGTTATGCGCATGCGCAATGAAATGTATTTATCAAATATTGACACCCAAATAGTGTCACGAGTAATGAAACAATTCTTGGCGCCCCGATGTATAATCCGCCATCGGTCGGGGTGTTACATAAGTGTACTGAACTTCAAGTGGAGGTAGATTTTCTAAAGTATCTTGTAACAGTTGGCAACATCATAGGTAAAATAGACGAAGTAAAGCCTGAAGACAAGTACAAGACATTAAACCCTATGAACAAGTCATTAAACAAATCATCAAAGAAAAATTGGGATTTCCATCCTATTTACCCAATTCATTTTAAAATAGAATAAGTAAAGCCTGAAGACAAGTACAAGACATTAAACCCTATGAACAAGTCATTAAACAAATCATCAAAGAAAAATTGGGATTTCCATCCTATTTACCCAATTCGTTCAAATCATGAAATTTTTTATATTTGTGGTGATCCCCAAGAGTTACCAAAAAGGGACATACCATGTCCAAAGTGGTATGCTAAGAGTAGTGGGAAATACAAACCACCGCAGAAGATCAAGTTCAAAAAGGGAAGCATTGCAGAAAAAGATGAAAAGGTTGATGTCTTTACACCTATCCAAGTTGATTTCAACAAGTTTTTAATCATCAGAAAATCATAGGAGTAAACCTACCTAGACCAAGTGAAAATTTCAGAATGGAAAGTCAAATGAAGATATTGGTTCTTATGGAAAAAACTGTTGCAAGTTTTGTGATGTTTATGGGCATCGTACTGACTCTTACTGGTACAAGAACAAACCACAACCTATTGACATGCCAGATTCAAAGAAATATGGTCAAGATTTTGGGTACTACAAGAAAAGATACAATGATTATCTTGAGAAAGGTAAGAAAATAATTAAAGAGGATGTCAAGAATGATGTGAAGAAATCTAATGATCTAACAATGGATGAAAAAGTAAAATTTATGAAAAAGGGAGAAAATAACAAGGCTAAATTAGTCAAGCCACAACAAGTCATCAAGACTAGGAAGCAAATTATTGAAAAATCTGAGACTGTTGAAACTCCCAAAGCAAAGGAAAAGACCAAATCAAAATCAATCAAAAAGAAGAATGTCTCTAGACTGAATGGAGAAGAAAATTTTCTTTTGAGATATGGAAAGGAACCTAAAGGTTTATCATGGGTTATGAAGAATGAATCTCCAAAGTTTCTAAAGAAAAGAGATGAAATGACATTGGAAGAGAGGATGGATGCTGTAATAAATGATAATAGTCCTCCTAAATCCGCTTCTGACTTTGTTAAGACTAGAAAGTGAAGGATCCTATGATACAATGTTTGAAGAAGTTGATCCTATGGATTCATTCATCCTTGCACTTGAGAGGGAACAAGCCTCTTTGGCTTGTGTTTCTCTCCAAGACTAATCTTTTTCTTTTTATGTGCATGAATAGTCCACAGATGTTGAAGATATTTGGCATATTGACAGTGGATGTACTAGGCACATGATATCTGATAAAAGGTCACTTATAAATTATGAAGAAAAGTATAAAGGGCATGTTTCCTTTGAAAGTGATGAGAATGGAGGTAAAATTATCGGAAAAGGAATTCTAACTAATGGCAAGGTGTCATATGACAATGTTTACTATGTGGAAGGACTTCAACACAACTTGTTGAGTATCTCACAAGTTTGTGACAAAGGTTACAAAGTAGGATTTGATGACACATGTTGTTTTATTTTGAAACCAGAATTTGTCATTCCTCCTGATATGACCATGATGATGGCTCCAAGAAATGGAAACCTATATGAGCTTAGAATGAAAGATGTTGTATCAAGAGTAGGTACATGCATTGTTTCCAAAGCTTTAGAAAATGAATCAAAGTTATGCCATAGGAAATTGTGTCATGCCAACTTCAAGAATATGAATAAACTTGTTATGGGTGAGCATATGATTGGTTTAACTACAAGAGAGGTCAAACTTGATGACAAATCTTCCTCATGCATGAAGGGGAAACAAAATACATCGTCACACAAGACAAAATTGATAAACTCAATTGATCAAGTGCTTGAGACACTTCAGATTAATCTTTTTGGTCCTGTAAGTGTTCTATACATTGGTGAAAAGCTTTTTTGTCTTGTCATAATTGATGATTATTCAAGATTTACATGGGTATATTTTCTTGCAATAAAAGATGAAACTATAGAGTTGATCAAGGGATGTGCAACAAGAATTGAAAACCAACCAGATAAGAGAATTAAGGTAATAAGAACTGATAATGGCACAGAATTCAAAAATGAAGTAATGTTTGAGTTTTGTAATGGCAAAGGTATTTTGCAACAATTTAGTGCTCCTAGAACTCTTTAGCATAATGGTGTTGATGAAGAAGAAATAGAACATTGATGAAAGCAGCAAGGACCATGATTGTTGATGCCAATTTACCTGTCTCTTTCTGGGTTGAAGCCATTAATACACCTTTTATGTTCAAAACAGGGTGCTTATCAATAAACATCATAATAAGACTCCATATGAGATTTTGTTCAATAGGAAGCCCTACATCAAGTTCTTGAATCCTTTTGGCTGTAAATGTCTATTCCTGATCACCAAGGACTATTTCAACAAGTTCCAAACCAAGTATGTTGATTGCTTCTTTGTTAGATATTCTTCACATTCAAAAGCCTATAGAGTCTCTGTTAAAGATCATTTAAGTGTGACTGAATCATCTGACATTGTGTTCAATGAGAATTAATTCAACAATGTTGATGACCCAAGCTGGTTGCTTGATCTTGAGAAGAACGTCAAGTCATTCAAGATTTATCCAGAAGATATTGACCCAAGTGCATATCAGACAAGTTTTCCTTAAGCAACTAAAGAATTGTCTCTCGATTTTAACAAAATATGGTCTAGAGTTGCTGATAAAGGAGTTGAATTTGAGTTCGTAAAGAAGAAATCTGATGATCTTGAAGAAAATAATGAACCTAATGACAATTCTGAATCAGATCCTATTGTTACCATTGAAGTTCCTTTTCAACAAGAACCTGAAGTTACACCTGTGATGGGTTTGAACCTTTGTTCAACAATGATGATCCTTCTACCTCATCCAGTTCAGATCAGCCAAGTGATTAACCAGATTTGAACACTTCCAACCTTGATCCTCAAATTACTATAAGTAAAACTATAAAGACTGCTGCTACTCAAAGAAAACATCATCTTGAAAATATCATTGGCGATCTTCATGAAAGAGTGTCCAGAAGTGGATTTTAGAAAGCAAACATCTGTTTATTTTCCTGTTTTCTATCCCAAATAGATCCCAAGAATGTTGAACAACCTCTTAAGGACAATAGTCGAGCCAGAAGCTATGCAGGACGAACTTACACAGTTTAGGGATCTACAAGTATGGGAACTAGTTGATAGACCAAGAGGAAAGTATGCAATTGGTACTAAGTGGGTTTTTAGGAACAAAAGGGATGGAAGAGGCATAGTCATAAAGAATAAAGAAATACTGGTTGCATTGGGATGCCTACAAGAAGAAGGAATTGATTATGAACAAGTCTTTGCAACAATGGCTAGATTGGAATCTATAAGGATTTTTCTTGCATATGCGGCTTCTAAAAATATCAAGGTAAATTAGTTGGATGCCAAATCTACATTTCTCAATAGAAGAATAGATGAAGAGGTGCATGTCACTCAACCTCCTGGCTTTGAAGATCCTGATTATCTAGATAGAGTGCATAAGCTAAGCAAAGCTCTCTATGGATTACATCAAGCTCCAAGAGCATGCTATGATGAGTTGTCAAACCACCTGCTCGACAATGGTTTTTGTAGAGGAGCAACTGACAAGACCTTATTTTACAAGAGGAAGGATAAATATTTGATTATTCTTTAAGTCTATGTAGATGACATCATTTTTTATTCAACTGATGAACAAATGTCTAAAGAATTTGAAAAAGTCATGAAGTCAAAGTATTGCATGAGCTCTATGGAAGAAATGAACTTCTTTCTTGGATTAGTACAACAGAAATCTTATGGAATTTTCAACAATCAGTCTAAGTATTTGAAGGAAATTATCTCCAAGTTCAAATTTGATGATGTGAAGACTGTTACTACCTCAAATCTCAATGGACACTCATGAGAAAATAGAGGCTGATGAAAATGATGAGTCAATGGATCAACATGAATACAGAGCAAAGATTGGATCTTTGATGTATCTGGCTGCATCCAGACCTGACATCATGTTTGTAGTGTGACATCTCAAATTTTTCGTATTTGTATTCATTTATGTTTAACCCGAATTAGGAATAAAATTTGGATCTTATGAATTCTTTAAATTTTGTATTTATTAGTATATAACTTGGTTTAACAAATTTTGTATTCTCGTAACTTTCAAACTCGTCAAACAATGATTAGAAACTCTTATAGTTGCTTAAAATGGCTTAAAATGCATTTTTGAAACTTTAGGGATTAAAACTGACAAAAATCAAAGTTTGGTAGATATCCACTCTTCACGCTGCACAAAGGAAGACCCTCTTTCTAGTTTGCGTAGCACGAACCAGCGCTGTTCAGTCAAATTTCATTTTCGATTCTCATTTAATGCTAAATCTTTCCTAAACCGACCTAATTAACGAGACTTAAGCTCCAAGATAAGTCATATGATCTTATAACATGCCCAAATTCATACCTCTGATAATAAAAACGAATTTTGATGGTTAAACGGCCCGACTTTGTCTTTAATTACTTATTTTGTTTCTTAAACGAGTTCGTTTACCAAATAAACGAATTTATAGACTTTATTATTTAAACTAACATAACCTAAAACTCTAAAACAGCTTTGTAACTAAGTCTCCATCTTAAATTTTAGTTCATAGGATGTCCATGGTGATTTTCTTCAATAATCTTCACTATACGGTTTGACTTTGGTGTTCAAAACTCTTTGACTCGTCTTTTCCCATCTCTCCTTTATGTTCCAGGGTAAGTTGTCTTCATGAAAAACATTGGTTTTTAACTAGCTAACAAAAGCCCTCAATCAATTTTATTGATTGATGGGGTTTTGTCGGTCAATTGCTTTCCGGCCCGTTTAAGGGTATAATAGTCAAATTCTTTTACTGTTCGATTTTTCAACCTTCTGGTCAAAACTAGCGTTCGGGAGATAAGATTTTTTTGTTCCTCACTAAATTTTGAGGGTACTGGTCAGAACCCAACTCCCGACTCAAAGTTCGGATTCTAAACTGTACCAGCTCGCTTAAATATTAAAAACCTCATAACTTGAGTTTTACACATATGTTTAACCTGATTCTAATTGCGTTGTTCTTGGTTTTATTTCTAGTTTATTGTCTTAAAGTTCTAGGTTATTTTGTGTTGGATCAATCAGCTCGCTTAAGTCTCGGGACTCATTTAATATCTTTATTTTATCGTTTAACTCGCCCAATTTATAAGGTGAGTAATCACTCCCCTATTTTACATATTCAAACCTGTTGGGGACATCATGCGTAGCTTATAATACTTTTATATATCTTATTTACGTCACTTGCAAATCTCAAATATTGTATTGTTGATCAATTAAATGTTATATGCTATTTACTTACTTGCTTATTTATTTAATTATCGCATTCGGAGAGGTCCATCATAATCACATTGTAGTATGATCATACAACCGATACCATTATTTGTATTTATTTCATTTTAGTAGCCATCGACCGTGTTCGTGAGTCATGGCCAAACGACACCAATTACTTGCTTTCATTTTATTGTTAATACTCATGATTTTGATTTGCATATTTCATATATAATATATTTATTATCAAAATTTGGTGATTACTTACTCAACATGTCTTGTTGATAAACCTATTTTTAGGCATATTGAAGGATGTTTATCTTGGATGGTTGAAGTTATTAAAGAACTGTCACACCCTAACCTAAGGCAGAAATGCCGGGGCATGATCAGAATTCTCACAGCTCGAAGATACTATCATATATAAAACGTGACAATATCTAATTAATTATTTAATTCAAATAATACACAATATTCAAATACAACAATACAACTCAAATAAATAAATACAATCAAAACATCTCAGAGTGTAAATTCAGCAGAAAACATAAATAGTTAAGTAAGTTCCCTAAAACCCGGGAATTTTGCCCAAAACCAATTTTTAAATATAATTCATAAAACCATTTAAAATAAAAATGTTCAAATTACATTCTTCCATCCACGTATGCCCTTCACCGTCCAAGTAGCTTCGTGCATGTCCAAGCGATAAGGCATCCTCTTCCTAACCTGAAACTCACACTAACATGCACACAAAGTCAGCTTGAGCTGAGTGAGTTCAAGTTTTAAGTAAATAATATCAGTAGTAACAATTATGATAGTCATACCAAAAGTTTAAAAATAAAAGAGTGCATCCATTAAATAATCATTACCGAAAACTAAACATTCTCATACATACATATAAAAAATGTATATATAAACATCCTTTCAAGTACATCCCTATATATATAACAATATATATATATATGACATCCACGAATAACATCAGGGTCGAGCAAACGTACAACCCAAACACGTAACATCAACGCATGCAAACACAAAGTAGGCATACGCAACATCAGTAGTCGAAACGACTACAACATCGCCAAATATAGGCCAAGCAATAATGTGTGTGTGTGTGTGTCTATATATATATATATATATTTAACATCCCAAGGCCTACCATATACTAGCAAGCCTATATACATTTCATCAAGTAAGAAAACACTTAGGTGTGCATGCTAGCCCAAAATTTAAAAGGAGTTAAAAGGGGGCATCATGAACTCACCTGAAATCAATCGAACACCTGCAACGAGCTAAGAAATCCCTAAGTGCACAATCACAAGCAAGGGCCTGTAAATCATACACAACGCGTTACTAAACTAGACCGTAAGAACGATCTTGCCTAATGGGCCGTTCAAGTCCAACACTTTGGCCCAAGGCCCAACACTTGGCCCAAGGCCTAACACTTGGTCCAAGGCCCAACAACTTAGCCCAAGGCCCAACAACTTGGCCCAAGGGTAATCAAATTGAGTCGAATACGCGCGTAATAAACCTTAAAAGCATTTGTTAAACGAATCAGCCCCAAACGGACCAAATTCCCATTTTAATCTTTTCATTCATCATGATTATGTCACCCGAGTTGATAGGGTTGACGGTTCCTTTTTACAACTCTCAATTTAACATTTAAACGAAAATTCGCGCACCGCCGACTCGATTGACGAAGCATTAACCAAAACAGCCCCGAGCATCAAAAATTTAATTTTTCCACATCCCTTAAACCCCCCTAGGGCTGTACAAACTGATTCAGTCGGTCATCCGATCAATTAACGCATCAAACTCAACAATTGTCAATCCTACACCCGGTAAACCGTAGTTTTCGAACTAAAATCGATTGACCGACCTAAACACCTCCAATGGCTACGAAATTATAATATAATGTACATGTCATACCTAGTGGGATTTTGATGCGAAAACCTCACTCAAAACAGCCCTAGAAAAGCTCAATTGGTCAGCCACCCGGTTAGCCTACAACAAAACGTTTTTCGATCAATACGCGCAATATAAGGATCAATTAACGTGTAAAATACTTGGGGAATCATAGTACATACCTTGAATTGAAGTTCTATGGCTTAGTATTGGCTGCAAAAAAATAAAATCGTGGGTCTTGGGTCTGCTCTTTCTGCCGATCGCAACAATGGGGGGGGGCTAGGGTTAGTTTATGTTATAACATAATATATTACACTCTAGTCCCTCTAAATTGAAGTGTAAGGCAAAATGGAAGGAAAAGTTAGGTTCTTTAATGTACCGGGATGACGTAAAGGCTTCCAAGAAACGTCGGTTAAGACCCCCAAGTTATACATACTTTACACGCGCTAAATCATTAAACCGGAAGTTTTACGGGTGATACAAGTCCACTCCCTTTACAATGGGATTCGTCCCCGAATCCCGATGCGACAGGAACAATTGCGGATACAGTCTCATCATCTCATCTTCGGATTCCCTAGTAGCCTCGGAACCCCTACGGTGTCTCCATTGCACCTTCACCTGTCTAACCACCTTATTCCTCAAACGCCTCTCCTGACGGTCAAGAATAGCAATCGGCTGCTCAACGTAGTTCAGCTTACTGTCGAGCTCAATTTCATTAAGAGGCACATGGGCGTCATCATCCGCTAAGCATTTCCTCAGGTAGGACACGTGAAAAGTAGGATGAATCCTTGCGAGCTCCTCGGGCAATTCCAGCCTATATTCTACCTCACCGACTCGAACCAATATACGAAATGGGCCAATAAACCTCGGACTGAGCTTCCCCCCCTTACAAAAACGAAAAATGCCATTCCAGGGTGAAACTTTTAACATAACCCGATCCCCCGCCTCAAACACAATAGGCCTTCGCCTTTTATCTGCATAAGACTTCTGACGATCCTGCGCGGCCTTCATAAATGCTTTAATCTTGTCGAGTTTCTCAGTCGTAGCCTCGACCACCTCCAAACTACCCAACTGCTTCTAACCAATGGAACCCCAATAGGCTGGAGTCCTACACCTCCTACCATACAACATCTCAAACGGTGGCATCCCAATCGTGGCATGATGACTGTTATTATACGAGAACTCTACCAGCGGTAAGTGACGGTCCCAACTAACACCAAAGTCGATAACACAAGCCCGCAGCATATCCTCAAGAGTCTGAATGGTCCTCTCGGACTGACCATCCGTCTACGGGTGATAAGCAGTACTGATGAGGAATTTGGTGCCCATCTCCTCGTGAAACCTTTTCCAAAACCTGGAGGTGAAAGTGTATCCCTATCCGAAACAATAGATACCGGAACCCCGTGCCTAGAGACGATCTCACGAATAAACACATCGGCTAGCTGCTCAGAATTAAAAGTCTCTCGAATCGGCAAGAAGTGAGCGCTCTTGGTCAGTCTATCCACGATTACCCAAATGGTTTCATAATTACCCCTAGGAGTACGAGGCAGTTTAGTCACGAAATCCATGGTAAGATGCTCCCATTTCCACTCAGGTATTTCCAACGGCTGAAGTTTCCCAAACGGCTTCGGATGTTCGGCCTTAACTTGCAGGCATGTCAAACACTTACTTACATACTGAGCCACCTCAAACTTCATCGCAGGCCACCAATAATTCTTTTTCATGTCTTGGTACATCTTGGTCGCGCCCGGATGAATGGAATAGCGAGACTTGTGCGCCTCATCTAAAATCTTACCTCTGAAATCTCCATATCTCGGTACCCATAAACGCCCATCCTTATACTTCACCCCATCACCGACGTCTTCAAACAACTTTTCCTGTCCCAAAATACGCTCTGACATAATCCATTCCACCTGCAAAGCTTCATTCTGGATGTTGGATATTTGTTTCAAAATGTCGGGTTTGAGAATAAGCTGGTAGGATTTCACACGAATAGGTTTTGGTCTCTCCTTCCGGCTTAACGCGTCAGCCACCACGTTAGCCTTTCCCGGATGGTACATGATCTCCAGATCGTAGTCCTTAATCAACTCCAACCATCGCCGCTGTCGCATATTCAGTTCCTTTTGCTCGAAGAAATACTTTAAGCTCTTATGATCGGTATAAATAACGCAAGGAACACCGTACAAATAATGCCTCTACAACTTAAGCGCTAACACAACCGCCGCCAGCTCTAAATCGTGTGTAGGATAATTCGCCTCATGAGGCTTCAACTGTCGTGAGGCATAAGCGATGACTCGGCCTCGCTGCATCAAAACACAACCAAGCCTCTAATAAGAGGCGTCAGAATAAACCACCAGATCCTCGGTGCCATCAAGTAGAGCTAAAATTGGGGCATGCGTCAATCTGTTCTTCAACTCGAGAAAAGCCTCCTCCTGTTCCATAACCCATACGAACTTAACACTCTTCTTAATCAACCTGGTCAGTGAAGAAGCAATTTTCTAAAAATCGGGAATAAAGCGGCGGTAATACCCTGCAAAACCCAGAAAACTACGGATTTCAGATGGAGACTTAGGAGACTCCCATTCATTCATGGCTTCCACCTTTGCAGGGTCAACCAGAATACCACTCGGGTTAATAACATGACCCAAGAATTGAACCTCACGCAACCAGAAGGAACACTTAGAAAATTTAGCATACAGTTTGTTCTTCCGCAAAGCCTCCAACAATTCCCTGAGATGACCGGCGTGATCGGATTCATTTTTAGAGTACACAAGAATGTCGTCGATGAACACAATAACCGAACGATCGAGCATCGGCCTACACACCCGGTTCATAAGATCCATGAACGCAGCCGGTGCGTTGGTCAAACCAAAAGACATCACAAGAAATTCATAATGCCCATAACGAGTGCGGAAGGCAGTCTTAGGAATATCTTCCTCCCGAATCTTCAACTAATGATACCCGGACCTAACGTCGATTTTCGAGAACCAACTAGCTCCTTGGAGCTGATCAAATAAATCGTCGATCCTTGGAAGATGGTACCGATTTTTAACAGTGAGCTTGTTTAATTCACGGTAGTCAATGCACATCCGCATACTACCGTCCTTCTTTTTAACGAACAGGACCGGGGCACCCCAAGGTGAGATGCTCGGTCGAATAAAGCCCTTATCGAGCAAGTCTTCCAACTGAGCCAGAGTTCTTTCATTTCATTCGGTGCTAGGCGATAAGGGGCCCGAGCAACGGGTTTTGCGCCCGGCACAAGGTCTATCTGGAATTTGACCTCGCGGTCCGGCGGGACATCTAACAAATCATCTGGAAATACATCCGAGAAATCCCGAACAATAGGAACATCAACGACGGTAGCCACCTCGGTTTTCATATTTATAGCATACGCCAGATACGCCCCGCAACCCCGCTGCATCAATCTCCCCGCTTTAAGCATAGATATGATATGTGGCGTCGCACCACTCCGATCACCGAAGACAGTGATTTAGGTCCCATCCGGGGCCCACAGACGAACAAGTTTCTGACCACAAATGATTTGAGCATCAACACTCACGAGCCAATCCATCCCGAGCACCACATCGAAACAGCCAAGCGGCATCAAATACAACCGCACCGGAAATTTATACCCAGACAACTCGATGGAACAACCCTGAATAGCTCTAGACACGGATTTTCCTACGAAGACCTCAACCTCAAACACATCGACTACGCGCTCGGGTGATTTATTCAACGAGGAACAGAAAGCGGTAGACACAAAACTTCTACTGGCGCCCGAATCAAATAAAACTGACGCCTGTAATTCATCAAGTAGAAAGGTATCTAGGACAATATTATACTACTGCTTAGCTACACGATCAACGCATACGATTTCAAGGGAATAAGAAACTATAACAGTGGGATGAAAGCTAAATAAGGAAAAGTACCTGAAACGACATCCGCATCCTCGTTCGCTTCTTTCTTGGAGATGTTGAAGGCCCTCGCCCTGGCCTTCGGCTTCTCATCCATCTTCCCCCTCAAGGAAGTCCCCTGCCCGGACCCCCCCCCCCCCCCCCGCCTTACTGGAAGGACAGTTTGATGCCAAGTGACCCGAACCCTTACAGTGGAAGCAGGTCAATGTCGGACACTTGAAATGGGGGTGTCCTACCTTACCACAACGAAAACAGGTGCCAGACCCACTCCTACATTCCCCCTTGTGCGGCTTCCCGCACTTCTTGCAATTACTAAACGTCGCATCCCTTTTAAACTCAGAAGTCTCAGTCTTTACCCTTTTTTCAGACGAATTAAAATTGCTTCCCCCGGGCCGCTTACCGTACGAATTTGAGTTCCATGCCTTCCCATTCTCGGTTGGCGGTAACTTCTCCCTCTGATCATACAGTGTACCTGCTAGAGTGACCACCAAGTGAAAAGAGTTCATGTCGGTAGTCAACACACCCCTACGAATATCCACCGGAAGCCCCTTCACGTATTTCTTAATTCTCTTGGCTTCGGGACTAACCAAATCGGGACATAAACGAGCCATCTTGTTAAACTTGGTGGTATACTCCCGATGCGACATAGTACCAGCCTCCAAGGTCAAGAATTCCTGTTCTATCTTATCCAATTCATGCAGAGGACAAACTGATCGAGAACCAATTTCTTCAACTCATCCCCCGTCATCCTCCTAATCGAACGATCACCCATAGCTTGCGCCAAGTTATCCCACCAACATAGTGCCTCAGAACGAAACAAGGCAGTAGCATAAGTCACCATGTCATCCCCCTTGCACTTACTAACCCTCAGAACGGCCTCCATCTCTCTCACCCACTGATGGGCTGCCAATGCATCTTTAGTACCATCGAAAGAATGGGGGTCACACTTCTTAAAGTTACCATACGAGCAACCCCGAGTAGATACACTAATAGTCCGCACCTCATCTTCATCCCCACTCGGCACATACACTTCCTCTTCCTCTTCTACCTGCACCTCCTTACTCTTCCTTCCTTTATCCGAACATTTACCAACCAGCGACTCCTCCATGGCCCTAACGGCCTCAGCAACGATCTCGGGTATGGCGCTATGGAGCACCTGGTATACCTCATCCGCGATAGCCGCGCGCATAGCAGGATCTAAGGCGGGGTTATCCCCCTCCTCATGAATCGGGGTTTCCTGTTGGGAAGTAGGAATCTCACTCTCGGCTTCGGCACGTGGCTTACGACCACGACCACGAACACTAGAACCACCTCTCTTAGCTGCTCGAGTATTAACTATGACTTATCCCTACAAAGACAGAATTTTAATATGGTCAGGTACAAGTGGCATTTAGAACATGTAAGGTAAGGGTAAACTGCTAATGACGTTGATCAAGTGTAATTAGTCGTTTACTTTACCCGCCCGTCCTAATCACCCCCTGCCCCTAACCACATTAGCCTTCTATCTAACACTTAAACAGTTAATCACATACTGGAAACCTTTAAATTTAAAGGAATGACTAATAATCTAAAGTTACCTCTTGGCGTGCAGCTACTCGCGGTGGGCATACTGGTCTCTTTTCTTAGAGTTCGAGTCCAAGCATTCGGGGATGCTCGGATACCTCGAACCATGGCTCTGATACCAACTTGTAAGGCCCCGAACCCCGGGAGCCCCACAGTTGGTATTCATACAAAATACTTATTAAAATAATTAAAACTTGAAAACGGTTTCTTCCATTAAAACAGACATCTCAGAGTGTAAATTAAGCGGAAAACATAAATAGTGAAGTAAGTTCCCTAAAACCCGGGAATTTTGCCCCAAACCAATTTTTAAATATAATTCATAAAACCATTTAAAATAAAATTGTTCAAATGACATTCTTCCATCCACGTATGCCCTTCACCGTCCAAGTAGCTTCGTGCACGTCCAAGCGATAAGGCATCCTCTTCCTAACCTGAAACTCACACTAACATGCACACAAAGTCAGCTTGAGTTGAGTGAGTTCAAGTTTTAAGTAAATAATATCAGTAGTAATAATTATGATAGTCATACCAAAAGTTTAAAAATAAAAGAGTGCATCCATTAAATCATCATTACCGGAAACTAAACATTCTCATACATACATATACAAAATGTATATATAAACATCCTTTCAAATACATCCCTATATATATAACAATATATATATATAACATCCACGTATAACATCAGGGTAGAGCAAACGTACAACCCAAAAACGTAACATCAACGCATGCAAACACAAAGTAGGCATACGCAACATCAGTAGTCGAAACGACTACAACATCGCCAAATATAGGCCAAGCAATAATGTATATATATATATATTTAACATCCCAAGGCCTACCATATACTAGCAAGCCTATATAAAATCATTTAAAACATTTCATCAAGTAAGAAAACACTTAGGTGTGCATGCTAGCCCAAAATTTAAAAAGAGTTAAAAGGGGGCATCATGAACTCACCTGAAATCAATCGAACACCTGCAACGAGCTAGGAAATCCCTACGTGCACAATCACAAGCAAGGGCCTGTAAATCATACACAACGCGTTACTAAACTAGACCGTAAGAACACTCTTGCCTAACGGGCCGTTCAAGCCCAACACTTTGGCCCAAGGCCCAACAACTTGGCCCAAGGCCCAAAACTTGGTCCAAGGCCCAACAACTTGGCCCAAGGGTAATCAAATCGAGTCGAATACGCGCGTAATAAACCTTAAAACCATTTGTTAAACGAATCAGCCCCAAATGGACCAAATTCCCATTTTAATCTTTTCATTCATCATAATTATGTCACCCGAATTGATAGGGTTGACGGTTCCTTTTTACAACTCTCAATTTAACATTTAAACGAAAATTCGCGCACCGCCGACTTGATTGACGAAGCACTAACCAAAACAGCCCCGAGCATCAAAAATTTAATTTTTCCACAGCCCTTAACCCCCCCCCCCTAGGGCTGTACAAATTGATTCGGTCGGTCATCCGATCAATTAACGCATCAAACTCAACAATTGTCAATCCTACACCCGTTAAACCCTAGTTTTTGAACTAAAATCGATTGACCTACCTAAACACCTCCAATGGCTACGAAATTATAATATGATGTACATGTCATACCTAGTGGGATTTTGATGCGAAAACCTCACTCAAAACAGCCCCGGAAAAGTTCAATTGGGCAGCCATCCGGTTAGCCTACAACAAGACGTTTTTCGATCAATACGCGCAATATAAGGATCAATTAATGTGTAAAAGACTTGGGGAATCGTAGTACATACCTTGAATTGAAGTTCTAAGGCTTAGTATTGGCTGCAAAAAAAGAAAATCGTGGGTCTTGGGTCTGCTCTTTCTGCCGATCGCAACAATGGGGGGGGGGCTAGGGTTAGTAGAAGAAATGACAGGAATACATGATGTATTTCATGTAAGCCACTTAAGGAAATGCTTAGCTGTTGAATCATTAAAAGTGCTCCTTCATGATATAAAGATAAACGAAAAGTTGAAATTCGTTGAGAAACCTCTACAAATTGAAGATAGAAAGATCAACAATCTCAAGCATAAAAGAATAGTTCTGGTCAAAGGGAAGCGGGATTCCAGACGTGGACTAGAATATACTTGGGAATATGAATCAGAAATGAAATGGAAGTACCCACACTTATTCCAATAAATCTCGAGGACGAGATTCAAAATAAGGAAGGGAGACTATAACAAACCATAAACAATCAAAAAGAAATAACAAAGAAAAGTGAAGAAATAAAATAAGCAAAAAGAAGAATGGAGAAAGTAAAGGAAGTAAAAAAATTTCATCCAACATTGGTGGAGGAAAGAAATTGGAAGGCTTTCACCATGGTATAAATAAGATTTTGAATTCTTGTCTCACATCGCTAAATTATAAAACTTGTAAGCTCTTTATAAGGAAGAGAACTCAGATAATAATATTCTTATGTGGCAAATCACACTCAATAGTCCTAGCGAAGGGTGCAAAGCACCCGACGCGCATGCACACGGGCTTGGGCTCGGGTACAGGCTAGGGCGAAGTACGATGGGCGCAATGTGACGCTTTGATGGCGCACTTTGCACTTCACACGCTCGCATCTCCACAATCCACTTAAGGGACGCCTTAGTATTTTTGTTCCTTCGCGTTATGCGAAGGAGTGAAGTTAAGTTTCTTCGCGCTTACGAAGCAGTAGAAGTTATCCAGAAAATCTTTGTCTTTCGCGCGACACAAAATAACCCTTCACGCTACGCGTCGTGATAGTCACGATACGGTGACACATTGCCTACTACGTGTCGCGCCACGTGGCTTAGCAAGGCTTGACTCGACAACCCTATACCTACTTCGCGCGATGCGAACCAACTGTTTAGGTTTCCTTCACGCTAAGTGAAGTAACCAAATTTCAAGTATAAATAGATTGGGAACTAGACTTCAATCTCTCGTCCCAAGTCAGATTTTCTCTCTTACTTTTTCTTATATTAAGAAGTTGGTATATTATCCGAGTGGTCTTAACGATACCCTTTTTCCGATTGAAATAAATTTTAATACGCGAATCCGAAAGCTCTACCTGAATAAGGTAAGACACTGTGCCGTCGTGTAAAGTTTCATGTCTCGTGATTATCGTTATGATTATGGGGTTTATACTAACTTAGATATACTACATTATGCTTAGCCTTGGTGCTTAATATTAGGAGGCTTATTAATTGTAAACTTTCGAGGTGAGACATTCGAGTTTTTGCACAACTCACATTTGCGTGAGACAACCGATTTTCCAATACTGTCATGATGATTTTCTAAATCTATTAAACTTATGAATGATATTCCAAATGTTTTCAAATATATTTTCAAAGGATTTTAAGTAAATTAAAGTGATTAAGTCTCTGTAGACTTACGAGATGGTTACTACTGGTATTATGGGGTTTTGTATTACCGGGATATTAAATCTCGCGTGTATTTTATATTTATTCAAAAGTAGTTATAATTTTCATCATTCAGCCTTAATAAACTTTGGTAAATTTAAGGAAAAGTTACAACTTTGATCATTTATCTTTTATCAATATATTCTTTTAATTTCAATTTTAACCCAACTTCCTCCCATGATTTTTAAATGATCATAATGTCTTCATAAGTTAATAATTTTGTTTAAAATTTGCACCATAAAATGAGCATTTAATTCTCTTTAATTTCAGTATGATATATTATTATAGTTTTTTGAAGTTAAAAAAAATATTACGTAAGGGTGTTTGCGGTCCGGTTTTAATGATTTTAAATTAAACCACGAGCCAACCTGTTAGTGACGTTTTTTTTGGTCTTCGAAAACCGAAAATGAACCGTTGAAAATTTAAACCCAACGAAAGTTAACCATCACCAAAGGTTTGGTTCCGATTTGGTTTGTACTTCGACAATAAATTTAGTTTAAAATAAGAATTATTAGTCTACTTATATCTGTACTTCAAACTGCTTAGTTAATAGCTTACTTAAGAAAATCATAATATGAACAAAGATAATTTTGGTCACATAAATAATAAACCTTATTAGCATAATAGAAGATGAAAGCATAACAAGAACAAAGATTAAAAAATTATACTGAAAATTTGGCTAAATTAAAGTTGTAATAGACAAGTTTACTCGTATTAAATAAACTTTGCTTAGTTATATTTTAACTATATCTAATATATATAATAGAACATATTTAACACTAAATAAGTAAATAATTAAAATTTCAAAATATATTCAACATTTACGGTCAGCTCGGATTTCAACCAAGAAACCAAACCAATGAGGTCTCAAATCAGTTTTAAATTGAGCAATGAACAACAATAAATTTGTTACGTGATTACTAAAGTATTTGTTTCCCGACGCATTGCGTGGACACCCGTCTAGTAATTAATATTATAATATATATATATATATATATTAAGTTTGATTGCAAGATTATATCTTTAAAATGCTAATAATGTATTTCAATATACTAGTTTTGTAAACAAGTGTATATTATTTTAGTTATTCCCAGGGTACATTGTTAGGTCAACATTAAGCGTGAAAACAAACAAAGCCATTTGATAGGTCAAGTGTGAAACCAAACAAAACCATCTGATAGGTCAAGTCATGTGTGTGAAACCAACAAAGCCAGGGTTTGCATACAAATAAATCAAGATTCAAGAAACCAGTTGTGAATTTATATGTGATTTATAAAATTCAACAAGTAAATATAGGAATATATGGATATAAAAATATCATCGTTTAGCATAGAATTATTTTAAGAGGAATTGAAATTAGAATCTTGAAAGGAATAGAATTAATATAATATTTTATAGCATTCAGAATTCACTTGTTTACGCGAAACTAAATATGAATATTATTTTTCATTTTCTTCCATACATAAACAGGGCTATCTTTTACTCATGTTCCCTATCAGACTCATTAGTTTTTACTATGAGTCGAAACATAAAGGCTATTATGATTCTCTGGTGTAGCTTAAGGCGTTTTATGCGATTGATCAACTCTATATATGCTCACATCGTTTGTATTGCAATAGCAACCACAGAGGTTCTTTAAAAGGTGTGACTTACAAGTAATGGTCGTAACGGATATAATTATAGTTCACATAGTGCAAGGGAAGAAAGATTTTTTTATTAAAGTAGTAGGTTTAATATAAAAAAAATGACTTTTAAGTATCTAACAATGGAGCAAATGGGATTTAGGTGTCCAGCCATCTTAGATGGCTGGATTGAATTCTTCTCTCCTAATGGCAATCCACGCAGGCGACGACGTATAAATGTATGGTGACTGGATCAGCCAGATGGCTAGATCCAACTTTATTCTCTTACATATTATTCTGACACGTGGTACCACCATATGAGACCAGCCATTTGAGATAGCCGAATTCATTTCCAATCATGACAATCTCTCACGGGTGTATCGTCGGTATAACATAATTAGTATGTCAATTCTAACCAATCAAACGACAATGTAAACGTACTAAATATTTTTTTATATACTATTTATAATTATGCTAATAACAAAAAAAAGTGTTCATTGGAGCATGGAATTTTGTATAACCGTCGTTATATTAACTATAATGTTATTATGTATCTATATGCTATTATATTACTTTTAATATAGACGATATGATATTAACTATACACTTTTATTTAGTGTTGATAACCATCGTTAAATTAATTATAATGTTGTTTGTTTAACAATTTATCTAGAGACCTTATGAATTTCGTATGGGCATTTACTTGCATCGCGCAAAGACGGGGAGAGTAGTTGGCGTAGCGAGTGCCATCTAATTTTCTGGGAGGTCATTGAATATCATTCTCCATCAAGGGTTTTAAAACAATTTGACTTTTACCTGTTAAACAAACAACATTATAATTAATATAACGATGGTTATACAACATTAAAAAAAGTATATAGATAATATTATATCGTCTACATTAAACATAATGTAATAACATATACATAATAACATTATAATTAATATAACGACGGTTATCCATACTCCATGCTCCAATGAACACTTTTTTTTATTATTAGGATAATTATAAATAGTATATAAAATATATTTAGTAAGTTTACATAGTCGTTTGATTGGTGAGAATTGACATACTAATTATGTTACACCAACGATACACACGTGAAAGGTTATCATGATTGGAAATGAATTCGGCTATCTCAAATGACTGGTCTCATATGGTGATGCCACATGTCAGAATAATATGTAAGGGAAAAAGTTGGATCTAGCCATCTCAGATGGCTGATCCAGTCACCATAGAGTTACACGACGTGGATTGTTACTAGGAGAGAGGAATTCAATCCAGCCATCTCAAATGGCTGGACACCTAAATCCCATTTACTTTATTGTCAGATACCTAAAAACTTTTTTTTATATTAAACCTACTACTTTAAAAATAAAATCTGGGAAGAAATATCCCACCAATAACGCCAAGCATGTTTGTTGTTGATGCTAAAATCTTACGTTCAACCTGTATCTCGTTCAAAGCTTCATCTTGGCCTAGGGAAGTCTACTCCTGATGTGAATGGGAATCGTGGGCTGGATCAAGCACCAGGTCGTGATGCTGTAGGGCGCCAGATGGTTGCGTCTAACCCTGACCTCAACGATGATAGTGATTATAAGCCACCTCCGTCAGCATCCACTATTGGTGGTCAACGGCATACCTCCAATCCAGGTGGATCTACTAATCCTATGGCATTTAACCCGCATGCAAACCCTGGAATGAGCATCAACGGAAGGAACTTCAATAATGCATATCGCATGATGGTCCAGTCAAAGCCATCTGGGAGCAAGTAAAGATCTGTATTGTTTCGAATATTGTTTGGATTTCTAATGCCTAAAACTTGAATCTGTGTTTGTGTTTGTGTTTGGGAAAACTTGTTTCTTGTAAACCTATAAACTTACAAGTAAATAAATATAGTTATTATTATATAAATTAAAAAAAGAAGGCCGGTAGCCTCTCACAAATTTACTGTTCCTTGGTTTTTCTGTTTAGAAAGTTGTATGGTGTGCTTGAATGGTTGTTTTAGCTCCACCTCTTTTACTTTCCTCCACATATCCACCTCTTTGTATACGTGTATCACGCTTCTTCAATACCACCACTACAAGCCTAACCCTACCAGAGCATCACCATTATCATCGTCATCTGCCTTCGTCTTCGCCGATTTGGATTCCTAATTTGATGTTGGAAATCAAACATCACCCAAATAAAACCCCCTTTTGATTAGGCTCTATAACTCTTTCTTCATGCATCATCATCATCACCTATTTCTCTCTATTTTCTACCGCCTCTCTCCAGTTCGTGCTTTGCCGGGTTCGAATTTGGAAACCCTAGGTGAGGCCGACGCTGTTGCCGTTGCCGGTTTCTGTTTTATAAACCTAGGCGGCGGCTGTGGTGGAGAGGGTTGTCTGTAGCTGTGACAAAGGTGTGTCGGTGATGTTCTCCACTGTCTGTGCTCTGATTGCGACTGTTGCCGGGTTCCAATTTGGAACCCTAGGCGGCAGTGGCCGAGACCGCCGACTTTTGGTTGTATACATCTGTCGCAGTGCTACAACATGCAGCGCCTGAGTGAAAGGGCCGTCATAGCTCCGATTTTGACTGTTGTCGGGTTCCGTTTTGATATTCGTAGGTACTCATTGCATATTATGCTTCTTGGTATGACTTTATAAGTGCATATTATGATGCGATTATCTGAAACCAAATTCTATTTTTTATTTGGTTTCTGTTGTTGGATAGGCGACGATATGCTTCGGTTTGCTATCTGTATTAAGTGTAACTCAATGATGACGAGCTAGGCTCATCTGAGACAGGCCTTCATTCGTTACATTGGCTCAATAAATTTTTCAACATATATTATATATATGTGTAAATCCAAATATTTTGTGGATTTTGAAGGCCATGATGATTACTAGACCTCATCTGAGCCACAATATAATTTGAAAGTTGGTAGGGTGAGTCAATGATGACGAGCAGAGTCTCATATGAGATCTTCCTATCTTTTGTACGAGTTCATTTGTTTGTTTGAGGTTGACAGGTGTAAACCCTAACATTTTTTTTATGTTGGAACCTAAGATGATGAGCCTGACTTCATCTGGACAACTATCTCATTTGGAAAATGATATTTAACTCGATGATGACGAGGTGACCTTGATCTGAGAGGCGGTCTAAATGACCATTTACTATCTCCACTTTTTAGACACGTTCAAAGACACGTGTTCGTTTTTTTCCAACTTAACACTGCCTGCCGCAACACGGCAGGTCTAGATACTAGTTATATATATTAATTTACAATTTTAGTACAAGTTCTTTTTGCAACACGGCGGGTTGTAACATGTTGCTTTAGAGTTGTATATATTGTAACATCCTAAAATTTTAATGTTGAATAAAGAAAGTTATGTTTAGTGATTTCGCGTTAATTATTGGATATCGAGTAAGGAGCGGATCATGGACTTGGATTAATTGAGATGGGTTAAATGAGAATGGGCCTTAGGTCCATGGGATTTAAGGGATATAAATATCCCCTAAAACCCCAAACCATCATTCATTCCATCTATTTTCTAACACTCCAAGACACACCCCAAACACCGCTGGCCGACCGAGGAGAGGAACGGACAGATCCGGGAGAGAGAGAGCGTTGGTTGTGATTAAACAAGTAAACGAGATCCAAACAAGCTCAAAAAGGTATGATTCTTGATCTTTGAAGTTTAAAGATCCAAGTTTTATAGTGTAGATACGACCGAAAATGGTCGGGAAGCGTAGTGGGAGATGTCGAACCTTAACAAGGGTGTTAAAATCGCCAAAATGCTCAATAAAAACCAAAACAGCGGCTGATCTGGGCAACTTCGCCTGCAACTGGGCAACTTCGCCTTCAAAGCGATAACTTCGCCTGAGGCCAAGTTCGCCTAATTGATAACTTCGCTTACGGCTAAGTTCGCCTAAGGTTTAACTTCGCCTAAAGCTAAGTTCGCCTGAGGCTTAACTTCGCCTAAAGCCAAGTTCGCCTGATGACAACTTCGCATAAAGCTAAGTTCGCCTAAGGTTTAACTTCGCCTAAAGCTAAGTTCGCCTAAGGCTTAACTTCGCCTAAAGCCAAGTTCGCCTGATGACAACTTCGCCTAAAGCTAAGTTCGCCTAAGGTTTAACTTCGCCTAAAGCCAAGTTCGATTAGGAAATAAATTAAAAATCTAATGAAAAATGTGTTAAGACAGTTAATGGAAATAAAATTTTATTTGTGCACAGCTCGACCCCAGCCAGGGGCTCTGCCCCTTGGACCCTGCTAGGGGCTGCCGCCCCTAGACCCCGCTGCCAGGGGCGCTGCCCCCGGACCCCCGTTCGTTGTGGGTAGTAGTTAAGACTAGAAAGATGATATGAGTAGTGATAGTTGTTTGATACGTATACTTGTTATACAGTCAGCCGTGCACAACTGAAGAAAGGGATTACGATTAACGGTGAACGTAACCGTGTTCAGGTGAGTTTCTAGCCCCATTTATGTGTTATGTTTTCGGGGCTGTGTGCATACTCAATATGTTTGTTAATACGCTTATCCTAAGAGATAAGTGTATGCCTTATGTGGATGATGTGATATATATGAATGATTGCTTGATGGTACGTGAACGATCTTCGGATATTGCACGTACTGTCAGGTTGTAACGCTAAGTATAAGGTAAGTATGATATGTATGCTTATGTGTATGAATGTGATAAAGTTAATAAAAGAAGGAAAGGATGGTTGAATGGTAACGAAGAGGGAATCGAACCCTACTAATATTCGAGAACTAGGGAACCGAACCCTACTAATATTCGAGGAAAGAGGGACCGAGCCCTAATAATACTCGAAGAAAGAGGGTACCGAGCCCTAATAATACTCGAGGAAGGAGGGTACCGAGCCCTAATAATACTCGAGGAATGTAGGGCGTAATGCTCTTTATAACGTAAGATATGAAAGTAAGTTAATACAAAAGAAAGTATGAAAGTAAGAAAGTATGAATGAAAGAATATAAGTTTATGTGTATTGTATAGTGTATGATTAACTAGAACTCACTCAGCGTAGCTGACTTTTAGTATGCACGCAGGTGAGTAGGATGAGGCAGCTCGCTTGAGGAGACACGTGGCACTGAATAAGAGTCTGGCATCTGAATACTTATGATGTTTTAATTTTAATGCTTTAATGTTGAAAGACAAAGGATGTTTTGAGACAAGTTATGAATTATGTAATGTTTTATGAAAGTTTTATATTCCGCGTAAATGTTTTAATTAACTCTGATATTTAGAACTGTGTTTATGAGTAAATCCAACACGAAAGTAGGGCTACCGGTAACGGGGTCTTACATATATGGTTTCATTTGATTGTACAATTAGTTGTAACTTATCTTATATCTCTGCCGCTCCACGTATCCATGGTAACCATTGTATTATACCACCACTTTCTACCATATTCTCTCTCTATGTATTTCACCCACCGGATTCTCTCTCTATTGTTTGATATATAACCAGTGGCATGCGGTTGTTTATGGTGGCGGTCTATCGTGGTCACGGATATCTCTTCGATTTTGACTGTCGCGGCTCCGATTCGTATGTTGCCGGCCTCCATTTTGGAAACCCTAGGCGACAGTGCGGCGGAGACCGGCGCCTGTCGGCCACCGGTCGTTTCCATGGCGGCGACGGAGCCGGATTTCCCAATCGACTTTATTCCGCATTATTTGAGCTAATAGAGTACTTTTGCAATTGGAGATTGTAGGGGTATGGTACTAAAACCCGGTTCTACGACCCTAAATCTATTATGTTTGGCTTATTTTATTACATGGACTAATACAATGTTATTGGGCTGAGGGGGTTTTGTGGAGGTAACCCTAATTGGGCTAGGCCCATTAGGGTACCATGATGGTGGCCATGAGACTCTCTATATAAGGAGGTCTCCACCTCCTTATTAGAGGTCATGCTCAATAAGAGCCACCACCACTTTTTTGTGTCTGTGAACAAGAAATCCTCAGGATATCTTAGCAGTCACCTCCACTCCCCCGAAAACCATTGCAGGTCACAGGCGCAGCTGAAGAAAAAGATCAAGACGTGGTTCGTTCATCTCAAAATCTGTGGAAACATCGTCATGGATCAGGTTAGATTCATTTCGTGCTTCGACATTGGCGCCATCCGTGGGACGGCAACGAACTGCCCTTCGATCTTCATCTCGGCTGTCGGATCTCTCCCAGGAAAAACCCAGATCTGGAAGTTTACAGAAAAAAGCTTCAAGGCTTGTTCTATTAAAGCTCAAAAAGATCCATAGATCTAAAAAGAGGCTTCCAGATCTGGGCAAGAAGAAACGGCCTGATTCAAATGATCAGGTCTCCGGATCTGTGATGGTTTTAAATCTGCTCCGAGCTTCAGATCTGTCCAGATCTGATTTACAGATCTAGGTCTAGATTACAGACCTGGATTTTAGGTCCAAAGTTGCAGGTCTGACTCTAAAATTGCAGATCCAAAAATTACCATATTTCCGCCGCCATGTTCGCGCCCCCGCGGATTCTCACTCCGCAGCCGTGCATATGCCGCCGCGGAAACCACCATCTGGGTTTGGCGCAAGAGACCTCAGCCATGCACGCGCACTCACGAGTCACCACTCCATCGCCGTGCATGCGCGCATCAGGCCACGCGCCAAACTTCAAAGGTTGGGAATCCTCATAATATCCCACATGGCTTCGCGCCAAACTTCAAGGTTGGGAATCCTCATAATATCCCATATGGCTTCGCGCCAAACTTCAAGGTTGGGAATCCTCATAATATCCCATATGGCTTCGCGCCAAACTTCAAGGTTGGGAATCCTCATAATATCCCATATGGCTTCGCGCCAAACTTCAAGGTTGGGAATCCTCATAATATCCCATATGGCTACGCGCCAAACTTCAAGGTTGGGAATCCTCAAAATATCCCATATGGCTACGCGCCAAACTTCAAGGCTGGGAATCCTCATAATATCCCATATGGCTTCGCGCCAAACTTCAAGGCTGGGAATCCTCATAATATCCCATATGGCTACGCGCCAAACTTCAAGGTTGGGAATCCTCATAATATCCCATATGGCTTCGCGCCAAACTTCAAGGTTGGGAATCCTCATACCACATGCTCATGCATCACATATGCCACGCATCACATATGCTCACGCATATTACACATGCTTACGCATCACATGCTCACACATATCGCTGTCTACACGCACGCGCATGCAACATCTGCGCGTGGCGCATAACACATACCAAAGTCTACGCGCACGCGCATGCAACATCTGCGCCTGGCACGAGACATAATACAGCTCCTAAGACGCCTCGCGCGCAAGCTGGTATTATTATTATAGCTCGTAAGTCGCCTCTCGCGCCAGCTTCATTATTATTATAGCTCATAAGACGCCTCACGCGCAAGCTGTTATTATTCTTATAAGCTCGTAAGACGCCTCGCGCGCAAGCTTTTATTATTCACACAGCTCATAAGACGCCTCACGCGCAAGCTGTTATTATTCTTATAGCTCGTAAGACGCCTCACGCGCAAGCTTTTATTATTCACACAGCTCGTAAGACGCCTCACGCGCAAGCTGTTATTATTCATACAGCTCATAAGACGCCTCGCGCGCAAGCTGTTACTATTCTTTTAGCTCGTAAGACGCCTCGCGCGCAAGCTCTATTATTTTAGCTCGTAAGACGCCTCGCGCGCAAGCTCTATTATTATAGCTCGTAAGCCGCTTCACGCGCAAGCTTCATTATTCTTACAGCCCGTAAGTCGCCTCGCGCGCAAGCTTTTATTATTCACACAGCTCATAAGACGCCTCACGCGCAAGCTGTTATTATTCATACAGCTCATAAGACGCCTCGCGCGCAAGCTGTTACTATTCTTTTAGCTCGTAAGACGCCTCGCGCGCAAGCTCTATTATTTTAGCTCGTAAGACGCCTCGCGCGCAAGCTCTATTATTATAGCTCGTAAGCCGCTTCACGCGCAAGCTTCATTATTCTTACAGCCCGTAAGTCGCCTTACGCGCAGGCTTTATTATTCATACAGCTCATAAGACGCCTCTCGCGCGCAAGCTTTATTACTCACAGCTCGTAAGCCGCCTCACGCGCCAGCTCAATTATTATTCTCAAAGCTCATAAGACGCCCCTCGCGCGCAAGCTTTATTACTCACAGCTCGTAAGCCGACTCACGCGCCAGCTCAATTATTATTCTCAAAGCTCATAAGACGCCTCTCGCGCGCAAGCTTAATTACTCACAGCTCGTAAGCCGCCTCACGCGCCAGCTCAATTATTATTCTCAAAGCTCATAAGACGCCTCTCGCGCGCAAGCTTTATTATTCTTAGCTCGTAAGTCGCCTCTCGCGCGCAGACTTTATTATGCTACAGCTCGTAAGACGCCCCTCGCGCGCAGGCTTTATTATTCTCAGCTCGTAAGTCGCCCCGCGCGCCATCTTAATTATTATTCTCAAAGCTCATAAGACGCCTCTCACGCGCAGGCTTTACTATTCTCATAGCTCGTAAAGCGCCTCACGCGCAGGCTATATCATTCTCAGCTCGTAAGACGCCTCTCGCGCGCAGGCTTTATTATTCTTAGCTCGTAAGTCGCCTCTCGCGCGCAGGCATTATTATTCTCATAGCTCGCAAGTCGCCTCACGCGCAAGCTTCATTATTATTACAGCTCGTAAGCCGCAACTCGCGCAGGCTCTATTATTATAGCTCGTAAGCCGCCTCACGCGCAGGCTTCATTATTTTTACAGCTTGTCACCATCATGGGAAAAACCTTCCAAAACTCAGACAATAAAGACAAGGCCAAAGAAAAGGGAAAAAACCGCCTCACACCTTATAAAGTCCAGCGCTCCACCTAGACGCTTGCGCGCCCAGGAGCAACACTGGACTTGGGGGGCTTGTAGGGGTATGGTACTAAAACCCGGTTCTACGACCCTAAATCTATTATGTTTGGCTTATTTTATTACATGGACTAATACAATGTTATTGGGCTGAGGGGGTTTTGTGGAGGTAACCCTAATTGGGCTAGGCCCATTAGGGTACCATGATGGTGGCCATGAGACTCTCTATATAAGGAGGTCTCCACCTCCTTATTAGAGGTCATGCTCAATAAGAGCCACCACCACTTTTTTGTGTCTGTGAACAAGAAATCCTCAGGATATCTTAGCAGTCACCTCCACTCCCCCGAAAACCATTGCAGGTCACAGGCGCAGCTGAAGAAAAAGATCAAGACGTGGTTCGTTCATCTCAAAATCCGTGGAAACATCGTCATGGATCAGGTTAGATTCATTTCGTGCTTTGACAGAGATACTGACAAAGACGGGGTTCTTTTATGTTAAAACCCCAACACAAATTCATGCCTCTATTGTTCTATGTTGATATTTGACTTTATTGACGTATTAATTTTGACCTTTGGGAGATTTGCGCAATTGATGAACCTCTAGAAAGGTCTGTATACTTTAAACTCATTTAGATATGTGATTATGTTGTTGTATTTTATAAGGTAATCAAAAGATGTGCAAAGGTCGGTTGTTAGTCAACATCTTTAGTCTTGAAATTTTTTGAGCGTACAATTGGAAGCTTGAATTAGTTATCACATACGAATGGGTTATTATTCCTGTTGAGTCAGTTGGTTTTATATTCCTTTTGTTTTAATTTCTTTTTACTTTAACGAGTACTTTGCACAAAGCTATGTATTGGAGTTTGATATTTACATGCTCTTGAAAATTGTTAAATGGGCCGAACTAAATTGCAAGTGCGTTGTGTGCAGGTCTTGGGTCAAACTAAGGATTTTATACAAAAGGGATTTTGCTTTGGCTCAGTTTTGGTTAGTGGATACTGGGTAGCAATGTAGCATGTTATTGATTAACTAATATATGCATATTACAAGTAAAGGGTAGTGTTGGTATTTTCTTTTAATTGCAGATCTGCAGCAAATTTGCATTCAAAAATAGGAATTTGCATTTAAAAGTAGGTCGCCTATGACCATTTTGCCCCTGTCATGAGCTCTTCACTGCTTCTTCATACTGCAAGTGATTATAGAAAAGCAAAAAAAATCATATCAGCAATCAGCGTGTAGCATGTATGTTGTATTAAGTATATTTTATAAGATGTTGGTGTCATGTGTTCATATCACACATGCTATTATAAGTTAATTGCAAATATTAATATCTGACCCTCATGATTTCAGGGGCCTAGAGGATACAAGGCAATGGGATTATGGGAAGCACTAAGAGTGATTCAGAATTAGTTATAAGTGTGGTTTTGGTTTTTAGAATTTAAATTATTTAAGCATTACATTGTGTTCTTTCAGGTAATATATTCTAGGTAATATATTTTGATGAAGATAGGAAATTTAATAAATATATTACTATGGAAAGGATGAAAAGGAATGATGGAATTGAAGATGTAAATAATGGAAATGAAGGCACAAGTGGGAAGGGGAGGAAGATGCTTTTTAGTCAAAAAGCTGGACTTCATAATATTGTTAATGCCTTAGCTGAGGTATGATTTAAATTATAAATTCTTAAAAAGTCATTTCTACTTGATTAAATAAAACTAAATTAGGCATTCTGGTATGAAAACAGGGAAACTCCAGAGCATGAAACACGGGCTGTTAACTATTATTGTGTTTTAAAGGGATGCACTCAACAAAATCTTTGCCTTTGTTTAGAGCAACAAGACATTCGACATGTCACCACCACCAGATGCAAGACACATGAGGTTCTTTTGTGCATATTTCTACTCACATTTATAGAAAAAGTTGTAGAAAGTAGTATTACTAATATGAGAAGATACATAAATACATATAACATTTTCTTTTTATAATACTCAAATGTATTATGATTGGATGATGCGATAAGAGTGAATATTTTGAATAAAATACTTAGTGTGCATCTTTGTCAGTTCATATCGTCGACATTCTTTTCTACATATCAGGCAATATCGTTTGGGTTCTATTTGGGTTGTTATAGCAAGTTTTTGTACCATAACAAACCAAAATGCCATATATTTATACGATTTAACGCTTTGGCCGCCGCATGTGTGGGGTACAAATTTGTAGACCCTACCCTTCCGCCGCCACATGTGTGGGGTACAAATTTGTAGACCCAACGCCACCGCAACATGCGGGGTTCTTAAAAGTCCACATTTTGTCAAGTAGTAATATCGTTGCAGGGTTATTTTGTCAAGTACTAATATTATAATCCAATATTATAATCTTGGATGAATTTTCGTTTTAGCAACTTTCACTAGCAAATCAGAAAAACAAGAACAATAATCTAAACGTCACCTATGCTAAAATTAACAACGCGGCGGGGTCTAAATACTAGTTAGTTATTAAATACCAAGTGGTGTAATTACTGTATCTTCAATTTCTTTTTTCTTTTTTTTTATAATGAAATAAAATTAATGGCTCACACACTATTTCTCAATATATATATATATACATACATTTACGGGTGAGTGGGTGCATATGGTGTTGTACCATGTGTTAGTTTTGTTTGTACCTTGCTCTTCCTAATTTCATTTTGACAAATGTTCCTGTAATTTGGCATGTGTCTGTATTCTGTGTGTAGCCCATAGATTGATTATTGTTCACTCTACCATTTGATCTTCACCTACTCCAGAATTTCATCTCACAAAACACAGCGACATAAAAGTTGTGTTCGATCTTTTAATCGTCTTTTTCTCTGGTTTCTTTTGTATGATGTCTTTATTTCAGTTTTCCTTATTTGCTTATTTGACATTATATGTATGCTTCGCAAGTGCTAGCGGTCGGAAATGGGGTTGTGTCGCTGCGATATGAGTTTGTCATTGGTAGGTACGTCTGTTGTCTCTCATTCTTTGTCTTTCTTTTGTTGCATTCAGACTTTAGGATCATTATGTTCGTTTGATGTGTTGCACTCCAGCTGTTCGACGAAATGTCTATGGTTGTCGGTTTTTGTTTTTTCTTTTGGTTAGTGTTACAGAGGTTATGTTTTTTAGTTTTTTTTACTTAGGTTTAGGTTTTTTGTGGTGATCCGGTGGTGTTTGCCAGCCTCTGATTTTTAGTGTTGCGGATATGCGTTAGTGGGTTGGATGTTTGCGGCTAACCAACTGCTGCCGGGTTCTATTTGGAAACCCTAGGTAGCGGTGGTCCAGTGGTGCTTTCTGGTTTTCGAATGTCAGCGGAGGTGGCTGCTACCTAATGTAATTGTTGGTTTTTGCATAAATCTTCAATATATATACGCTATGACAGCTCCGCTATTTGGCGTGGCAACCAATGTTGCAGCTTTGGCAGAGAGCTGAGTGTCGGGGTAACTGCACATCGATTATGATTTAACTCACTAAATCAGTATTTCTTACAATAGTGCTTAGTTTTATGCATTTGGCTTTTGATGTTGTGCATTTTCCATTCATGTTAGGATGCTCCATGTGTGATGTAGACTTTACACATGCCTCAGCATTTGCTTATTATGCTACCTTTTGGATTTGTTGAGAACATACACCTGAATTAACAGCCGATTGCTCTCCGATGATTACTCGCAAGCGGTGTAATATGGTGAGTTGCACTTTTTGTGCTGGTCTATTGTGACTTTTTACAAATTGAATTTCAATTTCGGTTGCTATGTTGTGACTTTGAAAGAATTTCATTGTCATTTAACTGTAGCTTCTTGAATAGTTTGAAGGAATTTACTTTGACTCGGCAATGATGTGTATTTGAGCCTGTGCTTTCTTGAATCGGCAACTGGTATGGCTTTGTTGTCGATATGAAAGAAAGACCGCCTCATTACAAATCTCATGGTGTTCATTTATGGTTGCGATAATTTTTTGCTCACAGGCATAACAACCTATGTTGCAGACATGTTGTGGAGCTGAACCTGTTCTGAATTGCTATGGTGATGTTCGATTTTTGGCATAGCATGTATGTTGCCGCCATGATACCGACATGAGCCTTGAGTTGACTTGACCTTTACTTTTTAATTGCGAAGTGGCGCTTTAAACTGAAACTATGAAAAAACCTCACATCTGCATATGGGCTGTTTTGCATATATGTTTGGGATTTGTTCATCTTCATCTGTAAGTTTTAACATTAAACAATTTTGCTCAACCGTTATCAAAACTTTTGGTTTGTTAAATCTATTTTTTCAAAGGCTTGAAGTAATGATTTCTATGTGTGCAATAATGTCTCAAGCCAGTTTAATATTATGATCCATTTGACTCTTGAAATCAAAGGAGTTGCCGCACACCTACATCTGTGAAGAATAATCTACAAAGTACCTACACCTGTGAAGAATTATTCACAAGGTGCTGCAAATGTAGTTTGTTTCCTAATTACTAGATGTTATTATTAGTTCCTTAGATTAGCAAGTTGTTTCCTAATTACTAATATGTGTATATGTTTTTAACTTTCTGCAGTAAAAGTAGGAATGTTGACATTGCTAAGTGGATTCAGCAACAAAGTCAAAAAAATGATGCCATGGTTGTCATTTTTTGTTTAAATCAGAATCGGTTTGCATAACTTTTGGTAGGACAAGGTCGTATTTTTGTGTAAAATGTACTTGCTCTTACTATGCAAACCCAAAAAATACCCAACTAAATTGCGCAACCTGGGTATCAAAATGTCTTTCGATATTATGTAGCACACATTAGCATGTACAACTCTAACGTATATCTATGCAACATACATTAGAAAAAACAGTATGGATTATGCCTAACATGTTTGCATCCGTCACCAAAACAAACACAACATCTTGCGGGCAACCTCACTCCACCGCATCGCGGCGGGTGAGCCAACTGGTTATTATCTATATCATGGGATTAAAATCTTGATCTCATAGAAAGTGATACCCTTTTTCATATCTTAATATCACTAGTCTAAAGATCCTAGTCTAAAAACCATTTAAGAATTTCAAAATACAAAAAAAAAGCATAAGTATAGATAGGTGGGCAGCGGGCTACGTACATATACAAGTTAAATTCACAATTATGTTAATTATCAATTTGATATCCAAAAGATTTTGAATTTGTCAGATTTAAAGCGCAATACATATATAGTTATTGAGTTATTATTATGTAACGACAAATAATCTTTCCTTAAAACACTTCTATTATCATTCAAAAAACCAATAAAATAAAATATGTTTGGCTTATTGGTGTTTTTAAAAAGCCAATAAAATAAAATGTGTTTGGCAATCACAAAAAAATTTTATTTTAGATTTTTGAAATAGTTGAAAAGTATTTTTCCAAAAGCCTCAAATCTTGGCTTTTTCTTGGCTTTTCAAAATTGTTTTTTCAATAAGCCAATAAACATTTTTCAAACTTAATCCCAAACATGCCCAAACTCATAACTCTGGACGATCGGTATTGATAGTTGATTTCTCAGTCCGCACATAAATCACACATTAGGTTGAAATCCTTGCCATCTTTGATAATTGAGTTGTCTGAAACCCAACAGAAAATAACAGAAAAAAAAAGTTGAAGGCTCAAAGGGCTCAAAGAGTACCGCCGTCTAGGGTTGGGTTATTCTTAGATAACCATTATAGCAATAGGAAACAGTCATTCGTATAAATCAGCAGCCTAAATCGTTGAACTAATTCAAACAAACAAATTAATACAAAATATAAATATAACAATATTTACGGTTAGTATTTACTTGTATTAGTTTATGAAAATACATTCAGTTTGAGTGCAATATTATGTCTTCAAATTTTAATAACGTAGTATAATGTAAGTTCAATTTACCAATATTTTATATACAATTGAGTGCTAATATCGTTAGGTCAACTCTCCGTGTGGAACCAGCAAAGCCATATGCCAGGTCAAGAGTGTGAAACTAACAAAGCCAAGAGAGTGACTTCTTGCTGTTACGGTTATAGTTGATATAGCTTGGTAGAATTTTAGTTGATATAGCTTACAAGCGGGTAACTTGTTACGGTTTTCCTTTTTTGAATTACAAAACTAATTCTTTTATAAACTATATTGAGTGATTTTGAAATTATAATATGCCATAAAATTACTATGCATAGAAATCAGGTAAAAACGCTAGCCATGAAAATATGAAAGCATCTCCCATTAATGTAATTAAAACTTTTAAAAGCCAACCCAAGCATTGAGTATTGAAAGAAGATGACTTCATGGACTACCACCAACCCATTCCCCAAATTCAAAAAACCTTTTCCTTTTTCTACATGCCAAAAATGCATTCCGGTGACTACTCAGCAGCACCTCCATCCACTGGTGTGAGGAGCGCAGATCCTCAATCAGTACACAACCCAGGCTCCGTCCATTTCATCCACGGCAATTAGGAACTCCGAATCTCACTGATGGTCAACGCACGGTGGCTGATGAGTATTATGTTCAAGCTCCGTCTTACTCAGGTTTCCAGCATGCTGGGAATGGGTTTAGTGGTGACCGTTGGCTGAATCAATCTAAATCTGATGGGCCCTTAGAAGATGGGACGAAATAAAGATGTGGATTGCTTTGGTTATCATCTGGATTTATGAAGTCTAGATTTGAATTTGTGTGCTTGGGAAGGAAAACTCGTTCATTGTAAACCTGCTTGTTTCTTTAGGTTCACATTCTCTAATATCAAGTTACAAAAATTTGAAACTCAACTATGCTGCTCTCTGATTTTTATATAAAAATTCATTAATGTACAAGCTTTATGTATGATTGAGTTGGCACACAAATTTAAAAGGTAAATAAATAATTACACAAAAATAATATATGTACAGTTAAAACATCTAATAGAAATTGAATGATTTAAACTGAACACAAATATTTGAAGTAACTTTAATTTAGTTTATGAGTTAAAACATCCAATAGAAATAGAGAACATTGATGGACGGATGCATTTTATGTATTTTAATAGCATCTCTTATAGTTTTTGTTTAGTTTTTAATTAAGATTGTGATACTTCAAGTTTGTTTTTATATTTTATAGATGTCAAGAGTAACGAGTTAAGGCAATCAGAATTATCCAAATATACCGGAAGTTTATTAAGTGGTGAAGCCATATGCTAGTAATTAGAAATATGATTTGGAAATTTATATGGGTCTTGGACAAAAATGAATTATAAGGTGGGCTACCCACAAGAATGGAAACGTCAACATTGGAAACGGAAGTGTCAATTATGGCTTTTAAATCAAATTAATTTGGAGATGGTTACACAAGAAAAAAGAAAAGGTTTTGTTGAAGAAAAAAAAAACGGCCAAGATCAATGAAAATTATTGACTTTTGACTCCAACAATCTAGGAGGTTAATGAGAAAAGATGGTCACGAGTAAAAGGTTTTCTTTCGAAAAAAATAATTTCTTTGGAAGGAAGTTACAAGATAAAAGAGGAGTTACAACGGAGAAGATAAAAAAAAAAACAAAAACAAAGGAGAACAATAATTTTAAAAGGACCCAACATCATTGGAGATCATGACTTATCACTGGACATCCATTCTTGAAGATTGAAAGAGAAAATTAAAGATGGTCTCCATAATCATGAGCGGCTAAATTCACCCTTAGTCATTCCCGGGTGTAGGGTTTTGTAAGTTTTAGGGTTTTTTCATAATATTTTTTGTAATCGTTTGGTGTGAACACGAATTGTGTGACTTTTTATTATTATGAACTTATGTTGTTAAGGAATTCTTGCACCATTGACCTCATTAGATGATAGTTGCTAGTGTCCATGATGTGTGTTAGGGTTAATTCATGTTCTTAATCTATATTGTATATACTTGTCCAAGATTCTTTGCGTGAAGGTTTTCTTGCACCATTTACCTAGGATAGACGAGTGTTGATTCTTTTCGTTGGAAAATTATGTATTGAACCTAAATAACTATTGTGATTACATGAACTCATTTTTATAGTGTGTCATGCCCGAATTACTTATAGAACTTGAAACCCGGGTGTGATTCGTTTCATAATCATTGTTTACAATTCAATTATATATCTTGCAACTTGTTACTTATTTTCATTAAAACTAGAAAAAATAATTATTTTAAATCTAAATCATATTTGGTCTATATGACTACCCAAAAATGCTTCATAATTATTAATTAATTAAATTTAGATCACCGACCACAAACTCTTCGTGGTTCGACACCCTTCTTACCCTAACTAGTTTAAGGTGATTAGGAACACATTTCTTCTTTATATTTGACCGGTCCGACGACGACCGATCAAACATCTAATAGAATTTGAATGAGTTAAAACATCTATTAGAAATAAAACGTGTTTAGTACTTTTGAAGTTTAAATTTGAAAGTATAAAATAGTTAATTTACTAAATTCTAATAATGTTAGCATATCAAAGCATATTGATGAACTCAAACACTTAGCCATGCTTAGTGTAGGCCTCGTGATGGATCTAACAACAAATCCCGGATCAAGTAAACTTGATGAGCAGAAATCACCAAGTTTATCCGGATCTCGGATCAAGAACACACACGCACACACACACAACATGAAAGTGAGAAACAAAGATGAAGAAGATAATAATATTATTTCCAAGAAGCTTGCTAGAATATGGAGAATATATGTATATGTATATACACTCTATATCTAGGTTACAAGATGGCTTCTTGGGCCAAGCCCAAGTGGGCAATAACAAGTCTTTAGCCATTGGCCAATTACAATCAAGCATTAAACAAAAGCACTTAACAATTCATTATTACAAAATACATCTAATACAAAACCTAATAAAAACATTTAACATAACTTGGGACCCAACAGTCCCCCTCTAGGCTTTAGTATAGATGTGTGCTTCTGTCTCTAGCTTCCCTTTAGTCAGTCTGATAAGTAAACGGGATACTCCCGTCATGCAATCTATTAGCCAAGATTCGAATGATGAACCGATTGAAGACCGCAATGATGTTGGTGTAGAGAAAACCGCAACCTCGTGAACGTCTTTCAGTGCTGATCTGCTAAGTTTACAAACATCATGCTTACACAGTCTGAGAAGCTCATGTTCATCAAAGAATCGAAGCCTTTTATCACGTCCGAAATGGATAACCACCTCACCAGTCTGATAATTAAATTCCCACCCATGGAACGGATTCAGTAAATTTTCTTGCAAACCATCACCGTGATAGATAATGTGACCTTTAGATCACATTTTATATCTTCGTATCATGACGGGTTGTCCGGTGGTCTCATCTATCATTGTGGGGTGAGGAAACCTTTTACCTTTGTTGACTTTAAGATCAGCAAATCCCGCTTTAGAAAGTTTCTTCAAGTGTGAGTTATGCTAGTGTGCAAAGCTGGATGGATTGGCATCATTACTTATTTGTTGACAGAAAAATTCATATCCAGTTAAGATAGAGAACGTAACTCATGGTTTCGAAAAAAGGTTATATCACCATTATCACTTCGGATTACCCACTTGGCGTTGCGTTTATCCCATGTGCATAAACGAATCAAACTATCGTCATGGTAGGGATTTGCTCTATCTAGAAGATTCCAATGATCATGAATAGCAACAAATTCTCGTTGTCGAGCTGGAGTTGTGAGAATAGCTTCTTCAGTTCTTGACACCATGGGCTCAGAGATAGTCTGAGTAACAGCAGATACAATAGCAGCAGATGATACACATTACCTGCAACAACAGAAGAAATAACAGCTGGCAACTCAATATCTTCAAGGTTCCTAAACTCTTCAGCCAGCCTTGCTTCCTTTTCTTTATTTTCTTTGAACCTGTTTTCAGTTCCAGGATCGGCAAAGGTATTTGCACATTTTCAGTGGTTGAGTCACCACCGACATGGCCACTGCCTGTATTCCCGTCGTCACCATTATCATTACTAGCATTATAATCATCAAACGAATCCCGGACATCGTCATCCACATCATCTTATCATCACCATCATCGTCATCTTCCTCATCATCATCACCACTATAACCATCATTAGAGTCCTTATACTCATCACCATCAGAATCATCTTTCTTTTCTTCCTCAACCACTGGATATGTGGTAGTATCGATGTATCCACATTCGAATCATTATTAGATGAACTATCCTAACTCCCAAATATTTTCGACAATTTCTTCTTCGGCTATTTCATGTTCTCATCACCTAAATTAATCTAAATTACAAGGAGCCTTATATTTTTGGTCGATTTCTTGATTTATTTTTCGCTCCTTGGCCATCTCAGCTTGAAGATTTTCATTGACTGCCTTTTGTTCTTCATTTACAGATACATGTTCGTCAATGGTTGACTGCGTGGAATTAATCAACAACGTAACCTTTCAATCTCAGTATCATGATCACCTTGTCTTCTTTATAGATTAGCTTTAGCAGATTGATGAGTTGCTATCTGCTCTTGTAAAAAGTTAACTTTGGTTTCAAGTTGACTGATCTTTTCCATGCTATCTTTTCTTTGACCTTCCCACCCTTTTATCATGGTTTTTCTTGCTCTCTCATGTTTGACCATCTTCAAGTCTTAACCTAAACGATTGGAATTTGATTTTTCAAGAGCTGCCAATCTCATCAATATTTGATATGTGAAAATCGGGGATCTCACAGATTTACCACCAGTACTGGGTATAGGGGTTGGTCTAGAGGTTGATGTGGAGATTATTTTTGACGTGAAGGTTAAGATTGGTTCAATAGGTAGGATGGTTTGGGTAGGTTGTACAGTGGTCATAACGATGGAGTGGTTTAGGTAGGTGAAGTGGCAGGTGAGGGAGTATGTGATGTAGTTGATGTAGAGGTGGGTGATGTAGTAGAAACTAATCTAAAAGAAGGAGTGGGGATGGTGAGTGTGTGGGTAGGGTAGAATGTGGTTTGGGTAGTCTGTGTGGTAGTAGAGGTGAGGGGATCTATAGGTGAGGAAGGAGTTGAAGTCAAAGGTAGGTCAGATAATTTGGTGGATGTACTAGGAGGTAGTGGATGTTGAGGAGTTTCTAAGGCATGTGTGCTAAAGTGGAAGCAAGGTGGAGGGTTAGGTGGTGGAGAAGTTAAGCAGGGAGGGTTTAAAGGCTTGGTTTTGGTTGTCCTACGGTGATTTGGTGGCTTGATTTGCTTTTCTTTTAATTTATCTGTGACTCGCTTCAATGTTTCATTAGAAGCAACATGAGGATCAGTCTGAGTGGTGGATGAGGGAGTGACAAATGATGAAACGACAATAGGTTGTGAGGCCTGACCTTTGGTAGCGGTTGACTTCAAAGTTACTTTCAAATTCTTTGACAGTGAGTGATATCTAACTGATTTTATTTTCTTCATAGGGGCTTGTTCAGCTGAAGCACTTGAGGCATGAGAAGCCCCACCGACAGGAGGAGTATCAGTGGTTTTCCTCTTTAGAGTGCCTCGGGAACACTTACTAGCCGAACCAACTTCAGCTTGAGACGTACTCGTTTATGTCTCTGTGGCTTCGGAATCGTCACAGTCATGTTCAGACTCTTCACAAATCGGCTCAGTTTATGCGCAAATCTTCCAAACTTAGTCCATGATTTCTTACCCAAATACATATAAGCCTTTTTGTGTTTAGGCTTCAGGCATGCTTCAAATAACTATCTTTAAGTGTTCCAGCATGATATGGTTCTAATGGAGGAATCACATTTTCATTTTCATCAACTTCAGCTTCATACTCAGGTTTGGGTACATCCAAGATCTTATCATCAAGTAAAAGTTGAACAAACCGAGGATAAAGTTTCCATTGTCTGAGTGTCCAGTTGGAGTATTCATGATGTCAAATATATATCGTGAGTAATACATGTCTTCATTGTTTATTATTAACACTATGAACCCAACCCACTCGAGTCTCATACTGCCAAACCCACCCTTTAGATCAGACAGACAATGTATAATAGCGGTAACCAAGTATCTCTGGTATGGAGGTAGATACTTTTGGTCAAAAGAAGTATAGTTAGATTCATATCCCATGGCATCAACTGTTGGGACTACATCCTCCTTAAATTTCTTAACTTTTGATAAAGGAGTGACACCAACTTTTAAAACTCGTCGAATGATTCTTCAATGATAAAAGACTTCTCTGCAAATTTTGTTCTGATTACGGGTTTGCCTTCCTTTTCTTTTGATTGCTTAGTGTTTGACCAAAACTCTTCAACCCAACACAAATGAATCTCCGGATCAGTAGAAAAGGCATACGCTAGAGGACAGTCATGAAGCCCTTTTATCAAAGAAATAAATATCTTGTATCGAGGATCCGTAGGTAGATTAAGAGGAGTGATGTGCTTGAAGTAGTTTAATATTTATTAACTAAATTAACTAAAAATAAACACTAAGTAATACTCTAGACTCTCTAAAACTCGACTAAACTACTAACCGGCAAGTGAACCGATCGACTCTAGTAAAGCTAAGTAAGTCCAGATATCGAACCCACGAGACTCTTTAAATTACGTTTATTAGCTAAGTAGACTCGACTACAAAACACGACTTTATTAATTATATTTGTTTGGGGGATTTTTATTTAAAATACTAATTTAATACTATAATTAAAAACTAATTAAGAAAACAAGTAATTTAAACGAAAACAAAGTTGGTTATGAAAATAAGATGATGATGAGAAAACTACCCAGGCTAGAATCCCCTAAATTTCAGTAATGAATTGACTCGGGAAAATATTTAGTTATGGACTGGGATCGTAAAATAGACACTTATAAGAAAACCCGAACATGACCCCTGACCCTTCTCAAGAGAAACCTATGGATTTCTAACAAGTTTTAACGCACACCAGTATTAAAATCAAGTTCGCTTACGGTCACCCAATGTTTATAATTTAGTTCCTTTATACGAAATGCTACCTTACAGCGCGGAAATCAAAGGCAATTTACTATATAATTGATTTGATAAACAATAATAAATAATCAACCCTAGACGGACTCCTTACGAAGAACTAAATCTAGCAAGATTAAATAGTAAAGACTTATCAATAACCTAGCACTTTACAGATTTTAAATTAGCAGCACATTTAGGTTTATTTGACAATATTATTCTTATGATCTTATCATGATATCAATCATAAAATAATCAAAAACACAAAGTAATTGACCTGATAGCAATCCTATCATATGACAAACATTAATCAAGGAAAACTATGGAATAAAACTCATCAAACAATCCTAAGTATCCTTATGCATCAATTAATTAGAGATAAATATTTTACTAAACCATAAAAACCATAACTTAAACAATCCCAAAGTCAAATCAAAACATCAAAATAAGTTCATCATAAGCCTAGGCAGTTCATGCAATTTATCCTAGCATCTTAGGTTTAAACAAAACAAACATATAAGAATTCATGGTGATGAAATAATGAAAACGAAAGAAATAACAGATAGAACCCGTGTTCTTCGCCTTCAACCAATTTGCGCAACACCAGCTGATTCTTCGACTCCAAAGCTGCCGGAAACTCGTCTCGGTTGCCTCGGAACTCACCAAATTCGTCTAAACTTCAAGGTATGGTTAATGGTGAGTTTAGGGGTCTTTATATAGGCAACAGGGGGTCCAAAAATAAGTTACGTCGGCAAAAAACGAACATTCTAGAAAATCTGGCACCCCCATCACCCGCCTGTAACGCTCGCTAATTTTTTTTTCGGTTTAAAGATTTCCTGCATGTAGAGTATGTATATTTCTTGGGAGTTATCCGGCATCTTTCGTTGACCCGACCATCTTCCCGGTACGTTAAGTTATCTAACCTTTTCTTCCAAGTTGCCAAATCCCTTAAACTTTGAGGGGTAGTGTGTAACATTTTGTTATATCATAAAAAATAAAAAATCCTAACCCTAGCACCATTAGGCACAGCCGATCGGCCAAGAGAACCCCCCCCCCCATGTGATATTTTTTTGTTTCTGGCCAAATCGTGAGCGTAAAAATTCAATTAAAGATTAGTCTATCGTCCATGCAAGTCTTTTTCACCATTAAACCCGTTATCGAACACGTTAGGGTTGAGTTTTGATGATTACAGTTTGCTAACAGATTCGTATACGTTTATTGTAGGGTCTGTAACACGATGATAATCCGTTTTTTTTTTTATCGATTCTTGATTCCATGATGTTCTACTTTGAGTCTAGTTTCCAGAAAGGTATAATATGTAATTTTTGGACGAGATTTGAACGGTTTTTATGAATTTATAAAATCGAGTGTCAAATCTGATGCGGGATGACGGATTCTGGTCTTTCTTCCCGACATCATAACTCTTTTTCAACAAGTCCAAATTAGTTGGTTCCACTTCTGGAACTTAATATTTTGTGTTAACAATCAAACACAATTGGAATCGTTTAATTTGGTTTGGTAATGAATTGTATAAAAATAAAACCATTTTGTTGCGCACTGAAATAGTTGCACGTGTCTTGCTGTGTTGGAGGAATTTTTATAATTTTTGTGTCAACTAGAAAAATATAATAAAAATATTTTTATAAACCTAAGATATTTATTAAATTCTGGTAAAAATTTAATAATTTATTTCAATGGTTATCCTATGTAATTAAATGCATATTCGCATGCTAAAATTTGCACGTTCTACTTGTTGTGGATCGATAGGTTCGTTTTAGGCTTAACCGGTGGATGTTCAATTGTGTTCTTGTCGATGCTGTTTGAAGTGAGTTTTTGCACCACAATCTTCCTAGGTATGTCCTGTATATCATACCTAAAAAAAATCATGTTCATTGGTGTTCGTTAGATTGGTCAACTAGTTGTAGTTAGATTGTTAGTGTTCGGTTGACTAGAATTGTAGTTTGATGCGTTTAACGCGAGTGTTGAAGTGATTAATGATCAATTCAGCTCGGGGACACTTGGTTTGATGTATGGGCTGTTGCAAAATCATTTTTATAAGTTATGGGGCTGAATTGGTTGTCGGTTACTCCAACGGGTCGGTACAACGCGCAATTGCGGTTATTGAGTAGTTGGTGCGTTGTACTTGCGAGTTACCGACCCATTTGACTCGTGTAGCGTCGCGTGGACTTGTTGGCTGTGATTTTATCATAATGGGTCCACACGGGGCTGAGTTGGATGTTAACGGCCTAAACGACTCTTAAACGCGCGTATTGGTATCACCAAGTGCTTCCGGGGGTAATTTGGGAATTCTTTATTCCCGGGAGTACCTAAGGGTCGTTTTGGTGAATGTGAGACCTCGGGGGCTGTTGTGATTAAGTTTGATGAGGTCGAGGGTTTAGGTAACTCGAACCATGTTAGAACGTCTTGTAGGATAAACGAGTCATCTTGATGTCATTAGTATTGACTGAATGTAAACCGACAGGTGTTTGAGTTTTGGGATTACTTAGGGATTCTCTAGCTCGTGGTGAATCCGTGTCTTGTGTCAGGTGAGTTCATGATGCCCCCTTTTTACTCTTTTAAGTTTTGGGCTAGCATGCACACCTAAATGATTTTTACTGATGAAACGTTTAATCTATTTTATATAGGCTTGCTAGTATATAGTTGGCTTTGGAATGTTATAGTATGTGTATATATATATATAAATTATTGTATGGCCTATATTTTGCAATGTTGTAGTCGTATCGATCACTGCCGGAAACTCGTCTCGGTTGCCTCGGAACTCACCAAATTCGTCTAAACTTCAAGGTATGGTTAATGGTGAGTTTAGGGGTCTTTATATAGGCAACAGGGGGTCCAAAAATAAGTTACGTCGGCAATAAACGAACATTCTAGAAAATCTGGCACCCCATCACCCGCCTGTAACGCCCGCTAATTTTTTTTTTCGGTTTAAAGATTTCCTACATGTAGAGTATGTATATTTCTTGGGAGTTATCCGGTATCTTTCGTTGACCCGACCATCTTCCCGGTACGTTAAGTTATCTAACCTTTTCTTCCAAGTTGCCATATCCCTTAAACCTTGAGGGGTAGTGTGTAACATTTTGTTTTATCATAAAAAATAAAAAATCCTAACCCTAGCACCATTAGGCACAGCCGATCAGCCAAGAGAACCCCCCCTTGTGATTTTTTTTTTGTTTCTGGCCAAATCGTGAGCGTAAAAATTCAAATAAAGATTAGTCTATCGTCCATGCAAGTCTTTTTCACCATTAAACCCGTTATCGAACACGTTAGGGTTGAGTTTTGATGATTACAGTTTGCTAACAGATTCGTATACGTTTATTGTAGGGTCTGTAACACGATGATAATCCGTTTTTTTTGATCAATTCTTGATTCCATGATGTTCTACTTTGTGTCTAGTTTCCAGAAAGGTATAATATGTAATTTTTGGACGAGATTTGAACGGTTTTTATGAATTTATAAAATCGAGTGTCAAATCTGATGTGTGATGACGGATTCTGGTCTTTCTTCCCGACATCATAACTCTTTTTCAACAAGTCCAAATTAGTTGGTTCCACTTCTGGAACTTAATATTTTGAGTTAACAATCAAACCCAATTGGAATCGTTTAATTTGGTTTGGTAATGAATTGTATAAAAATAAAACCATTTTGTTGCGCACTGAAATAGCTGCACGTGTCTTGCTGTGTTGGAGGAATTTTTATAATTTTTGTGTCCACTAGAAAAATATAATAAAAATATTTTTATAAACCTAAGATATTTATTAAATTCTGGTAAAAATTTAATAATTTATTTCAATGGTTATCCTATGTAATTAAATGCATATTCGCATGCTAAAATCTGCACGTTCTACTTGTTGTGGATCGATAGGTTCGTTTTAGGCTTAACCGGTGGATGTTCAATTGTGTTCTTGTCGAGGCTGTTTGAAGTGAGTTTTTGCACCACAATCTTCCTAGGTGTGTCCTGTATATCATACCTAAAAAAAATCATGTTCATTGGTGTTCGTTAGATTGGTCAACTAGTTGTAGTTAGATTGTTAGTGTTCGGTTGACTAGAATTGTAGTTTGATGCGTTTAACGCGAGTGTTGAAGTGATTAATGATCAATTCAGCTCGGGGACACTTGGTTTGATGTATGGGCTGTTGCAAAATCATTTTTATAAGTTATGGGGCTGAATTGGTTGTCGGTTACTCCAACGGGTCGGTACAACGCGCAATTGCGGTTATTGAGTAGTTGGTGCGTTGTACTTGCGAGTTACCGACCCATTTGACTCGTGTAGCGTCGCGTGGACTTGTTGGCTGTGATTTTATCATAATGGGTCCACACGGGGCTGAGTTGGATGTTAACGGCCTAAACGACTCTTAAACGCGCGTATTGGTATCACCAAGTGCTTCCGGGGGTAATTTGGGAATTCTTTATTCCCGGTAGTACCTAAGGGTCGTTTTGGTGAATGTGAGACCTCGGGGGCTGTTGTGATTAAGTTTGATGAGGTCGAGGGTTTAGGTAACTCGAACCATGTTAGAACGTCTTGTAGGATAAACGAGTCATCTTGATGTCATTAGTATTGACTGAATGTAAACCGACAGGTGTTTGAGTTTTGGGATTACTTAGGGATTCTCTAGCTCGTGGTGAATCCGTGTCTTGTGTCAGGTGAGTTCATAATGCACCCTTTTTACTCTTTTAAGTTTTGGGCTACCATGCACACCTAAATGATTTTTACTGATGAAACGTTTAATCTATTTTATATAGGCTTGCTAGTATATAGTTGGCTTTGGAATGTTATAGTATGTGTATATATATATATATAAATTATTGTATGGCCTATATTTTGCGATGTTGTAGTCGTATCGATCACTGCCGGAAACTCGTCTCGGTTGCCTCGGAACTCACCAAATTCGTCTAAACTTCAAGGTATGGTTAATGGTGAGTTTAGGGGTCTTTATATAGGCAACAGGGGGTCCAAAAATAAGTTACGTCGGCAAAAAACGAACATTCTAGAAAATCTGGCACCCCCATCACCCGCCTGTAACGCCCGCTAATTTTTTTTTCGGTTTAAAGATTTCTTACATGTAGAGTATGTATATTTCTTGGGAGTTATCCGGTATCTTTCGTTGACCCGACCATCTTCCCGGTACGTTAAGTTATCTAACCTTTTCTTCCAAGTTGCCATATCCCTTAAACCTTGAGGGGTAGTGTGTAACATTTTGTTTTATCATAAAAAATAAAAAATCCTAACCCTAGCACCATTAGGCACAGCCGATCAGCCAAGAGAACCCCCCCCTGTGATTTTTTTTTTGTTTCTGGCCAAATCGTGAGCGTAAAAATTCAATTAAAGATTAGTCTATCGTCCATGCAAGTCTTTTTCACCATTAAACCCGTTATCGAACACGTTAGGGTTGAGTTTTGATGATTACAGTTTGCTAACAGATTCGTATACGTTTATTGTAGGGTCTGTAACACGATGATAATCCGTTTTTTTTGATCAATTCTTGATTCCATGATGTTCTACTTTGTGTCTAGTTTCCAGAAAGGTATAATATGTAATTTTTGGACGAGATTTGAACGGTTTTTATGAATTTATAAAATCGAGTGTCAAATCTGATGTGTGATGACGGATTCTGGTCTTTCTTCCCGACATCATAACTCTTTTTCAACAAGTCCAAATTAGTTGGTTCCACTTCCGGAACTTAATATTTTGAGTTAACAATCGAACCCAATTGGAATCGTTTAATTTGGTTTGGTAATGAATTGTATAAAAATAAAACCATTTTGTTGCGCACTGAAATAGCTGCACGTGTCTTGCTGTGTTGGAGGAATTTTTATAATTTTTGTGTCCACTAGAAAAATATAATAAAAATATTTTTATAAACCTAAGATATTTATTAAATTCTGGTAAAAATTTAATAATTTATTTCAATGGTTATCCTATGTAATTAAATGCATATTCGCATGATAAAATCTGCACGTTCTACTTGTTGTGGATCGATAGGTTCGTTTTAGGCTTAACCGGTGGATGTTCAATTGTGTTCTTGAAGAGGCTGTTTGAAGTGAGTTTTTGCACCACAATCTTCCTAGGTATGTCCTGTATATCATACCTAAAAAAAATCATGTTCATTGGTGTTCGTTAGATTGGTCAACTAGTTGTAGTTAGATTGTTAGTGTTCGGTTGACTAGAATTGTAGTTTGATGCGTTTAACGCGAGTGTTGAAGTGATTAATGATCAATTCAGCTCGGGGACACTTGGTTTGATGTATGGGCTGTTGCAAAATCATTTTTATAAGTTATGGGGCTGAATTGGTTGTCGGTTACTCCAACGGGTCGGTACAACGCGCAATTGCGGTTATTGAGTAGTTGGTGCGTTGTACTTGCGAGTTACCGACCCATTTGACTCGTGTAGCGTCGTGTGGACTTGTTGGCTGTGATTTTATCATAATGGGTCCAAACGGGGCTGAGTTGGATGTTAACGGCCTAGATGACTCTACACGCGTATTGGTATCACCAAGTGCTTCCGGGGGTAATTTGGGAATTCTTTATTCCCGGGAGTACCTAAGGGTCGTTTTGGTGAATGTGAGACCTCGGGGGCTGTTGTGATTAAGTTTAATGAGGTCGACGGTTTAGGTAACTCGAACCATGTTAGAACGTCTCATAGGATAGACGAGTCATCTTGATGTCATTAGTATTGACTGAATGTAAACCGACAGGTGTTTGAGTTTTGGGATTACTTAGGGATTCTCTAGCTCGTGGTGAATCCGTGTATTGTGTCAGGAGTTCATGATGCCCCCTTTTTACTCTTTTAAGTTTTGGGCTAGTATGCACACCTAAACAATTTTTACTGATGAAACGTTTAAACTATTTTATATAGGCTTGTTAGTATATAGTTGGCCTTGTAATGTTATAGTCTATATATATATATATATATATATATATATATATATATATATATATATATATATATATATATAAATTATTGTATGGCCTATATTTGGCAATGTTGTGGTCGTATCGATTACTGATGTTACGTATGCCTACTTTGTGTTTGCATGCGTTGATGAGATGTTACGTGTTTGGGTTGTACGTTTGCTCGAGCCTGATGTTATTACTTGGATGTTATATATATATTTATATATATATAGGGATGTACTTATAAGGATGTTTATATATATATATATGTATGTATATATATATATGTATGAAAATGATTATTTATCAATGATGATGGTTTAACTAATGTATTCTTTTTACTTTAAAACTTTTGGAACGACTATCATGATTATTATTTACTGATGTTATTTATTCAAAACTTGAACTCACTCAGCTCAAGCTGACTTTGTGTGCATGTTAGTGTGAGTTTCAGGTTAGGAAGAGGATGCCTTATCGCTTGGACGTGCATGAAGCTACTTGGACGGTGATGGGCATACGTGGATGGAATATTTTATTTTTGAACATTTTAATTTAAAAAGTTTTATAAATATAATGAATTGTTTTTGGGCAATATTCCCGGAATTTTGGGAACTTATTTTATTATTTATGTTTTCCGCTGAAATATATTCTGAGATGGTTATTTTAATGAAATGAATTGTTTTTAAGTTTAAATATTTTTACTAGTGTTTTGAATGAATACCAACTGTGGGGGTTCCCGGGGTTCGGGGCCTTACCCCGCCGCGCCGCGCGGCCGGCTCCCCCTCCTCTTTCGCGTGGCGCACCGTCCCAAGGTGGGGAGGGGGGGGGGGGGTCTGGTCCACTATGCTGGTCCGGTTTACTCCTGGTTCGGTCCGGTTCGTTTCTTGATGCGTCGGTTCTTCGGTTCGACTTGTTTTTGCTCGTTTTTCGCCCTTTTTTCACTAGAATTAAAACCCGAAACCTAAAAGGTAAAACCATGTTAGTAGTATACAAATCCTACGAGAAACCGAACTAAATTAATAAAATATTAAATAAAATGTACACGGGATTAATGTATGATAAACGTTATATCAAATATCCCCACACTTAACCTTTTTTTGTCCCTGAAAAAGTCTCATTGCAACGGGATTAGAATCGGAGAAATACAGTCTAACATACATATAGATTATCTTAAAATTTTTTGAACAACGCAAAAACTGCGATCACCGATATTGTTGTCCACTTAAACCCATGCCTTTGTCTTTAACGGGACTAGTAAGATCCAACTATTATGATTATTATTATTATGATTGTTATTATTATTATTTTGTATACCATCTAGTGGAACCCACAGTCAAGACCCGTTTTATTTTAGATTTTACCGATCAAACAACCCAACTTGACTTAAACCTCATAATAGCAGATTAAAACATTGTTGCCCATTTTTCATAAATAGCTAAGACGATTAAGGATATTGTTTATCCACCTAAATTTAAACATCAGAGTATACCAAGCAGCCATTAGATACGATTAAGGTTCAATTATTCAACTGACTAGCAAGTGTTCCCCACTACATGACAAACCCCCGTTATCAAGAAATACCCCGGACCCATTACCACACGTGATTTTACAAGTTTCCATCTGTCGGTTTACATACGTCGTGTCTCTAGTTGATCCTGTTCTTAATGGTATGGGACGCAAGTAAGAGGACCACGTATGACTAACAGCGGGATGGTCACTGGATCATCAAGATTTTACTTCACTGTAATTGATGTAAGTGAGTGTAATGATTGCAGTAAACTGCGGGTTTATGCTTAAAAACTTTTATTATTCTTTAAATATCCGAAGATACCCAAATGAACAACCGTAAAAAGACCAGTGGTCTCCGAACCCAAGGTATCCCATCAATACAGGATTTAAGGCTATAAAACCATACGCCTATGAAATGTTAAACACTAAAACTAGAAGTGCAAGTTTTAAGTTTATATCACCGGCTACATGGTATACTTTAACGTTTAAACCTACCCAAGCATCGTATGATAGTGTATTCAGATTTCTTTAAAATTCATAATTTTCTACAATCAAACTAAAAATGAGGCTTGAGTATCGCAGACCTTTCATCTCGTATTTTATACAGACTCAACATGTTTCCCACTAAAAATTATATTTTTTCGATTTAAACCAACTATCAAACTACCATTTCATTCTCAAGGCTGAGCCTACCGACACTGTAACGATTCCGACGAAACCCGGTTTACCCTAACCGGTAGACAATAGTTACGTCATATTTAATGTCGGGTACATGAATTACCATAGTAATTATACGAGAATACATGGTTCACTGTATTGATTGTACGTGAATATATAATTCATCGTAATGAATATGCGATTAATCGATCGATAGTTATTGAAACCCGAACGAATCGAGGGTTCAATTATAGACGATATCTATGATAGTTAGTGATTTTACGAAGCATTAATGCTTCGGGATAAGTAAAGTACGGCACAGAAAAAGAATTTCGATTTAATGATACGTCGGTACATTAAACGAAACCTTTAATACCAAACCAAGCAAGAGACGATCGATCAAGCCGAAAAAGATGCGCAATTATTAATAATAAGATGTTTTAAGTTAATAAATGTCATGGTTTAAGTTTTTTTAAAGTTTTTAAATCGGTTTTATATAAATTCTTTTTTTTAAGCCGAAAACGACCGTTTTAACCTCGTTTTAAGCCGAATTAGACATTTAACCGAAAAACGAACTGAACCAGATTATCCAAAACATTATCCGGATATCCGAAATCCAAACATGTGGCCTAGAATGGAGAGGTGGGTCCCACCCCACCCCCCTAACTAAACCGATCGGACTCAAGGGGTGTTACCCCATTGCTCATTTCTTTTTTTTACATCAAACTCTCCATGATCATCAATTCTCTCCACAAGATCATCCAAAAACCCGGAATTTTAGCAAGAGAAACAAGGTAAAAATCGAGTTATATACGTTTCCATCTTCGTTTCTTGAGTTTATTTGCAAGAAAATGAGGTTTCAAAGATGAAAACCGATTCTTGCATGATCAAGTGATGTATACGGGTTATACAAGGGATCTTGGTCCAAGAAAGGAGTTAAACGGACCAAAAACGGATTTTTACGGTTTAAACTTTAGTTTTGAAACAATAACCGAAACTATAGTGTAAGAGGCTTGATCGTGAGTGTAACTTGCTTGGTATTGTGGTATGTTGGTTGTAGGTTCTGTATTTAGTGGTAGATAAGGCGGAAAGACGAGTTTGTAGCTTGTAGTGGCGGAGATCGAAAGGTATATTCGGTTTATGTTCGGTTTTGGAGTTTTTGGACAGATTGTTGATGGTTTAGAGTTAGGTCATGAAATTTTACAGGGATGATCTACACATGAAAATATGAGTTCTGTGAATATTTGGTAATTTTTGGACAAAGGATGAATATTTGGTGAATTTAATGCTCGGTTTTGGCTAAAAATGGTGAAAAATAGTTAAATATCATGAAAAATTCTTGAAAATTCCAGATAAGCTTTTTATAACATGTATAAGTCACACACAAAATTTTAGGTCAGTTGGAGAAGTCTAAGTAGGCTTTTCGGTTAAACGAGTTCTATGGTTTTCTAGCTCGGTTTTAGTGATAATGGCATGTAAAAAGAAATTCTTGGTTCTAGAAAAATTACAGGGGACTATGTGGATGGCAGGGGTCATCCAGGAAAAATTTGGGATTTTTCTAAGATCGTTTGGTATTTACGACATATTTAGTGTTTAAATGGTGTTTAAAAATAGATAAATAAATTTTAAATATAAAAAAATTAATTCTGGAAATATTTTTATAAAATTCCCCACTGTCAAAAAGTGATTTGTGCAAAATTTCAAGATCCGAGACTAAACGGATAATTATTTGTGCTAAAAATAAGATAAAAACAAACTTTTAAAGTCTAAAATGCATAAACCGGTAAAGTTCGTCTAAACGAACTGACTGGTGTATAAAAACCCTAAAAATGAACTATTTTCATATAATAGAGTTAAACAAGTAAAAATGAATCATCCGGAAATAATTCGGATGATTTGGGTATTTTTAACCGATTTAACAGTTTCCGGTACGCCAAAGACGGAAACGGGTCCCGCGGCCAATCGGGGCGTCTAAACCAAGCTCTAATTTCACATCTTTAATTAAATTATCAGTCAACCACTATTTTCGGGTCGTGTGTGACCAAACTCATTTTTGAAACGTAAAAACGGATAACCGTGCTAGGCACGCAAAACGGGGAAAACAAACTAATAGTAAATTTTGACTACGGAACTCTAAACGACATCACAATCTGAGTCCGGAGAAGTGTTTCTGGGTTAACATTGCCCCCGGAACGGTTACAGTACTGGGTTAACAGTGTCCCCAGATGTTCCGGTTGATACGGTTAAGGATTATATAAACAATAATTGTATAATAACGATCGTAGGGATCGTATTACAGATTGGACGTGTAAACTGATAATGATTGTTGTTACCTGCTTGCATGTGCTAAGGTGAGTTTCACGAGCCCCTTTTTCTGAATTGTTTTTAAATATTTTCCCGGGGCGGAAAGCATGTTACTATTGAAATGTTTAAGTACATACTGAACGCATGGATTTGCGTGTATTTATAAATGTTTGATTGTATGGGAATCGTACGGAATGGGTACAGTACTGGGTTAACAGTGTCCCCAGATGTCCCTAGAAGTGTTTCTGGGTTAACATTGCCCCCGGAATGGGTACAGTACTGGGTTAACAGTGCCCCAGATGTCCCTAGAAGTGTTTCTGGGTTAACATTGCCCCCGGAACGGGTACAGTACTGGGTTAACAGAGGTTTCACTTGTGGGCTCAGCATAATTACATCGATAATATTATATTTTGATAATTATTTATCATGGTTTACTCGAATTGTGAAACTCACCAACTATTCGTAGTTGACCCGTTTTCTCACATGCTTTTCAAGTACAATTAAGATGAAGTGATTGCTTACGTGCTAAGTGCTTGATGTGTGTAAGATTTGCGTGCGGGATGTTAGGATACATTATAATAAATAGAATTATGTATCGTATGGTATGATGTGTGTAACACCTAGACGGTAATGAAATACGAGATAATGTAATTTGAAGTATATTAATGTATTCAGTTTTCTTTATAAACAATGTGGTTGATATCAGAGGTGTTTGTTGCATCCCGTTTACGTTTCCGCTGCGGTTACGGGGTGTTACAGAACATGGTATCAGAGCCATTGGTTATAAAGATTTAGGATGTCTTTAAAAGATACCCAAAATATAACCAGTAGCTCAAGTATTATAGGATCTGAATATCAACTAATAATATATAGTGACGAGATCTGGATGAACTTGGACGGACAAGTGAGTTATTATGGTCCGGAACATAACAACAGACTTGTCCGCACGAGGGAACTCAGGGGAAGTCACGGGGAACATTAATAGGTAAAAATGGCAACATATGTGTAAAGTATATAATATTATTTATGCGTGCTAATGTGTATATATATATATGTACGTATCTTGTGGGTACATGTATTGAGAAATAGGACCCGGATAAGGAACCGGGGGGATAAAATTATAAAGGTACCGAGGATGCTGAAATTTCTAGAGCATCGGTTGGTGATAAGTCGGACTTATCGGGCCATAGTTACGATAGTACCAAGTTAGATCTCCCGTTTGACATTAACCAGAAATATCTAGTAACCGTCACTCCCAACCAAAATTAATAAATCCCTTACCCTACCAACACCGGTACCGTATATCCTAATAGCCCTCTATGTTCACCCGAACCGTCGACCCTCACGTACGGATGGACTTGTACCTGAACCCATTCTTATTCCATTAAGGTAAATAAATAAATAAATAAAATAAAATAAAATAAAAAAAAATAATAATAATAAATTTGATAATAAATGAGCAGATAAAGATAATATATAGAAATATATATATATATGTATTTCTCACTCTCAAACATATGAGACATACCACCTCCAGATCAAGAATTACCGATTTTAGCGAACCTAGAACGCCGGAGGACATTGACTTAGCAAGCGATAGAGTTTCCCATAATAGTAATTGATAATATTTGAAGGCAACCCATGTGCGCGATCACCTTGAACCTTGCAACTCCCTATGTTAACCTTACATCCGTTAGATGCCCATACCCATGTATACTCGAATAGAATGATTACCCATACACAAAGAGGTGTTGGAATCATTATAGCCTAGTTGGTTGTTCGTTTGTAGGTGGTATACCGTGTATGCCGGATATACAAATAGACACGGATATTATAACTCCGTGGTACGTAATCGTTTGGTGCTCACGGTGAGCATGTATCGGTTATGCTGACATGCAGAAGGATATTGAAATCAAGCTTATTAAACATTAATCTTTCTTGAGAAAGATCTATATGTCAGTTGGTGACAAGGGTTATGAAACATATTTAAACGTTAACCGACGTCAGGTTAAGTCCTTATGATATTATATTTGTGGGACATATATACTAGATACCGGTATGTGTAATATGTATGATAATATTTGGTGTGTATGTGTACCTGCTGTTATGATTGAGCTGGTAACGAGTTATACGGTGAGATTAGTATTGATTACTGCGTACGGGATGGGTACTGCAGAATGACCTAAAAGAATAACTCCAATGATGGAGATTGATATGAGTCAGTTGATTGCTCAAAGATAGCAGATGATAATACCGAATGACGTATCACAGATCACTGCTAGTGTTGATGCAAATGTGATCGCAGAATTATGGATCGAGCAATCACATGAATAGAAATATTTCAATTCTTAGTGGTATTACTAAGAGTGATAATGTCCCACCGAATACTATTATGACTACAAGTATTAGTTATAAACTAAACATGAATAGTAGTTGTAATGAATTAGATCCGGTATGAAGGATATGTTTGTTAGTTGTGTTAAGGAAATTATTAATAGTTTGCTGATGGTAAAGGGAGGAATAGATTAGGGAGTGGATAGAAAAGATCGAAATGGTTAAGGATATTGGTAAGAGTCTAGAACATGGTGTAGTGAAATATGCTACAGATATGTTGGTAGATTATGTTGTATCGTGATGGAACACGATGGTACAAAATTATAGTTAGAAAATTATTACCCAGACGATATGGTCGGAATTTAAAATTCTTGTGCTAGAGCACTTTTATTCAAGTAATTAAGTTCAGAGATTGGAAACTGAGCTATGGCAGATAGAAATGTTGTGTGCTGATCACTTAGAACACGCTAATCGTTTGAAGGAATTGTCATGTCTGGTAACATGGCTAATTACTCCTGAAACTAAGCGAAGTGAGCGCTATATTGGGGACTAACTCCATCGATAAGGAGTATAGTCAATCCTGTAAAATATACAACCTTTGGAAGGGTTGTGTCGCAAGCCAGCATTGATATATTTGACTCTATGGGAAGCGGAATGGAAGGACGTTAGGTGAGACGTCGAGTGTTAAAGAAGAGAAATGTTAAAGGAATAGTGCAAGATAGGCTTTTGAATAAGTAGGTATGTCCTACAACCCAGAATTATACTAAGACTAGTTCTGGTGTGAAAACATGAACCGCATGAAGGGTCCTTCCCTAAATGTGGAAAATATGGTTATCGGTAGGAAGAAGAATGTCGAGTGATAGTAGGCCACAGGTGTGGTAAAGATGGACGTAATGCCCCAATTGTAGAACCAGTTGAAGCCATGTGAACCGGCAACCCCAACCCATTCGTGTACAACCACTCCGAACCCAACAACTTCAATAACAATCCATCCAAAGAAACCAAATTATACCAAACAGTTGTACTTGCTATGAATGTAGCAGTACAGAACGTTTCGAGAGAAATTGCCCAAAGTTGAACCAAGGTGTCGTCGGAAGACGAACCTCATGGCAAGCATCAACCTCTGATCAAGCAAGGAGCCGTACTTTTGTGAGTAATTCGAATAAAGCACGTCATGATCCAAAGGTGGTGTTAAGTATGTTGTAGTTTTAAATCAATAGGCTTCAGTGATATTTTTACGGTCGTCGATAGAAGTTAGTTCCTGTTAACCTCCTATCATTTGGAAAGATACCGATTAGTGAAACTATAGAACCCTATACTGTAGAATCGCTAACGGTAAACCCCTAATGGTTAACTAAATTGTTCGGAATTGTCCTATTATTCTGAACGATTAACCTTTCCTTATTGACCTACGACCAGTAAAGTTAAGAAGTTTTGACGTAATAGTTAACGTGGATTGGCTAACTCAACATGAAGCTGAAATCAAATATGAAAAGAAGATGATTAGAAGCTCTCTTTCGGACGATGAAGCGATTAGATACAGAGAAAAGTGTACGGTATTATGTTACCACTCTAATCTCATCTTGAGATGGTATAATATTTACGTCAAGAAGACATGGTGTATTTAACAAACGTGATTGCCACAGATTTAAAAGAAAACATATAGAAGATATCCCGGTGGTACGCGAATTTCCACAAGTTCTCCCAGAAGGACTTCCTGGATTACCGCCAACCCGACATGTCGAATTCAGAATCGATTTAATGCCTCAAGCTAGCCCTGTTGCTAAAACACCTTACCGACTTGCACCAACTGAGATGCAAGAATTTTTGGATGAGGTTTTATACGACCTAGTTAGTCACCATGGGGTGCACCAGTGTTATTTGGGGAAATGAAGGACAGAAGTATTGATTAGGGAGAATTGAATAAAGTGACGATCAAGAATAGGTATTCACTTCTTCGAAGTAAATGATCTGTTTAACCAACTGCAAGGGGCGAGTTATTTTTAGAAAATCGATCTTAGATGTAGTTATCACCAAACGAAAAATCCAAGAGGAGGACGTTGCAACAACAGCGTTTCGGACTCGTTACGGCCATTATGAATTCTTATTCATGCCGTTCGGGCTAACAAATGCGCAGGCAGTGTTCATGGAACTCATGAACCGAGTCTGTAAACTTTATTTTGACAAATTTGTCATATCATCCATTGATGATATTTTGATATATTTGCAACGTAAGGAAGAGCACGAATGACATTTAAGGAAAATGTTGGAAGTGTTAAAGCAAGAGGAGTTATACGCGAAGTTTTCGAAATGTGACTTTGAATACAGAAAACATAATCCCTTGGTTATGTGGTAAAGCAACAAGGATTTCACATAGATCCAAACAAGATAGAAACCATTAAAGTTGGCAGTCACCCAAGACGCCAAAGGAAATGCGCCAATTTTTAGGACTAGCCGGAGACTATCAGCGGTTTATTAAAGAATTTTTAGCATTACCCAACTCATAATCCTTTGTACGACGCAAATGTACAAATTCTATAGATGATAAGAGACCGCAGTCTCATATTCATCGAAGATGGGTCGAGTTGTTAAGCGATTATGACTGTGACATCCGTTATCACCCCGGCAAGGCTAACGTCGTAGCCGATGCATTGAGTAGGAAAGATCGGGTTAAGCCATTGCGAGTGCGAGCGCTGGGGATGATAGTCCAGTCGAACCTTTCGGATCTGATTCGAGTCGCTCAACGTGAGGCGTTGAAAGAGGAACAATTGGAAAAGGAGGGACTTTACGGCAACGAGAAGAATTTCGAACAGCGCGTGGACGAAATTCTCTATTTCAAAAATTGGGTTTGGATCCCGACCCTCCATGACCTTCGTGAATTAATCTTGGACGAAGCGCATCGATCGAAATATTCCATACATCCGGGATCGGATTAGACTATTGATGATACGAATATCTGAAAGGATTTTATTAATGGCCTAGTTCGGAGAAAGATATGGTTACGTATGTTGGTGAATATTTAAGTTGTGCAAGAGATAAGGCTGCACACCGAAAACCCTAGGGAACGCCACAACGACAGAAAATTCGCCAATGATAGTGGGAATAAATTACAATGGATTTCGGGACGCAAATTCCCAAGATATATCTAAGGCATGATGTAAATTGGGTAATCGCGGATCGATTAACCAATCCTCGCATTTCATCCCAATCCATGACGATTACCACAATGAATTCTCGCCCAAATTCCTGATGGTGAAATGGTATCTCGTCGTGGAGTACCATTTTCAATGATCTCCGATCGAAATAGTCATCCTACTTCCATTATTGGAAGGAGGGGAAGGAAGCATCGAGAGCTTGAAGCTTTTTATGAGTGAAGTAATTAACACCAATTTGTTAAATTGAAAATGGGCGTCAATCAAGCCATAAGATTTGAATTGATTCGAGAAACAACCAATCGGATTTATAATATTTAAGATAAGTTGAAAGCAGCGCGAGATTGACAAAGGATTTATGCCAACATTCAAGGGAAACCATTGTCACTGGAAAGAGGTGACAAGGCATTTTAAGCATCACCTTAGAGAGGTGATATAAGGTTTGTCAAAACCGAAAATAGCTCATTACTATATTGGACCTCATGAGACTATCCCCATGTTTGGTCATTTAGTCTATCGATTAAAGTACCCCAGGGGCTAAGTACTATACATGATGTTTTGCCATGTATACGGATTGAAAAGTACCTATGCGATGAGGCAACGAAAGTACTAGTAATGGAGGTACTCATAGAAAACATGCTTGATATCATAAATAATTCCGTAGAGATAGTAAACGGGAAAACTAAACGTTTGGACACACCAAGCTTTATTGATTAAGAATAAGTGGAATTCACAGCGAGGACCAGATTATACCTGGTAACGCGAGGGTGAATTCTGAAGGGAAAACCCCCACCTTTCTCTCGGAAGGGGATAGTGGGCGTGTAAAATTTCGAGGACAAAATTTCTTAACGGGGGGGGAATGTAACGATTCCGACGAAACCCGGTATACCCTAACCGGTAGACAATAGTTACGTCATATTTAATGTCGGGTACATGAATTACCATAGTAATTATACGAGAATACATGGTTCACTGTATTGATTGTACGTGAATATATAATTCATCGTAATGAATATGCGATTAATCGATCGATAGTTATTGAAACCCGAACGAATCGAGGGTTCAATTATAGACGATATCTATGATAGTTAGTGATTTTACGAAGCATTAATGCTTCGGGATAAGTAAAGTACGGCACAGAAAAAGAATTTCGATTTAATGATACGTCGGTACATTAAACGAAACCTTTAATACCAAACCAAGCAAGAGACGATCGATCAAGCCGAAAAAGATGCGCAATTATTAATAATAAGATGTTTTAAGTTAATAAATGTCATGGTTTAAGTTTTTTTAAAGTTTTTAAATCGGTTTTATATAAATTCTTTTTTTTAAGCCGAAAACGACCGTTTTAACCTCGTTTTAAGCCGAATTAGACATTTAACCGAAAAACGAACTGAACCAGATTATCCAAAACATTATCCGGATATCCGAAATCCAAACATGTGGCCTAGAATGGAGAGGTGGGTCCCACCCCACCCCCCTAACTAAACCGATCGGACTCAAGGGGTGTTACCCCATTGCTCATTTCTTTTTTTTACATCAAACTCTCCATGATCATCAATTCTCTCCACAAGATCATCCAAAAACCCGGAATTTTAGCAAGAGAAACAAGGTAAAAATCGAGTTATATACGTTTCCATCTTCGTTTCTTGAGTTTATTTGCAAGAAAATGAGGTTTCAAAGATGAAAACCGATTCTTGCATGATCAAGTGATGTATACGGGTTATACAAGGGATCTTGGTCCAAGAAAGGAGTTAAACGGACCAAAAACGGATTTTTACGGTTTAAACTTTAGTTTTGAAACAATAACCGAAACTATAGTGTAAGAGGCTTGATCGTGAGTGTAACTTGCTTGGTATTGTGGTATGTTGGTTGTAGGTTCTGTATTTAGTGGTAGATAAGGCGGAAAGACGAGTTTGTAGCTTGTAGTGGCGGAGATCGAAAGGTATATTCGGTTTATGTTCGGTTTTGGAGTTTTTGGACAGATTGTTGATGGTTTAGAGTTAGGTCATGAAATTTTACAGGGATGATCTACACATGAAAATATGAGTACTGTGAATTTTTGGTAATTTTTGGACAAAGGATAAATATTTGGTGAATTTAATGCTCGGTTTTGGCTAAAAATGGTGAAAAATAGTTAAATATCATGAAAAATTCTTGAAAATTCCAGATAAGCTTTTTATAACATGTATAAGTCACACACAAAATTTTAGGTCAGTTGGAGAAGTCTAAGTAGGCTTTTCGGTTAAACGAGTTCTAGGGTTTTCTAGCTCGGTTTTAGTGAAAATGGCATGTAAAAAGAAATTCTTGGTTCTGGAAAAATTACAGGGGACTATGTGGATGGCAGGGGTCATCCAGGAAAAATTTGGGATTTTTCTAAGATCGTTTGCTATTTACGACATATTTAGTGTTTAAATGGTGTTTAAAAATAGATAAATAAATTTTAAATATAAAAAAATTAATTCTGGAAATATTTTTATAAAATTCCCCACTGTCAAAAAGTGATTTGTGCAAAATTTCAAGATCCGAGACTAAACGGATAATTATTTGTGCTAAAAATAAGATAAAAACAAACTTTTAAAGTATAAAACGCATAAACCGGTAAAGTTCGTCTAAACGAACTGACTGGTGTATAAAAACCCTAAAAATGAACTATTTTCATATAATAGAGTTAAACAAGTAAAAATGAATCATCCGGAAATAATTCGGATGATTTGGGTATTTTTAACCGATTTAACAGTTTCCGGTACGCCAAAGACGGAAACGGGTCCCGCGGCCAATCGGGGCGTCTAAACCAAGCTCTAATTTCACATCTTTAATTAAATTATCAGTCAACCACTATTTTCGGGTCGTGTGTGACCAAACTCATTTTTGAAACGTAAAAACGGATAACCGTGCTAGGCACGCAAAACGGGGAAAACAAACTAATAGTAAATTTTGACTACGGAACTCTAAACGACATCACAATCTGAGTCCGGAGAAGTGTTTCTGGGTTAACATTGCCCCCGGAACGGTTACAGTACTGGGTTAACAGTGTCCCCAGATGTTCCGGTTGATACGGTTAAGGATTATATAAACAATAATTGTATAATAACGATCGTAGGGATCGTATTACAGATTGGACGTGTAAACTGATAATGATTGTTGTTACCTGCTTGCATGTGCTAAGGTGAGTTTCACGAGCCCCTTTTTCTGAATTGTTTTTAAATATTTTCCCGGGGCGGAAAGCATGTTACTATTGAAATGTTTAAGTACATACTGAACGCATGGATTTGCGTGTATTTATAAATGTTTGATTGTATGGGAATCGTACGGAATGGGTACAGTACTGGGTTAACAGTGTCCCCAGATGTCCCTAGAAGTGTTTCTGGGTTAACATTGCCCCCGGAATGGGTACAGTACTGGGTTAACAGTGTCCCCAGATGTCCCTAGAAGTGTTTCTGGGTTAACATTGCCCCCGGAACAGGTACAGTACTGGGTTAACAGAGGTTTCACTTGTGGGCTCAGCATAATTACATCGATAATATTATATTTTGATAATTATTTATCATGGTTTACTCGAATTGTGAAACTCACCAACTATTCGTAGTTGACCCGTTTTCTCACATGCTTTTCAAGTACAATTAAGATGAAGTGATTGCTTACGTGCTAAGTGCTTGATGTGTGTAAGATTTGCGTGCGGGATGTTAGGATACATTATAATAAATAGAATTATGTATCGTATGGTATGATGTGTGTAACACCTAGACGGTAATGAAATACGAGATAATGTAATTTGAAGTATATTAATGTATTCAGTTTTCTTTATAAACAATGTGGTTGATATCAGAGGTGTTTGTTGCATCCCGTTTACGTTTCCGCTGCGGTTACGGGGTGTTACAGAACTTGGTATCAGAGCCATTGGTTATAAAGATTTAGGATGTCTTTAAAAGATACCCAAAATATAACCAGTAGCTCAAGTATTATAGGATCTGAATATCAACTAATAATATATAGTGACGAGATCTGGATGAACTTGGACGGACAAGTGAGTTATTATGGTCCGGAACATAACAACAGACTTGTCCGCACGAGGGAACTCAGGGGAAGTCACGGGGAACATTAATAGGTAAAAATGGCAACATATGTGTAAAGTATATAATATTATTTATGCGTGCTAATGTGTATATATATATATGTACGTATCTTGTGGGTACATGTATTGAGAAATAGTACCCGGATAAGGAACCGGGGGGATAAAATTATAAAGGTACCGAGGATGCTGAAATTTCTAGAGCATCGGTTGGTGATAAGTCGGACTTATCGGGCCATAGTTACGATAGTACCAAGTTAGATCTCCCGTTTGACATTAACCAGAAATATCTAGTAACCGTCACTCCCAACCAAAATTAATAAATCCCTTACCCTACCAACACCGGTACCGTATATCCTAATAGCCCTCTATGTTCACCCGAACCGTCGACCCTCACGTACGGATGGACTTGTACCTGAACCCATTCTTATTCCATTAAGGTAAATAAATAAATAAATAAAATAAAATAAAAAAAAATAAAAAAAATAATAATAATAAATTTGATAATAAATGAGCAGATAAAGATAATATATAGAAATATATATATGTATTTCTCACTCTCAAACATATGAGACATACCACCTCCAGATCGAGAATTACCGATTTTAGGGAACCTAGAACGCCGGAGGACATTGACTTAGCAAGCGATAGAGTTTCCCATAATAGTAATTGATAATATTTGAAGGCAACCCATGTGCGCGATCACCTTGAACCTTGCAACTCCCTATGTTAACCTTACATCCGTTAGATGCCCATACCCATGTATACTCGAATAGAATGATTACCCATACACAAAGAGGTGTTGGAATCATTATAGCCTAGTTGGTTGTTCGTTTGTAGGTGGTATACCGTGTATGCCGGATATACAAATAGACACGGATATTATAACTCCGTGGTACGTAATCGTTTGGTGCTCACGGTGAGCATGTATCGGTTATGCTGACATGCAGAAGGATATTGAAATCAAGCTTATTAAACATTAATCTTTCTTGAGAAAGATCTATATGTCAGTTGGTGACAAGGGTTATGAAACATATTTAAACGTTAACCGACGTCAGGTTAAGTCCTTATGATATTATATTTGTGGGACATATATACTAGATACCGGTATGTGTAATATGTATGATAATATTTGGTGTGTATGTGTACCTGCTGTTATTATTGAGCTGGTAACGAGTTATACGGTGAGATTAGTATTGATTACTGCGTACGGGATGGGTACGGCAGAATGACCTAAAAGAATAACTCCAATGATGGAGATTGATATGAGTCAGTTGATTGCTCAAAGATAGCAGATGATAATACCGAATGACGTATCACAGATCACTGCTAGTGTTGATGCAAATGTGATCGCAGAATTATGGATCGAGCAATCACATGAATAGAAATATTTCAATTCTTAGTGGTATTACTAAGAGTGATAATGTCCCACCGAATACTATTATGACTACAAGTATTAGTTATAAACTAAACATGAATAGTAGTTGTAATGAATTAGATCCGGTATGAAGGATATGTTTGTTAGTTGTGTTAAGGAAATTATTAATAGTTTGCTGATGGTAAAGGGAGGAATAGATTAGGGAGTGGATAGAAAAGATCGAAATGGTTAAGGATATTGGTAAGAGTCTAGAACATGGTGTAGTGAAATATGCTACAGATATGTTGGTAGATTATGTTGTATCGTGATGGAACACGATGGTACAAAATTATAGTTAGAAAATTATTACCCAGACGATATGGTCGGAATTTAAAATTCTTGTGCTAGAGCACTTTTATTCAAGTAATTAAGTTCAGAGATTGGAAACTGAGCTATGGCAGATAGAAATGTTGTGTGCTGATCACTTAGAACACGCTAATCGTTTGAAGGAATTGTCATGTCTGGTAACATGGCTAATTACTCCTGAAACTAAGCGAAGTGAGCGCTATATTGGGGACTAACTCCATCGATAAGGAGTATAGTCAATCCTGTAAAATATACAACCTTTGGAAGGGTTGTGTCGCAAGCCAGCATTGATATATTTGACTCTATGGGAAGCGGAATGGAAGGACGTTAGGTGAGACGTCGAGTGTTAAAGAAGAGAAATGTTAAAGGAATAGTGCAAGATAGGCTTTTGAATAAGTAGGTATGTCCTACAACCCAGAATTATACTAAGACTAGTTCTGGTGTGAAAACATGAACCGCATGAAGGGTCCTTCCCTAAATGTGGAAAATATGGTTATCGGTAGGAAGAAGAATGTCGAGTGATAGTAGGCCACAGGTGTGGTAAAGATGGACGTAATGCCCCAATTGTAGAACCAGTTGAAGCCATGTGAACCGGCAACCCCAACCCATTCGTGTACAACCACTCCGAACCCAACAACTTCAATAACAATCCATCCAAAGAAACCAAATTATACCAAACAATTGTACTTGCTATGAATGTAGCAGTACAGAACGTTTCGAGAGAAATTGCCCAAAGTTGAACCAAGGTGTCGTCGGAAGACGAACCTCATGGCAAGCATCAACCTCTGATCAAGCAAGGAGCCGTACTTTTGTGAGTAATTCGAATAAAGCACGTCATGATCCAAAGGTGGTGTTAAGTATGTTGTAGTTTTAAATCAATAGGCTTCAGTGATATTTTTACGGTCGTCGATAGAAGTTAGTTCCTGTTAACCTCCTATCATTTGGAAAGATACCGATTAGTGAAACTATAGAACCCTATACTGTAGAATCGCTAACGGTAAACCCCTAATGGTTAACTAAATTGTTCGGAATTGTCCTATTATTCTGAACGATTAACCTTTCCTTATTGACCTACGACCAGTAAAGTTAAGAAGTTTTGACGTAATAGTTAACGTGGATAGGCTAACTCAACATGAAGCTGAAATCAAATATGAAAAGAAGATGATTAGAAGCTCTCTTTCGGACGATGAAGCGATTAGATACAGAGAAAAGTGTACGGTATTATGTTACCACTCTAATCTCATCTTGAGATGGTATAATATTTACGTCAAGAAGATGTGGTGTATTTAACAAACGTGATTGCCACAGATTTAAAAGAAAACATATAGAAGATATCCCGGTGGTACGCGAATTTCCACAAGTTCTCCCAGAAGGACTTCCTGGATTACCGCCAACCCGACATGTCGAATTCAGAATCGATTTAATGCCTCAAGCTGGCCCTGTTGCTAAAACACCTTACCGACTTGCACCAACTGAGATGCAAGAATTTTTGGATGAGGTTTTATACGACCTAGTTAGTCACCATGGGGTGCACCAGTGTTATTTGGGGAAATGAAGGACAGAAGTATTGATTAGGGAGAATTGAATAAAGTGACGATCAAGAATAGGTATTCACTTCTTCGAAGTAAATGATCTGTTTAACCAACTGCAAGGGGCGAGTTATTTTTAGAAAATCGATCTTAGATGTAGTTATCACCAAACGAAAAATCCAAGAGGAGGACGTTGCAACAACAGCGTTTCGGACTCGTTACGGCCATTATGAATTCTTATTCATGCCGTTCGGGCTAACAAATGCGCAGGCAGTGTTCATGGAACTCATGAACCGAGTCTGTAAACTTTATTTTGACAAATTTGTCATAGCATCCATTGATGATATTTTGATATATTTGCAACGTAAGGAAGAGCACGAATGACATTTAAGGAAAATGTTGGAAGTGTTAAAGCAAGAGGAGTTATACGCGAAGTTTTCGAAATGTGACTTTGAATACAGAAAACATAATCCCTTGGTTATGTGGTAAAGCAACAAGGATTTCACATAGATCCAAACAAGATAGAAACCATTAAAGTTGGCAGTCACCCAAGACGCCAAAGGAAATGCGCCAATTTTTAGGACTAGCCGGAGACTATCAGCGGTTTATTAAAGAATTTTTAGCATTACCCAACTCATAATCCTTTGTACGACGCAAATGTACAAATTCTATAGATGATAAGAGACCGCAGTCTCATATTCATCGAAGATGGGTCGAGTTGTTAAGCGATTATGACTGTGACATCCGTTATCACCCCGGCAAGGCTAACGTCGTAGCCGATGCATTGAGTAGGAAAGATCGGGTTAAGCCATTGCGAGTGCGAGCGCTGGGGATGATAGTCCAGTCGAACCTTTCGGATCTGATTCGAGTCGCTCAACGTGAGGCGTTGAAAGAGGAACAATTGGAAAAGGAGGGACTTTACGGCAACGAGAAGAATTTCGAACAGCGCGTGGACGAAATTCTCTATTTCAAAAATTGGGTTTGGATCCCGACCCTCCATGACCTTCGTGAATTAATCTTGGACGAAGCGCATCGATCGAAATATTCCATACATCCGGGATCGGATTAGACTATTGATGATACGAATATCTGAAAGGATTTTATTAATGGCCGAGTTCGGAGAAAGATATGGTTACGTATGTTGGTGAATATTTAAGTTGTGCAAGAGATAAGGCTGCACACCGAAAACCCTAGGGAACGCCACAACGACAGAAAATTCGCCAATGATAGTGGGAATAAATTACAATGGATTTCGGGACGCAAATTCCCAAGATATATCAAAGGCATGATGTAAATTGGGTAATCGCGGATCGATTAACCAATCCTCGCATTTCATCCCAATCCATGCCGATTACCACAATGAATTCTCGCCCAAATTCCTGATGGTGAAATGGTATCTCGTCGTGGAGTACCATTTTCAATGATCTCCGATCGAAATAGTCATCCTACTTCCATTATTGGAAGGAGGGGAAGGAAGCATCGAGAGCTTGAAGCTTTTTATGGGTGAAGTAATTAACACCAATTTGTTAAATTGAAAATGGGCGTCAATCAAGCCATAAGATTTGAATTGATTCGAGAAACAACCAATCGGATTTATAATATTTAAGATAAGTTGAAAGCAGCGCGAGATTGACAAAGGATTTATGCCAACTTTCAAGGGAAACCATTGTCACTGGAAAGAGGTGACAAGGCATTTTAAGCATCACCTTAGAGAGGTGATATAAGGTTTGTCAAAACCGAAAATAGCTCATTACTATATTGGACCTCATGAGACTATCCCCATGTTTGGTCATTTAGTCTATCGATTAAAGTACCCCAGGGGCTAAGTACTATACATGATGTTTTGCCATGTATACGGATTGAAAAGTACCTAAGCGATGAGGCAACGAAAGTACTAGTAATGGAGGTACTCATAGAAAACATGCTTGATATCATAAATAATTCCGTAGAGATAGTAAACGGGAAAACTAAACAGTTTGGACACACCAAGCTTTATTGATTAAGAATAAGTGGAATTCACAGCGAGGACCAGATTATACCTGGTAACGCGAGGGTGAATTCTGAAGGGAAAACCCCCACCTTTCTCTCGGAAGGGGATAGTGGGCGTGTAAAATTTCGAGGACGAAATTTCTTAACGGGGGGAGAATGTAACGATTCCGACGAAACCCGGTATACCCTAACCGGTAGACAATAGTTACGTCATATTTAATGTCGGGTACATGAATTACCATAGTAATTATACGAGAATACATGGTTCACTGTATTGATTGTACGTGAATATATAATTCATCGTAATGAATATGCGATTAATCGATCGATAGTTATTGAAACCCGAACGAATCGAGGGTTCAATTATAGACGATATCTATGATAGTTAGTGATTTTACGAAGCATTAATGCTTCGGGATAAGTAAAGTACGGCACAGAAAAAGAATTTCGATTTAATGATACGTCGGTACATTAAACGAAACCTTTAATACCAAACCAAGCAAGAGACGATCGATCAAGCCGAAAAAGATGCGCAATTATTAATAATAAGATGTTTTAAGTTAATAAATGTTATGGTTTAAGTTTTTTTAAAGTTTTTAAATCGGTTTTATATAAATTCTTTTTTTTAAGCCGAAAACAACCGTTTTAACCTCGTTTTAAGCCGAATTAGACATTTAACCGAAAAACGAACTGAACCAGATTATCCAAAACATTATCCGGATATCCGAAATCCAAACATGTGGCCTAGAATGGAGAGGTGGGTCCCACCCCACCCCCCTAACTAAACCGATCGGACTCAAGGGGTGTTACCCCATTGCTCATTTCTTTTTTTACATCAAACTCTCCATGATCATCAATTCTCTCCACAAGATCATCCAAAAACCCGGAATTTTAGCAAGAGAAACAAGGTAAAAATCGAGTTATATACGTTTCCATCTTCGTTTCTTGAGTTTATTTGCAAGAAAATGAGGTTTCAAAGATGAAAACCGATTCTTGCATGATCAAGTGATGTATACGGGTTATACAAGGGATCTTGGTCCAAGAAAGGAGTTAAACGGACCAAAAACGGATTTTTACGGTTTAAACTTTAGTTTTGAAACAATAACCGAAACTATAGTGTAAGAGGCTTGATCGTGAGTGTAACTTGTTTGGTATTGTGGTATGTTGGTTGTTGGTTCTGTATTTAGTGGTAGATAAGGCGGAAAGACGAGTTTGTAGCTTGTAGTGGCGGAGATCGAAAGGTATATTCGGTTTATGTTCGGTTTTGGAGTTTTTGGACAGATTGTTGATGGTTTAGAGTTAGGTCATGAAATTTTACAGGGATGATCTACACATGAAAATATGAGTTCTGTGAATATTTGGTAATTTTTGGACAAAGGATGAATATTTGGTGAATTTAATGCTCGGTTTTGGCTAAAAATGGTGAAAAATAGTTAAATATCATGAAAAATTCTGGAAAATTCCAGATAAGCTTTTTATAACATGTATAAGTCACACACAAAATTTTAGGTCAGTTGGAGAAGTCTAAGTAGGCTTTTCGGTTAAACAAGTTCTAGGGTTTTCTAGCTCGGTTTTAGTGAAAATGGCATGTAAAAAGAAATTCTTGGTTCTGGAAAAATTACAGGGGACTATGTGGATGGCAGGGGTCATCCAGAAAAAATTTGGGATTTTTCTAAGATCGTTTGGTATTTACGACATATTTAGTGTTTAAATGGTGTTTAAAAATAGATAAATAAATTTTAAATATAAAAATATTAATTCTGGAAATATTTTTATAAAATTCCCCACTGTCAAAAAGTTATTTGTGCAAAATTTCAAGATCCGAGACTAAACGGATAATTATTTGTGCTAAAAAGAAGATAAAAACAAACTTTTAAAGTTTAAAACGCATAAACCGGTAAAGTTCGTCTAAACGAACTGACTGGTGTATTAAAACCCTAAAAATGAACTATTTTCATATAATAGAGTTAAACAAGTAAAAATGAATCATCCGGAAATAATTCGGATGATTTGGGTATTTTTAACCGATTTAACAGTTTCCGGTACGCCAAAGACGGAAACGGGTCCCGCGGCCAATCGGGGCGTCTAAACCAAGCTCTAATTTCACATCTTTAATTAAATTATCAGTCAACCACTATTTTCGGGTCGTGTGTGACCAAACTCATTTTTGAAACGTAAAAACGGATAACCGTGCTAGGCACGTAAAACGGGGAAAACAAACTAATAGTAAATTTTGACTACGGAACTCTAAACGACATCACAATCTGAGTCCGGAGAAGTGTTTCTGGGTTAACATTGCCCCCGGAACGGTTACAGTACTGGGTTAACAGTGTCCCCAGATGTTCCGGTTGATACGGTTAAGGATTATATAAACAATAATTGTATAATAACGATCGTAGGGATCGTATTACAGATTGGACGTGTAAACTGATAATGATTGTTGTTACCTGCTTGCATGTGCTAAGGTGAGTTTCACGAGCCCCTTTTTCTTAATTGTTTTTAAATATTTTCCCGGGGCGGAAAGCATGTTACTATTGAAATGTTTAAGTACATACTGAAAGCATGGATTTGCGTGTATTTATAAATGTTTGATTGTATGGGAATCGTACGGAATGGGTACAGTACTGGGTTAACAGTGTCCCCAGATGTCCCTAGAAGTGTTTCTGGGTTAACATTGCCCCCGGAATGGGTACAGTACTGGGTTAACAGTGTCCCCAGATGTCCCTAGAAGTGTTTCTGGGTTAACATTGCCCCCGGAACGGGTACAGTACTGGGTTAACAGAGGTTTCACTTGTGGGCTCAGTATAATTACATCGATAATATTATATTTTGATAATTATTTATCATGGTTTACTCGAATTGTGAAACTCACCAACTATTCGTAGTTGACCCGTTTTCTCACATGCTTTTCAAGTACAATTAAGATGAAGTGATTGCTTACGTGCTAAGTGCTTGATGTGTGTAAGATTTGCGTGCGGGATGTTAGGATACATTATAATAAATAGAATTATGTATCGTATGGTATGATGTGTGTAACACCTAGACGGTAATGAAATACGAGATAATGTAATTTGAAGTATATTAATGTATTCAGTTTTCTTTATAAACAATGTGGTTGATATCAGAGGTGTCTGTTGCATCCCGTTTATGTTTCCGCTGCGGTTACGGGGTGTTACAGACACATCCCAAAGTTAAGTGCCTGTTCTTTAATTATATCTTATTATTAGTAGTTTGAAAAACCGATTCCTGATAAGTATCCTCATCTCCCATTTAAATGCAAAAAGAAACAAATTCAAGGGACATTTTTCAAATTTTTTTTATATTTTTTTAATCAATTATAAATAAGACAAAACATGTGTTCCTATCCCCACACTTAAAATTTGCATTGTCCTCAATGCAGGAACGGAAACACGACTCAAAAATTTAAAACAAAGCCTAAAAATACAAAAATAAATAAAAACAAAAATATAAAAGCAAAGTAAAAAGGAAAAGACTTAGCTGGTAATATGCGAGTGAAGTATGATGCTAAAGTCTTCCATAAATGCCCTTCATCTCCGAACGTGCTCAGCAACTAGTACCTTCTTCTCTCGTACATGAACGGAAGCGGCAATAAACAGTATCCAACAACTCATCTTATCAACCTCGATAGATATTAAGCATTCAAAGTATGGGACTGGACCAACCAATCAAATATAAAAGCAACAAATAAATAATAGGAAAAGTATACGGCTCTTGCTGTTCCATCCTCACACTTAAATGTTGCATTATACTTCAAAGGGATCTTCTATCTCACACTCTCTTCCTTCAAAACTTTCAAAACTTAAAAACAAATAAAAACTACAAAAAACTACGTTAGTGACTCAAGGAAAAATAAAAATAAAATAGAAATAAAAATAAGAAAGAATATACAAACTCTACACTTGAGTTTTCACTCAAGAACCACGTGTGACAATTCAGTGCGACGGATCGAGAGGAGTTTCCTCCATCTCGATTGATTCCTCTGGTCCTCCAAGATAGTGTTTTAAGCGATGACCGTTTACCTTCCAAGATGTTCCATTATCCGGATTCTCCAACTCGACCACTCCATACGGGAAAACTTCTTTCACTAAATACGGTCCCGACCACTTCGATTTCAACTTTCCTGCAAACAACTTCAAACGAGAGTTAAATAACAATACCTTATCGCCTTTCTTGAACTCTTTACTGCCTTTCAAACGCCGATCGTGTAATGCTTTTGTCTTTTCTTTGATGTTCAATGATCGGGAATATGCTGCATCCCGAAGCTCTTCCAACTCATGAATTTGAAAGTACCTTTTCCTTGCGGCCTCGGTAAGATCGATATTCACCGTCTTCAATGCCCAATAAGCACGATGCTCCAATTCAACTGGAAGATGACAAGACTTACCATAAACAAGCGTAAACGGTGTAGTACCCAGCGGAATCTTGTATGCGGTTCGGAATGTGTAACGCCCGTTAATTTCGGTTCCAAGAGTTAAAGCTTGTAAAGTATGTATAATTCTCGGGATTTAACCGACGTTTCTCTGAATCCTTTAGATCATCCCGGTACGTTAAATTATCCAACCTTTCCTTCCAAGTTACCATATCCCTTAAACTTTGAGGGCTAATGTGTAACATTTATTTTATATCACAAAATAATGAAATAACCCTAACCCTAACCCTCATGCGCAGCCGATCGGACCAGAACCCCCCTGGCGATTTTCTTCTGTGCAGCCATGTTTCAACAGTAAAAACTTCAATTCAAGGTCGGTTTTATGATTCCCCATGTCTTTTACACCTTAATTGATCATATTTACGCGCTTATTGGTCGTTAAGGTTGAGTTTTGATGATAACAGTTTGTTGACAGATTCGTATATGTTTATTGTAGGGTTTGTAACGCGATGATAATCCATTGTTTTTTTATCGATTCTTGTTTCCATGATGTTCTACTTTGAGTCTAGTTTCTAGAAAGGTATAATATGTAATTTTTGGACGAGATTTGAATGGGTTTTATGATTTTATAAGATCGAGTGTCAAAGCTGATGCGGGATGACGGATTCTGTTCTGTCTTCCCGACGTCATAACCCTTTTTCGATAAGTCCAAATTGGTTGGTTCCACTTCTGGAAGTTAGTATTTTGAGGTAGGAATCAAACCCGATTGGAATCATTTAATTTGGCTGGGTAATGATTTTTATAAAAATAAAACCATTTTGTTGCACACTGAAATAGCTGCACGTACCTTGCTATGTTGGAGGAATTTTTATAATTTTTGGGTCCATTAGAAAAATATAATAAAAATATTTTTATAAACCTAAGACATTTATTAAAGTCTGGTAAAAATTTAATAATTTATTTCAAAGGTTATCCTATGTAATTAAATGCATCTTCGCATGCTAAAATCTTCACGTTTTACTTGTTATTGATCGATAGGTTCGTTTTAGGATTAACCGGTGGATGTTCAATTGTGTTCTTGTCGAGGCTGTTTGAAGTGGGTTTTTGCACCAAAATCTTCCTAGGTATGTCTAGTATAACATACTTAAGTATCGTGTTCATTGGTGTTCATTAGATTGGTCAACTAGTTGTAGCTTGATTGTTAGTGTTCGGTTGGCTAGAATTATAGTTTGGTGCGTTTAACGCGAGAGTTGAAGTGATTAACGACCAATTCAGCACGGGGACACTCGGTTTGATGTACGGGCTGTTCAAAATTCATTTTTATAAGTTATGGGGCTAAATTGGTTGTCATGTTACTCCAACGGGTCGGTACAACGCGCAATTGTGTTTATTGAATAGTTGGTGCGTTGTACTTTCGGGTTACCGACCCATTTGTTGGCTGTGATTTTATCATAATGGGTCCACACGGGGCTGAGTTGGATGTTAACGGCCTAAACGACTCTTAAACGCGCGCATTGGTATCACCTAGTGCTTCCGGGGGTAATTTGGGAATTCTTTATTCTCGGGAGTGTCTAAGGGTCGTTTTGGTGAATGTGAGGCCTCGGGGGCTGTTGTGATTTAGTTTGATGGGGTCGAGGCTTTAGGTGACCCGAACCCTATTAGAACGTCTCGTAGGGTAAACGAGTTATCGTGATGTCATTAGTATTGATTGAATGTAAACCGGCAGGTATTTGAATCTTGGGATTACTTAGGGATTCTCTAGCTAGTGGTGAATCTGTGTCTCGTGTCAGGTGAGTTCATGATTCCCTTTTTACTCTTTTAAATTTTGGGCTAGCATGCACACCTAAGTCTTTTTCTTACTTGATGAAATGTTTTAAACGAGTTTATATAGGCTTGCTAGTTTATGGTAGGCCTTGGGATGTTAATATATATATATACACACACATATATACATTATTGTTTGGCCTATATTTGGCGGAGTTGTAGTCGTTTCGACTATTGATGTTGCGTATGCGTACTTTGTGTTTGCATGCGTTGATGTTACGTGTTTGGGTTGTACGTTTGCTCGACCCTGATGTTATACGTGGATGTTATATATATATATTGTTATATATATAGGGATGTACTTGAAAGGATGTTTATATATATATATCTTTTGTATATGTATGTATGAGAATGTTTACTCTTCGGTAATGATGACTTAATGGATGCACTCTTTTTACTTAATAAACTTTTGGTATGTATATCATATTTCTTATTACCGATATTATTTACTTAAAACTTGAACTCACTCAGCTCAAGCTGACTTTGTGTGCATGTTAGTGTGAGTTTCAAGTTAGGAAGAGGATGCCTTATCGCTTGGACGTGCACGAAGCTACTTGGTCGGGGAAGGGCATAAGTGGATGGAAGAATGTATTTTGAACAATTTTATTTTAAATAGTTTCATGAATTATGTTTTAAAGTTGGTTTTGGGCAAAATTCCCGGGTTTTAGGGAACTTACTTCACTATTTATGTTTTCCGCCGAATTTACACTCTGAGATGTTTGTTTTAATGGAAGAAACCGTTTTCAAGTTTAATTACTTTAAATAATATTTTGTGTGAATACCAACTGTAGGGCTCCCGGGGTTCGGGGCATTATAATTTGGTATCAGAGCCATGGTTCGAGGGATCCGAGCATCCTCGAATGCTTGGACTCGAACTTTAAGAAAAGAGACTAATATGCCCACCGCGAGTAGCTGCACGCCAAGAGGTAACTTTAAATTGTTTAGTCATTTCTTTGAATTTTAAAGTTTCCAGTATGTGATTAACTGTTTAAGTGTTAAATAGAATGCTAATGTGGTTAGGGGCAGGGGGTGCTTAGGACGGGCCGGTGAAGTAAACGACTAATAACACTTGATCAACATTATTAGTAGTTTACCCTTACCTTCAATGTTCTAAATACCACTTGTGTCTGACTATGTTAGGGTTCCGTCTTTGTAGGGATATGATTTGGCTAACTCTCGAGTCGTTAGCGGTAAAGTTCATCTTATTCCCTAAATTCTTATGTTCGTTTCCCATCCCCTCGAACGCTTTGCGCGTAATTGTTTAGCTGAGGCGTAGCATGCTGTTACTCTGGGTTCCTTGGTACTTTACCGATTAAAATTCCTCGCTCCTTCAAGAATGTGTGTGCAACTATTTAGCTAAGTAGGAGCGTAATGTTATCCCAGATACCTTTTTTACTTGATGAATTACAGGCATCGGTCTTATTTGATTCGGGTGCCAGTAGAAGTTTGTGTCTACCGCTTTATGTTCCTCGTTGAATAAATCACCCGAGTGCGTAGTCAATGTGTTTGAGTTTGAGGTCACCGTAGGAAAGTCCGTTTTCGTGTCTAGGGCTATTCAGGGTTGTTCTATCAAGTTGTCTGGGTATAGATTTCCGGTGCGGTTGTACTTGATGCCGCTTGGCTGTTTCGATGTGGTGCTTAGGATGGATTAGCTCGCAAGTGTTGATGCTCAGATCGTTTGTGGTCAGAAACTTGTACGTCTAAGGGCACCGGATGGGACCCAAATTCCAGTCTTCGATGATCGGAATGGTGCGACGCCACATATCATATCTATGCTTAAGGCGGGAAAACTGATGCAGCGGGGGTGCAGGGTGTATCTGGCATATGCTATAAACGTGAAAACCGCGGTGGCTACCGTCGGTGATGTTCCCATTGTTCGGGATTTCCCAGATGTATTTCCAGATGATTTGTCATATGTGCTGCCGGATTGCGAGGTCGAGTTCCAGATATGCCTTGTACCTGGTGCAAAACACGTTGCTCGAGCCCCTTACCGCCTAGCACCGAATGAAATGAAAGAATTTGTGGCTCAGTTGGAAGATTTACTTGACAAGGGCTTCATTCGACCGAGCATCTCACCTTGGGGTGCCCCGGTCCTATTCGTTAAAAGGAAGGACGGTAGCATGCGGATGTGCATTGACTACCGTGAATTGAATAAACTCACTTTTAAAGAAATCGGTACCCTCTTCCAAGGATCGACGACTTATTTGATCAGCTCCAAGGAGCTAGTTGGTTCTCCAAGATCGACCTTAGGTCCGGGTATCATCAGTTGAAAATTCGGGAGAAAGATATTCCTAAGACTGCCTTCCGCACTCGTTATGGGCATTATGAATTCCTCGTGATGTCTTTCGGTTTGACCAACGCACCGGCTGCGTTCATGGACCTCATGAACCGGGTGTGTAGGCCGATGCTCGATCGTTCGGTTATTGTGTTCATCGATGACATTCTGGTATATTCCAAAAGCGAATCCGATCACGCTAGTCATCTCACGGAAGTTTTGGAAGCTCTGAGAAAGAATAAGTTGTATGCGAAATTTTCTAAGTGTTCCTTTTTGGTTACGCGAGGTTCAGTTCTTGGGTCATGTTATTAACCCGAGTGGTATTTTGGTCGACCCTGCAAAGGTGGAAGCCGTAAATGAGTGGGAATCTCCTAAGTCTCCATCTGAAATTTGTAGTTTTCTTGGCTTGGTGGGGTATTACCATTGCGTCATTCCCGACTTTTCGAAAATTGCTTCGTCATTGACCAAGTTGACTAAGAAGAGTGTTAAGTTTGTTTGGGGCACTGAGCAGGAGGAGGCTTTCCTCGAGTTGAAGAACTGATTGACGCATGCCCATATTTTAGCTTTACCTGATGGCACTGATGATTTGGTGGTTTAATCTGATGCCTCTTACTAGGGGCTTGGGTGTGTTCTGTTGCAGCGAGGCCGATTCATCGTTATGCCTCACGACAGTTGAAGCCTCATGAGGCGAACTATCCTACTCACGATTTGGAGCTGGCGGCGGTTGTGTTTGTGCTTTAGTTGTGGAGGCATTATTTGTACGGTGTTCCTTGTGTTATCTATACTGATCCTAAGAGCCTAAAGTATTTCTTCGAACAAAAGGAACTGAATATGCGACAGCGTCGATGGTTGGAGTTGATTAAGGATTATGACCTGGAGATTAGGTACTATCCCGATAAGGCTAACGTGGTAGCCGACGCGTTGAGCCGGAAGGAGAGACGGAAACCTATTCGTGTGAAATCTTATCCGCTTATTCTTAAACCCGATGTTTTATTCGTGACATTGTTTCTAGGCACGGGGTGCCTGTGTTTATTGTTTCAGATAGGGTTACGCGTTTTACCTCCAGGTTTTGGAAGAAGTTTCGTGAGGAGATGGGTACCAAACTCCTCATTAGTACCGCTTATCACCCGCAGACGGATGGTCAGTCCGAGAGGACCATTCAGACTCTCGAGGATATGTTGCGGGCTTGTGTTATCGATTGTGGTGGTAGTTGGGATCGTCATTTACCGTTAGTCGAGTTCTCTTACATTGACAATTATCACGCCACGATTGGGATGCCACCGTTTGAGATGTTGTATAGTAGGAGGTGTAGGACTCCAGTCTGTTGGGGTTCCATTGGTCAGAAACAGTTTGTAGTTTGGAGGTGGTTGAGGCTACGACCGAGAAGCTCGATATGATAAAGGCATTCATGAAGGCCGCTCAGGATCGTCAAAAGTCCTATGCGGATAATAGACGAATACCTATTGTGTTTGAGGCTGGGGATCGGGTTATGTTGAAAGTTTCTCCTTGGAAGGGTATTATTCGTTTCGGTAAGAGGGGGGAGCTTAGTCCGAGGTTCATTGGTCCGTTCCGTATATTGTCCCGTGTTGGTGAGGTAGTGTATAGACTGGAATTACCCGATGAGCTCGCGGGGATTCATCCTACTTTCCACGTGTCCCATTTGAGGGAATGTTTAGCTGATAAAGAGGCCCATGTGCCTCTTGATGATATTGAGCTTGATAGTAAGCTGAACTACGTTGAGGAGCCTATTGCTATAATTGACCGTCAGGAAGGGCGTTTGAGGAATAAGGTGGTTAGACTTGTGAAGGTGTAGTGGAGGCACCGTAGGGGTTCCGAGGCTACTTGGGAGTCCGAAGACGAGATGATGAAACTCTATCCGCAGTTGTTCCTGTCGCGTCGGGATTCGGGGACGAATCCCTTTGTAAGGGGGGTGGACTTGTAACGCCCGTTAATTTCGCTTCCAAGAGTTAAAGCTTGTAAAGTATGTATAATTCTCGGGATTTAACCGACATTTCTCGGAAGCCTTTTGGTCATCCCGGTGTTCGTTGTACTTACGGGTTACCGACCCATTTGACTTGTGTGACGTCGTGTGGACTTGTTGGCTGTGATTTTATCATAATGGATTCACAAGGGGCTGAGTTGGATGTTAACGGCCTAAACGACTCTTAAACGCGCGTATTGGTATCACCTAGTGCTTCCGGGGGTAATTTGGGAATTCTTTATTCCCGGGAGTGTCTAAGGGTCGTTTTGGTGAATGTGAGGCCTTGGGGGCTGTTGTGATTTAGTTTGATGGGGTCGAGGCTTTAGGTGACTCGAACCCCGTTAGAACGTCTCGTAGGGTAAACGAGTCATCGTGATGTCATTAGTATTGATTGAATGTAAACCGGCAGGTATTTGAATATTGGGATTACTTAGGGATTCTCTAACTCATGGTGAATCTGTGTCTCGTGTCAGGTGAGTTCATGATGCCCTTTTTACTCTTTCAAATTTTGGGCTAGCATGCACACCTAAGTGTTTTTCTTACTTTATGAAATGTTTTAAACGATTTTATATAGGCTTTCTAGTATATGGTAGGCCATGGGATGTTAATATATATATATATGTATATATACATATTTACATTATTGTTTGGCCTATATTTGGCGGAGTTGTAGTCGTTTCGACTACGGATGTTGCGTATGCTTACTTTGTGTTTGCATGCGTTGATGTTACGTGTTTGGGTTTTACGTTTGCTCGACCCTGATGTTATACGTGGATGTTATATATATATATATATATTGTTATATATATAGGGATGTACTTGAAAGGATGTTTATATATATATCTTTTGTGAATGTATGTATGAGAATGTTTACTCTTCGGTAATGATGACTTAATGGATTCACTCTTTTTACTTTAAAAACTTTTGGTATGTATATCATATTTGTTATTACCGATATTATTTACTTAAAACTTGAACTCGCTCAGCTCAAGCTGACTTTGTGTGCATGTTAGTGTGAGTTTCAGGTTAGGAAGAGGATGCATTATCGCTTGGACGTGCACGAAGCTACTTGGTCGGTGAAGGGCATACGTGGATGGAAGAATGTACTTTGAACAATTTTGTTTTAAATAGTTTCATGAATTATATTTTAAAGTTGGTTTTGGGCAAAATTCCCGGGTTTTTGGGAACTTACTTCACTATTTATGTTTTCCGCTGAATTTACACTCTGAGATGTTTGTTTTAATGGAAGAAACCATTTTCAAGTTTAATTACTTTAAATAATATTTTGTATGAATACCAACTGTGGGGCTCCCGGGGTTCGGGGCCTTACAGAATGCCCATAACGCATCATCTAACTTTTCCAACCAATCCTTTCAACTAGCCCCAACCGTCTTTTCCACAATCCTCTTCACCCCTTGATTTGCATTCTCGACTTGACCATTCGTTTGAGGGTGATAAGCATTAGAGGTACTATGAGTAACCCCATAACGAGCTAACGCTTTCTCCATGACGGTATTACAAAAATGGGTGCCCCGATCACTAATAATAGCTCTCGGAGTACCGAAACGAGTAAACAACTTCTTAAGAAACCTCACAACAGCTCGTGCATCGTTCGTGGCCAACGCTTAGGCTTCCACCCATTTCGACACATAATCAATCGCCACCAAAATATACTTATTACCATTCGACGTGGGAAACGGTCCCATGAAGTCGATGCCCCAAACATCAAAGATTTCAAGAATTTGTATGGGGTTTTGAGGCATTTCATTCTTGGAAGAAATATTACCTTCCTCTTCGTCACACATCTCCTCAGAATCTGATCACCGCCAATCTTGAACAAGAACGGGTCATCCCACGCATACCTATTCACATCCCGGAAAATCTCCTCTTTTGTTTCGTAGTCATACCCTCCAAAACAAAACCATTAGCCAAATAATTAGCAAAATCAGTGAACCATGGCATATCTTGCTTCTCAGCCGTAACAAAGTCGATCAACTCGTGAGGGAATGTATCAGCAATCTCCTCCTCACGTAACTCTTCTCTCCTCCGGTCTTCTAGGCGGGATAGATGATCGGCCGCTACGTTTTCCGCACCCCTCTTATCTTTAATCTCGATGTTAAACTCGGAAAATAGAAGAATCCACCGTATAAGACGAGGCTTTGCGTCTTTCTTGTGAAAGAGAAAATGCAAGGCTGCATGATCGGTTAAAACGGTGGTCTTCTAAAGCACGAGATACGAGCGGAACTTGTCAAATGCGAAAACAACGGCTAAAATCTCCTTCTCGGTGGTGGTGTAGTTTTCTTGGGCATCATTCAACGTCTTGCTAGCATAATAGATGGGGTGAAAATGTTTATCTCGCCTTTGCCCCAAAACCGCTCCAACCGCATAATCACTAGCATCACACATGAGCTCAAACGGCAAGCTCCAATCGGGAGAACAAAGAATGGGAGCACTTACTAGCTTCTCTTTCAAAAACGTAAATGCCTTCACACACTCATCATCAAAAACAAAAGGCACGTCTTTCTCGAGGAGTCGGGTCATCGGGTGGGTAATTTTAGAAAAATCTTTGATAAATCGCCGATAAAACCCTGCATGACCCTAGAAACTCCAGATTGCCTTCACATTCGTCGGTGGAGGAAGCCTACTTATAGTATGAATCTTCGCCCGATCCACCTCAATACCATCTCTCGATATCTTATGACCCAGCACAATCCCTTCCGTCACCATAAAATGACACTTTTCCCAATTCAACATTAACTTTGTTTCAATGCATCTCTTCAACATCTTCTCAAGATTAGCCAGACACTGATCGAAAGAATTACCGTATACCGAAAAATCGTCCATAAACACCTCCATGGACGTCTCTATCATATCTTGAAATATGGCTACCATACAATGCTGAAATGTAGCCGGAGCGTTACATAGTCCAAACGGCATGCGACGGTACGCAAAGGTGCCATAGGGACATGTAAAAGTTGTTTTCTCTTGGTCTTCCGGTGCAATGGGAATTTGAAAATAACCCGAAAAACCATCAAGAAAACAATAAAACTGCTGACCTGCCAAACGCTCCAACATCTGATCAATAAACGGCAACGGGAAGTGGTCCTTCCGGGTGGCATCATTCAACCGCCAATAATCAATACACACATGCCAACCAGTAACCGTATGCGAAGGGATAAGCTCATTCTTCTCATTCATCACGACGGTCATACCTCCCTTCTTTGGAACAACTTGGGTTGGGCTCACCTATGGGGAATCGGAAATCGGGTAGATTATCCCGGCGTCCATCAACTTTAATACCTCCTTCTTCACTACCTCTTGCATATTTGGATTGAGACGTCTTTGTGGTTGCACCACCGGATTGTACTCATCCTCCATTAGAATCCGATGCGTGCAATAAGCGGGGCTAATACCTTGAATATCGGAAAGTCTCCATGCAATCACCCCTTTGTGTAGCTTCAACACGTCTATCAACTTTGACTTCTGTTCTTCCGTCAGCTTGGATGATACAATAACGGGCAAGTTCGAGCCCTCATCAAGATACGCATACTCCAAGTGTGACGGGAGTACCTTCAATTCCAACAGAGCGGGTTTCTCCTCAAAACCCGCCTCACTCTCGCAACTAATCTCATTCACCTCTATCATCTTGGGCAGACCCGAAATCTCAGCCAACTCATCACAAACCGAATCGTTCTCACCCAACTCATTCTCACCCAAATCATCACAATCTAACAAACCATTACTTCCCACAAGATCTGCACCACAAATATAATCAAAACAGCTATCAATACCTGCAATAAACGAGTTAATAAAATAAACCGAGTGGCATAGACCACTGAAATCATCTTGATCACTTGGATGCTTCATCAACCTCGCGACATCATAAGTAACATTCTTATCACCAACCCCAAGCATGATCTTCCCATCATACACATCGATAAGTGCCTTTGCAGTACGTAAGAACGGTCGACCAAGAATAATGGGAACCTTCTTGTCGGCCTCCATTTCAAACACCACAAAATCTACTGGGAATACGAACTTATCCACCTTCACTAGCAGGTTCTTAATAAAGACATGCGAGTCGGTGTAAGCTCGCCTAACTCCAACTTCTCGTACAAGGAATACGGCGTCAAATTTATACTTGCACCCAAATCCACGAATGCATGGCTCATCCCATCACTACCAAACAAAACTGGAATCGTAAACACACTCGGATCTGACAACTTCTCGAGTACGCGGTTCAACACTACTGCCGAACAATCTCCCATGAGTGGAATCGATGACACCTCCCTCAACCTATCCTTCCTCTTCAACAGGTCCTTTAAGAACTTCGCATACTTTGGCATGTATTAGAGGGCTTCAATGAATGGGAGATTGATCTTCAACTGTCGAAATATATCAAGAAAGTGCCCATACTCCCGCGTATATTTCTGGTGTTTCACACGAGCGGGATATGGGATACGAGCATGGTCAATCAAAGGTGATGGCCGGACTTCAACCAGCTTCTTCTCTACTGGCGGTGCAACTGGTGCGGTGTTCTGCACTTTACTCGGAACTTCCATCTCGATTTCTTCATCCATCACCTCTTCATCTTCCACTTCAACTTCATTCCGTCACACCTCGGGACCCAAAATCCTACCGCTACGAGTAGTAATCGCCTTAATTTGAGCGGCCGGATTCTGCTGAGTAGATGCTGAAAACTATCCCGGGGGTCTTTCATTCAACTGTCGGGCAATATCACCAATGGTTCGCTGCATGTCGAGCATAGCTGATTGTTGATTCTTCAAAAGCAAATCATGGTCGGCAAGGGGTCTTTTGAGTGACTTGATCTTTATTAAGGATTTGCTGCATCATTTCTTCCAATCTTCCCATTCCATTACTCGAATATTTCCCATTACCCGAACCTTGCTTATTAGAACTTCCACTGTTATACTGACCTTGATTTCGGTTATAGGGAGCTTGGAAGCGAGGTGGCCCACCGGCCAGACGCCAACTCGAGTTACTTTGACTTTGATTCTGATTCTTGTAGCTATTCCAGTTCTGATTGTTGTTGTTGTTGTAAGCATTAGGGACCCTGTTGTGACCAGCCACAAAATCCACATCTTGATTATTCATCAATGGACAATCTAGCGTACCATGACCACCTCTACACATCTCACACTTATCAACCTTAGTCTTTAGCTCTTTTATCTCTCGGGTGAGATTCTCCAAAGCAGCAGCCATACCAGTATCCAGATTAACCTGGTGCACACCTCGAGCATATGAGGGTGTACTGGTGACGGGATTGGAATTCCCGCCTCGTGGCTTCTTCGCGTACTCAGACTGCGCGAAACTTTCAAACAGCTCATTACACTTGGTCACATTCTTCCAGTCCATCAGATTGCCCCCAGCAGCTGTGTCAAACCTTGCTTGAGCATCATAAGTAAGCCCATTGTAAAACTTCTCAACAAGGGCCCAAGGGGTGAGCCCATGTTGTGAACAACGGGAAAGCAGATTCTGAAAACGTTCCCAAGCTTGGTAATACGCCTCATCCGGCTCCATGTGGAAGGAGTGGATCTGATCACGGAGGCGAGAGGCTTTAGCAGGTGGAAAGTACTTCTTGAGGAATGCATTGCGAAGTGCCTCCCATGTGGTGAATATTATAACAGGTTGTGAATCGAGCCAAGTGGCGGCACGATCTGAGAGTGTAAACAGGAACAAGTGAAGGAAGATCGCATCCTGGTTAGCACCTTGCAAGTTGAACGTTTTGAACACACGGGTCAGACGGTTGATGTGTGCCGGTGCATCTTCATCTTCACGGCCATGGAACTGGTGGTGATTGGTGATGTTGTTCATGACATAGGATGGAATCGGCCACGAGTTAGGGTTATTAATGTCGGGGGCGACAATGGGTGAGTGGTCTCCATGGAACCCTTCAAAATCTTGCTGGTACACGGTGCGGTTATTCTCGGCCATTGGAGCGGGTCTAGGACTTGGTGGTGGTGAATTTGCGGATGAATTTCTGGGTGATGATTTTGGTGAAGTATCTATGATGAACTTGAACTTTCCTAGGACTTTAACTGAGTAGATCCAAAGCAATCTAACGGTGGTCCTTGCGAACGCAGATGTGGCATATACCTACAAAACCGCACAAGACCGAGTAAGTAGTTTCTAATATAGTGACGTTAAAACTAACAATAATTAAACAAACAATTAAAAACAAACTAGACTTAATTTAGACTCCTACGATTCAAAACAAAACGAAACAAATAGCACGTATGTAGCAAGTAGGTCCAATCAATGCTAATAACGCAATTGCCAAGAGTCCCCGGCAGCGGCGCCAAAAACTTGATGTGCTTGAAGTAGTTTAATATTTATTAACTAAATTAACTAAACATAAACACTAAGTAATACTCTAGACTCTCTAAAACTCAACTAAACTACTAACCGACAAGTGAACCGATCGACTCTAGTAAAGCTAAGTAAGTCCGGATATCGAACTCACGAGACTCTTGAAATTACGTTTATTAGCTAATTAGACTCGACTACAAAACACGACTTTATTAATTATATTTTTTTGGGAGATTTTTATTTAAAATACTAATTAAGAAAACAAGTAATTTAAACCAAAACTTAAACAATCCCAAAGTCAAATCAAAACATCAAAATAAGTTCATCATAAGCCTAGGCAGTTCATGCAATTTAGCCTAGCATCTTAGGTTTAAACAAAACAAACATATAAGAAATCATGGTGATGAAATAATGAAAACGAAAGAAATAACAGATAGAACCCGTGTTCTTCGCCTACAACCAATATGCGCAACACCAGCTAATTCTTCGACTCCAAATCTGCCGGAAACTCGTCACGGTCACCTCGGAACTCACCAAATTCGTATGGACTTCAAGGTATGGTTAATGGTGAGTTTAGGGGTCTTTATATAGGCAACAGGGGGTCCAAAAATAGTTTAATTAAGCCAAAAACGAACATTTTGGAAAATCTGGCACCGCCATCACCCGCCGCGCTGTGCGGCAGGCTCCCCCTCCCCCGTCGCGCGGCGCACCGGCCCAAGGTGGAGGGGGGGGTCTGGTCCACTATGCTGGTCCGGTTCACTCCTGGTTCGGTCCGGTTCATTTCCTGACGCGTCGGTTCTCCGGTTCGACTTGTTTTTGCTCGTTTTTCGCCCTCTTTTCACCAGAATTAAAACCCGAAACCTAAAACGTAAAACCCTGTTAGTAGTATATAATCTTACGAGAAACCGAACTAAATTAACAAAATATTAAATAAAATGTACACGGGATTAATGTATAATAAACGTTATATCAAGGAGCAGACATGTTGTGAGACATTTGCAAGATAAAAGATATAATGTTAGTGATCAAGTAACTTAATCAATTATGCATGAGAAAATGTAGTATATATGAACCTTGCTAGAAATCGGATTCTTCTGCAAGAACGAAATTTTTTTTTTTGGACACATAAATCAGAAATACTTCCAAGTTTGAAGAGATATGCAAGTGAGCAGGCTATTGTATTGTGAGTTATCTGCCAATTTTCACACACACACGCACACACACACACACACACACATACACACACACACACATATATATATATATGTATATATACATATATATACATACCAATAAACACAAGAATGAGCCGTCTACGATAATCATTGATATTGCTGTCTGCTTAAGCTTAAGCATCCAAGTATGCTTATCGGCCATTAGATATGTTAAGATATAAGATTATTTCACTAACAAACTATTGTTCCATGCATACATGACGTACCCCCGTAATCAAGATATGCACAAGCTTTCATCAAACAAGGTGAATATGCAGGTTGTTATTTGTAGGGTGTTACATATGTTGTGTCCTAGTTTGGATCCGACCATCCTCTACAGGGGAGAATATATGACTGACAGCGAGAGTGATTGACTCAAAATTTAAGAATATCGTGAGATATCTTGTTGATCTTTTATGAATCCATCACTATTTTTAATTAGTGAGTTTTGGCAATAATAATTGCGGGTTTAGCACATAACTTTAATAAAATATCTGTATGCCCACGTAGGATCCGATGACCGCTAGAATGGACACATGTGATACCCACATAAACAAACAACATATAGACTCGGAATTTCAGATTTAGGCAACTCTCTCAATACAAGATTTAAGACCATGAAATCATACACCGATAAAGCGGTAAGCCACTTATGTTTATAGCTAAGCAGATTGGTTTATATCACAAGCAGACAATCATACTTAAACGTTAAACCTATCAATGCATCATATAATAGATCTACGCATCTATTTTACCTTTAAGAACATTAAAATTTAAAACATGGCACGGTTAACCATCTAGTAAATTTAACTATCGTTTTCTACTTAGGCTGGATAAACTCATTTTTACACAGCTTTACTTACATTTTGCTCCCTCTAAAACCAAGAATCATTCTTTTTGAGACAATTTCTGATTTTCTTAAAGCAAATCTAAAATATTTTTGGTGAGTTAAGAACTCATTTTTGTTTTTCGAAAAAAATCTAAAATCTTTTTGGTGAGTTTTTACAAACTCATTCTCCATGTAAATTTGAGACATATTTTTAAAAAAGTTTAAAAATACTTACAAATTTTAAACAAAAAGATAGAGTTTTAATAAAAAAAAAATCATGCCGAGCGTTTCGAGAAGATATTCGAATCGGGCACGATCAAAGGCTTTGGTGAAAAGATCCGTAAAGTTCTGATAAGAGTTAACCCTTTCAATTTTGACAAACTTACGATCATAGCTGTCACGCATGAAGTGCATACGTAGATCGATATGCTTAGTCTTTGAGTGTTTGACTGGGTTTTTCTAATGCAAACAGCTACCTTGTTATCACATTTAATAGAGGTGTTATAAAAATTCAAACAGTAGTCCAACAGCTGATGCTGGATCCAAATAATTTGAGAGAAACAACTAGATGCAGTAACATACTTAGACTCGGAAGTTGATGTGGACACATTCATTTTCTTTCTGCACTGCCAGGAGATCAAACGGTCACCGAGGAATTGATACCCACATGTAGTTGACTTTCTATCCAAATTACATCACCCGTAATCACTGTCGGTGTATGCATGCAGATTCAATGGTGAGTTCTTGGGATACCACAACCCGAGATGCGGTTTACCCTTGAGATATCGAAAGATGCGCTTGACAGCGGTTAAGTGGGATTCATTCGGATCCAATTGATATCTAGCACACTGACAAACGGGGAACATAATGTCCGGCCTGCTTGTTGTGAGATACATGAGAGAGCCAATAGTTGACCAATAAAGATGTTGATCGAATAACTTTCCCAATGAATCTGGAGCTAACACCGGTCATGTAGTAATCGGAGTTGGAAAAGAAACAACATCCTTGAACCCAAATTCTGAACAATGTCATGGACGTATGTCTCCTGATGAATTAAAATACCGTCTCTTTTTTGTCCAACTTGTAGAGCCAAAAAGAAGCTCATTTCACCTAACGAGCTCATCTCGAACTGACTCTGCATGACCTTTAAAAACTCTCTACACAGATCATCACTTGTAGACCCAAAGATAATGACATCAACATACATTTGCACAAGGAGCAGATCATCCTTAACCTGCTTAACAAATAATGTTTGATCAATTTTGCCTATCCTATAGCCATTCTTCAGTAGATGTTTTGTTAAGGTTGCATACCAAGCTCAGGGAGCCTGGTGAAGACCATAGAGGGCTTTGTTAAGACTGTAAACATGATCAAGATGATCTAGAACATCAAAACCTGGCGGCTGCTTGACATAGATTTCTTCCTTGATTTGACCGTATAGAAAAGCAGTTTTTACGTCCATTTGATAGGCCTTGAAGTTCAAATAAGAAGCATAGGTGATATAATGATAAATATATATATATATATATATATATATATATTTCCCTTGTATATTTTGTAGAATATTTTATTAGTTGTTGTTCGTATTTATTTAGAATTTGTATACTACTAACATATTTATGTAATATAGGTTCTGGGAGTTGAACGTGATTGAATGAGCATGATGTTCTTCATGATCATGATACGATTATAAGATCAGGATCTAGTTCGTGATATGATCTGTAGATTCGTCGTTGAATACGGTTATGGATTACGTTTATATCTGGAAGCATTTTGGCAGAGTAACGGTAGGTTTCAATAATAAATGCTTTGTTAAATAGAAATAACTTTACAGGGGGTATTTATAGAAGATGAGGTTCATTCGTTAGACATGCCTAACAAATGAACACTCATTCGTTACATAATTCATTAAACTCTAACGAAAGAACCCATTCGATTCCTATTCATTATAAGTGACTAACAAATCATGCAATACATAAGCGAATGGTCACATTCGTTATAAGCATATAACGAATGTGCCCTACAAGTTAACGAATGAGTCACTTTCTTGACTTACAATCATCAAAAGGCCTCTGTACATTATTTCTAATAAAATAATACATTACATAAAAACCGATATGAAAAACCATGTACTAACAAACTCCCCCTCGTCTTGTGCTCTTTGTTTCTTCAAAAACACTTTAACGCATGAATCTGTTGGTCTTCCAATAAACACAGCTGTGAATCCCGAACGCATAACAAACTCGATCAACGAGCTGGAATTGCATAGCTAAGTCATAGTCTTTAAAGTCCGCCCATCTGATCTGATTTGTATAAAGCGCATCATTATCAAATTCAGACAAGTTTACCAGCCACATCAGATCTATTACTATGATAAACTCCATCTTCAATCTATTTCCCAAGACAATTACCGCCTCACTGTTTATAGTCGTAATACCACCTATTAAAGGTTGTGAAAAGACTTTGAGGAAACGTCTTAACAGACACTTTCTTCATAGAACGCGGTGGTTTGACATTCAAAACCAGTTTTCTCCAACCGGTGCGCTAATAATCTCGTCTATGTACTTACGAGTTGGCACCTGAGGCTGAAAATACTTAAACCCAAAACGCACCTCGTGTAACAAGTGCTGGTAAAACCATTCAGCCCACTTATTGTTACCACGGTTAATAAATGGTCTATTAGCCAGAGTTCTCACATCCCATCTCGGCATAGGTAACACATCAATGATATACTTGAAGAACCATATCCCGTGTTCCCATTTGACAATACATACTTTAAGATCTGAATCGTACATCCAGATATAATACTACCTTTCACCGTTTTAGCACTCACGAACTTCTTCATTTGGTATGTCGATGCTCGAACCTTCGCCTATTTAAAATACTCACGTTTATTGAAACGTAAGGTCTCGATCATCTTGTTCATCTTCTGCATATTGTGCTTGAACATACCATCTGAAGATCGTGGTGTCCCAGTCTTGACCATCTTCTCTTTCCCTTTCCTCTTATCTTGTCTTAGACGCTCTTCGGCTGCTTGAGAGTTTTCTGTAGTGAAGAAAGGAATTCCCTCGTCAGTGTTTGTACAAGTATACATGTCGGGATATTCCTCAGCCGTCACGTCCTCAACTTCAATGTCTTCAAAATCAAACGACATATTCCCAGTCGGAATACCCGTGTCAGCACTTACATTACCTTCATTCTCTATCTCAACATCCTCCTTACTTCCTAACTTATCAACCTCATCCTCGTTTAAACCAAGAAGCAAGGCGATCTGTTCTTTCGACAAAGAATGATCAACAAACTCGCCTTCTTTGATTTCATTAGCATTTAACATACTCATAACGACTCCACTCTCATCAATAAATAAGATCATGTTAGCGTCAATCATATTCACCGGCTTAACATTCGTATAATCCCTATACACAATCATCTGTAATCTACCTCCACTACCCCAGTTACAGCTTTACCAGACGGCGATGTACTGTCGCCTGGATGCTGACACCACAACCTGCCGCATCAGGATCCTTATCGTGATTATCTCCCTTCAATTTCTTTAATTCGTCTTCTTTACACGTCAAATAGAGAATGATCTGATCCTGCTTGTCTATTCTCCCCCCTGAGCAACAACTAGTGCTTTAAGTTCCCTGTTTTCTTGCTGAATGAACTGAATGTGTCGAAACATGTTCCGCTACTCTACCCTCATTTGTTCTAGGAACGCTCGGTCTGCAGCCATTTGATTCTGTTGAAGATGAATCGAATTAAGTAGCTGGAACATCTATCTTTAAGGTGACAGATTATGAAAATGGGAAAGAACAGGTTGCATCGGGCCTTGAGGTCGGTTGAATGTCATGAATGAATGCTTAGGCCTTTGCAAAGTAACACATGGAGTAACAGGAGCCATAATTTGCATATGTGGACTTACCATGGATTAAAGAACTATCGGAGGTATAGATGGAAACCTCGGATCAATAGATGATGCTGTCACCAGCGTAACAGTCGGTGAAACAGGAGGAGTAGTCATCACCGGAATAGTAGTCGTCGGTGTGATAGATATAGAAGTAGGTGGAAGCGATACATTAACAGGATTGGAAGATCGATCCTTTATTTCCACACCAGTACCTTGTCTTACCCTCAACTTCTTCCGCTGTTCAATAACTGGAGCCTTGTCTTTAAGCTTACGGCCGTTAGAACCACATGGACCACCGTCACCACCATCACCACGATCATTACCACTAGCACCACCATCATCACCTTCTCGCTCAGAATCTGAATCGTCATGGATCCAGCGATCATTAGGTGGAGGAATGTAATCAATACGGGTAGGATGACCAATCAACCGTTTGTAACGCGGTCGAGTTTGTGAAGTCTGGCCCTTGTAGATTCTTATCCTCCTAATTCTCTGGATCTTTTACTAAGTTCGGCCGTAGACGGTTGATAATAAGCTGTAAGAATCTCGGGTACATGAGAAACTTGTTTCGTCTGGTCGTACAATTTTCTTTGAGATGGTAGAAAATCATCTCAGAGAAATTGAAAGGTTTGTTCAGCACAAGGGCAACAAACGCTGACTGAAGCATAACACGACATTCATTATAACCATCCTTTCCACCTCTAAGGCAATGAAATAGTACATGTAGAAGGTACTTGTATTGTTCACACCCGTTTGCCTTATTATACATCGATTTCTCCAAATCCCCCTTATGCCATAACCTTCCAAACAACCCTCTGATCAACGAAGGGTAAAACTCATACTTGTCGTCCATAGTATCACCAAAACTCAAAACATCCTAAATCACCGATACATCAATCACAACCGGCTTAGCCTGAATAATAGCCTCAATATGATTCTCTCCAGCTACATACTTCGCTCTATTACAAAACGCTTGGATAATGATTTGATGAATATACGTGTCTGTAGAAATAGCAACATAAATCCTTTACCGCTTCAGAAAGCTAATGATCCCACCGAACAATGTTCTACCAACAAAATCATTTTCTAGAACACAAATATTATGCTTTTGTCCCAATCCAGCAACAATATCTCAACTTCGGGATCAGCAGTAGCTGGTTCAGCTTGGATTCGGCAACATTTGGATCTTGAATAACAGGTTCAGGTTGTTGTTCTGGAACATGCTTGGAAAAAATATCTGGAGCATTCTCAGCCATCCTGTCGAATGTGTAGACATTTGTTATACTTTAATGAATTAAAGTCAAAATAATTTGTTGACTCAAAGAAGTCCAAGTCAAAATTGAAGATGAATATAAAAGTCAAAATAGTTCAATTTCAACCTGCAAATCCTTCAATTTCCATTTGAATACATACATCAATGTTCCGATTATCATCTAAGATATCCTTAATAACAATCAAACATCATTAATTTCGAATTTAAATCAAGATTATTAGGTTAATTTCTTTTGTCTATTATCGGTTTATTATTCGTGTCAATTAACCCAAATAATGAAGTTCAAATTCATCAATAAGGACACCATTGTGTTCGCCATTACCTGTAGATTAACAAGCAGTCGATTAATGAGCAGAATATGACACTTTGATGATTTTAGAAAAATTTGCAAGGGTTTCTGTCTTTTTTGGATGAAATAGTTGGAAGACGAATGAACAGATCATTTGTTTCCTTGGGTTTATAACCCACACCAATAATTTCACGAATCCCAAGGTCATTCGTAAATTTGAACTAACGAATGAGGCTTCATTCGTTAATTCAAATAAGTCATTCATTAAGCACTTAACGAAAAGCCTTCTATCGTTAAATTTTTAACGAATAAACAGTTAATTCGTTAACATTGAACGAATGACCAAGTCATTCGTTAACCTTTAACGAATAACATAATTAAGTATATCATTCGTTATACTTGTGAATGAATGAGTGTACATTCGTTCTGACGTAGTGGAAGGGAATGATATTAAATAACGAATTAGTACATTCGTTATAAGATTGAACGAATGACACCACTTTCATTATACAGTAGTAACGAATGGCATTTTTACCTTAACGAACTGGGTATTTACCATTCAAAAATAATTACATAATCATCAAAATCCTTTTTTTTTTTGATGAAAATAGCTTAAATATTTACCTTAACATTCAAAAGTCGACCATTCTTAAATTACATAGAAATACTTTAAAACGTTTTACTTTAACACGTTTTAACTTAAAATTATGGGGGAAAAACTTTCTTTTTAATTTTGAATAATTCGCACGCTTGATAATCGAAAATAAAGAAGAAATAAAAATCTTTTTGAATTTTTCGATAAATTTATATCAAAAGACAAAAAACGAAAATGCAACAAAATTAAAACTTCTAAAATGCAACAAAATAAAAACTATTAAGCAGTACATGTTTTTGTGTGTTCGAGCAGGAAATCATATTAACTTCTAATGTCCTAAACTACACTTCAATTTCAACCTATTATGCACATAATCCAACGATGATTGTAGATATAAATTGTCCTCTTAAACTTTACACAGACTTTTCGGTAGCTTTACAATACGTATTTAAGGTTCAATTAAACGCAAATCATATGTGGATCCCACCTATCAAACATAATTTTTCTATCTCTTATATAGTGAATTACACATGTACGATTTTTTCTTTTCTTATAGAATTTGATTAACTATAACTCATGCAAAATAATAAACAGAAAATAAACCAGACTAGCTAAAATTTTCCCTTATGATCAGTATTACTATACGCAGATAAGGTTCCATTTGAAAAAAAATGAAAAGATAAAGTAGGTTAAAGTTGTATAAGACCTTAACAATCAATTTGGATAATTCTGTATTATCGAACAGAGAAAGTCCAAGGCTTTATACGAAACATCTAGAAAATAAAGTAGAATATCCGATACTTGACCCTCAGGTCAGATATTCTTATTACGCAAGAGAGGATCCAAGTTTTGAATAAAAATAAAGAAAAAAATTAAGTTGAATTTCTTTGCAAAATGAAATAAGAAAATGTAGAATTTATTTGAAAAATTAACACATGCACACTCAGTAATCTTTAAACTTTTGATATTTCAAATCAGATATATAAATATTCATCAAGATGTTATACCACTAGATTCGACAAGTTTTTAGGTTTATATCTTATCGACACCTATATAATCTGTCAAGCCTATCTTATATATCATATAGCCGATCTTATGGCAATTTTTAGTCTAGTTTATTCATGTGCTAGGTCCGTTAGGTCAATGAACTATCATTTTCCCTTTTTGTTTCAAGATCTCATTTTGATGAACAACTTTCTCAATGTTTTTGGATTTTTCTCATATTTGAATGTTTTTTATTTTTTCCATACAAACTGAAAACACAATATTTTTGGATATTTCTGGATTTTTCTCCACCTAAAATAAAAATCCATGTGTATCTTATCAATAGTGATTAATTTCTTTTCAAAACAATCACGGATATGGGAGTTTATCAAGCTTCAGGCAAAATGTACATTTCGGAGTTGGACGCCTCAAACATCGTTTTTACATGTGTCTAAGGTGAAGAAAGACCCAGAGACTGATGACTTTGTGAAGACCTGAAGATACAAGCAGCCGTAGACTTTGAAAGTTATGCCAATGTACCCTATGGAATAGGATTTTCATGTCTATTTTCAGATGGTGGTATTACGATGAGAATAGGGGAGAAGCGATGAGCAATGATTATACTGAATCATGATGGTGTATGGGATGTTATCGATGTCATGGATCTGATGTGGTTGATTAAGTATTCAGAGAATGACATTGAGGCATATGTACAAGTGTAAGATTCAGGTGGCTAGCAAGAAGCAGTATGATTCAGCGATGCAGTATCATAAGGTGGCAAAAGTTTGTTATAAATATGAGATACATGCAGGTCAGGAATGGAAAAGTAAGTGGAATAAACTAGGTGAAAAAGAAGAAAGGAAAGAAAAAGAACGTGAACGTCAAATCAAGGAGAATGTGACAAGGGCTTCATGATCGAAATTTCAGTATAAGGGTGTTGGTGTGTCAATTCCTACCAACCAGAAACCTTCTGATAAATATTCATCGGAAGATATTAGGCGAGAGTACAGAGAAAGAGTTTTTGGTATTAAAGACTGAAGCTGTTTGAAGACTCAAGACCTAGCAACATATAAGGGGGAGTTTGTTAGAGCATAATGTCTATTGCTAGGGTCTTAGTATGTTTTGTATAGACAAATTGTCAAATGTATGTTTGTAAAAGGAAAGTAGAACATAAGTCTTCATGGAACGCATGTGTTATGCGGCGCATAATATATGCGCCGGATATCATATCCGCCCATGTGTGCTTTCATGTCAAACCTATAAATAGGTTAACTTATGAGTGAACAGAAGCTTTTGGTTATTAGAGTCAGATTCTAAAGAGAGAAAGAAAAGAGGGAAAGTTCCTTGTCAAGTCATATCTTTGTAATCAACTTGTTATATTAATGAATATGGACTTAAAGTTTCTTGTGTTCTTCCGTCCTTGTTGTTTTCCACACCTCAAGGCTTAAGCGATAAAAGATTCGATCCATACGTACATTCTACGTCATCCTTCAACGTCTTTTCATTTAATACAACAATTAAACTTGCTACAATCATCATTTTCATTTGAAACACTCTCTACATCCCGTAATTTATCGTTTAAGTCAGGATTCTGGCCAAAATCTATTCAACGTCAATCCATACCATTACCAGGTAATTGATATATGTTTATGAATCGTTTTTAGTAGTATAACAAAACCCCTAACCTAATTTCAACGCACACGGAACCATATTAAAATAATGCATAATCTCTAAAACTAAATTATTTAACTTTTATCATTTCATTAGTTAGTTTCTAATTTTATATTTTTAATTAAAGTTCATGAGGTTCGATCACTTTGATTTCTTTAACACACTTTCGGCTTTTGTTTTCTATTTCTTCTTCAATTTCTCACACCCCTTTATTAATGCTTTTACACTCTGGGGGTAGCATATACATCCTACCAAAGCCATTTTTTATTTATTCATTTACAAACTACAATTCATAAGATGAACTTGTGTGTTACTTGATTACTTGCACAAATCTTACTTGCACGTGGTAGCCTCAATAAGTATGATCATACGCCCTTCTTTGCATTCATGACCATTTTGTTATGAGTGGAAAAAGGGCCTCATTATCCGAGTACGTTGGTTGTTACCAATTGGAAAAGGACCTTACTTGCGCGATTATTATACATGTCATATGGAATTGTATTATTATATATAAACCAAACTTGTGTGAACTCACCAACTATATGTTTAGTTGACCTGTATTTTATATATGCTACATGGACGGTCATTAGAGGATGATGCATCGGAGAAGACACTAGTACTTAGGTTATATTAATAAAAAGACAAGTTGTTTAATTTTTCTTACAATAAAATGTATTTTTTTGTTTAAGAACTTGAGTATTTGATGTTTAAATTAATTAATGATAATATTGTCACACGTGTTTTGAGCAATCTGTACATCAGACGCAGGCGTTTCCGCTTTATGTCGTGTTACAGATTGGTATCAGAGCCGTGACTATAAGGTAGGACATTAAACATAGTGTTCTAGTTAGTTTTAGCTTATTTTATTTATTTGTTTAGGGTTGTATGATTAGAAATTATGTGGGCCCTATTTGATTTTTCAATGCACATGCTTATTGTTTTATTACTATTGATTCATTTTCACCTCATTTACATAAGCACACACACAAGTCCAAGGCTTATGCCCAAAACAAAGATTTTTAAACATTTTCAACAATTGATTTTTCAATTTACAATATTTCTTCTTTTTAAAGATGGTTCTACGTGGCGGGTATGTAGTAACTGGAAGGGGGACGTGCTTGTGTTATGAACTCTTGACACCAAGGTAATTGAAAACTAAGGATAAGCAATGCGCATATATCCCAATTAGACGTAGGACTTTGTTGCTTACCTAGAGAGTTCGGAAAGGGTATGACACCTTTTAGGCTAAAACGTGCCATACAAATCACAACTTTAATCTTTCAATGTGCCAAGGTCCCTTTTCTGTAATGAATATGGCTACACTCCTAAGGATGTCATACAAGTCATGGTGTTTCATGCGACGTGTGACTTCGACCCTCAATGATTTACAATGTGTTTTAACTGAAAGTCTATCAACTCGTGGTGATACACGAGTACTCAGCTTTCGGTTTGATTTGATTAGGAATTTTAATTTTTGTGTTGGAATATAAGAGTTCATGGTGGTTTATTAAAACTCTAAGTTCCACAAAATGTTTATTATTATTGTTATGGTTTTATATTTAACAAACATTAACAAGGATATTTATACCATCTACTATTCCGAGTCTCACGATCTTCATTACCCTTGTTCGTAGAATGTCTTCCATTACAATAAGCGTCGTTCTTCGGGAATCTCTAGCTATAAGATGACTGCTTAGATCACCAAGCAACTAGCCGCGGTCCTTCCGACATGATGACCCAAATTCATCAAAACCTTACTGCTAGCATCAACCCCATTCCGTCCGAGCCTAAAGCTCCTGTTTGTTTGTTCAAGACCTTCACCAATACCAAAACCTCAAGGTTTGACGAGACACAAGGTGCCACTACCCTACTTCAGTGGTATGAGAAAATGGAATGCATGTTCTAGCACATTGAGTGTCTTGATGACAAGCGAACCCATTGTGCTCCAGGTATCTTTGAAAAAAGGGCACTTACCTGGTGGGTCAAGGAAAAATCAACGTGAGGTGCTGAAGTTGCCATGGCCTTGCCGTGGAATGAATTGAAGGATATGATGACCAAAAATTATGCCCTTCAAATGAGCTCATCAATTTGGATTGGGTATATCATCTTCAAATGCAAGCTTGCTATAACTGTGGTGACCCTGACCGCTTTTGCAACGCGTGTCCACGACTCGTGAATGTGAACTCGCTTCAGCTTGCTCCAAGATGCCCGTGGGCGTGCTTTCATGATTAACGCCAATCAAGCTTAGCGAAACGACGATGTGGTGAATGGTACGTTCCTCGTAAATGACCACTTTGAATCTATTTTTATTTGATACCGGTGCTGATATGAGCTTTGTGTCCTTAGATTTTTAACCTATGCTTGCTAAACCCCGATCTAAGCTTAGAAACTTGCATTATGTTAAGGTAGCTAATGGTAAATCTGTATTAATCGACTCTATTATTTGGAACCGCGAGTTAAGCCTAAACGGCCACAAGTTCTCAATCGATCTCATTCCTATGAAATTGGGAAGTTTTAACATCATAGTAGGCATGGACTGGCTATCCTTTGATCATGTAGAAATCGTTTGCTTCGAGAAGTTAATTCGTATTTCGCTTACCGACGATCAATTTCTTTGAGTCTCTGGTGAAAAGCCTTCTCCCTCGAGCCTTAATATTATAACTTGTTCTCAAGCTTAAACATACTTACACAAGAAGTGTGTGGCATTTGTAGTCCATGTGGTGGAAAAGAAGGAATGAAAAATCAAAGGCATTCCTATTGTTCGCGAGTATCCCGAAGTTTTGCTGATGATGTTTCTGGTCTTCCTCCTAATCATGAAGTCGAATTTTGAATTGATTTTGTGCCTGGTGCAACCCCAATTGCTAAGGCTCCTTATCGTCTTGCACCTTCCGAGATGCAAGAGTTGTCTAATAAGCTCCAAGAACTTTCAGAAAAATGGTTCATTCGCCCTAGTTCATCTCCATGGGGCGGACCCGTTCTTTACGTCAAGAAGAAAGATGGTTCCTTCCGTATGTGTGTTGATTATTGCGAGCTCAAAAATAAAGAATTGTTATCCTTTGCCTCGTATTGATGATCTTTTCGATCAACTCTTAGTAGATTAATGCTTCTCAAAGATTGATCTTCGTTCGGATTATCATCAACTACGCGTGCATGAAGATGATATACCCAAAACCGCTTTTCGGACTCGATACGGACATTATGAACTTAGGGTTATGCCTTTTAGGCTAGCCAATGCATCCGTGGTGTTTATGGACCTCATGAACCGTGTATGCAAATCTTACTTAGATAAGTTCGTAATTGTTTTTATCAACGGCATCCTTATTTGAGGAAGATCTTCATTCCATCCTTGATCTTTTGAGGAAGGAACAACTTTATGCTAAGTTCTCAAAGTGCGAGTTCTGGTTGAATGACATTCCATTCTTAGGGTATACACGTTGACCCAGCTAAAATTAAAGCCGATAAGAATTGGATAACTCCAACCTCTCCTACTGAAGTTCATTCGTTTCTTGGTCTTGCTGGTACTATCGTTGTCACACCCGGCCCTGAACGGCGGAAACAGCCGGGCGCGCGCGAGTGGGGATTGATACTTAAGCACGGGCCATTGCAAACATTCAAGATAAGATTTTCATTGCGCATGAAATGTTTAATACAAACACATTACATTGTTTGAAAATTACATAAGATCATCCAAGTATAAAAACTGTTGAAGATTTCCACGCCATATCCCTTTGCGCGGCGAGAACAACCACGCGCACCGAAGGGATAGAACTAAAATCTTCCAAAAAGCTAGTTTTAGATGTTCAGCGTGAGGTGCTCTAAGTGTGACTCCATGCGTTACCTAGTTATCTCCTGAAAGACACGTAAAACATTTGAATCAGTATAAACTGAGTGAGTTCACAAGTTTTAGTAACTTGATAAATCGTATTGCATCATAATCGTGATAAAAATCATTCTGAAACATAATTCTGATAGCATCATTATAACACATGCTTGGTAAAACATAGTTCTATCACCATATGCTGATAAAATCGTTCCGCGGGTTACGCGCGAACATTTCTGGGAACTGTGCTCGTCTGTGTAAGTGGCGCTGCCACTACGAGCGAAATAAGTAATACCGTCCCGCGGGTTGCGCGTGGACATTTCTGAAAAGCCGTGCTCGTCTGTGTAAGTGGCGCTGCCACTACGAGCGAATAATACTGTAATACCGTCCCGCGGGTTACGCGCGGACGTTGTGCCGGAAAACAAGGCGCTTGTCTGCGTAAGAGGAGCGACCTCTACGAGCGGGCTCAAACCCATAGTACTGCCCCATGACCATACTAGGCACTCGTCTGTGTAAGAGGTGCGACCCCTACGAGTGGGCGGATCAAACCAGCAGTCCCTACCCTTAGAGTTCCAATGGTAAAGTGATCACTTACTCGAGTTCTGGCGCACATACATCGTAAATCATAGATAACCGTTTGCATTGCTCATCATGAAACATAATTTAAACACATAATCGCTTGCATAGCTTGTAAGTATACCATGATAAAACATTATTTAAGTATGTGTCCCTTGCCCCGAAAATAGTTTAAAAATAGTGAAAACAGTGAGAATAGGGGCTGTGAGACTCACCTGTGGTTCTTGTTAAGGGATTAATCGAGATTCGGGTTTCCTTGGTGTTGGCCTTTGAATTGAAGGTCTAGTAACTGGAACGGAATTGAAAATAACGGATGCTTGGGAGATGTTTAGTGCAAGTTTGCAGTTCTTAAGAGAGAAGTTTGAAGTGTGTTTGGGTGATAATTTAGGTTACATATTTATAGGCAAACTCAAGGGAACACAATCCCTTGCTTTAGGGGATTGTAATCTTTTCATATCTAGGTGTAATGATGATAAAGTATGGAAATTATTATTATTTATTTAAAAGTGGAGTAGTGGATAAAAGATTTTGATTTGATTTGGTCAGGACATGCAGGTCTGTGGTTGGTGGGAGTAGGGTGGCTGACAGTTGACTTTTCATGTTACAGTGTGCTTTTTCAGGTACTTTTGTCAGTGTACAGTAAAAAGTGGAAAATCTCTGAAACACGCTACTGTTTCCTTTTGGGCGGGAGTAATTTCCTTACGTCCGGAGAATAGACTAAGTGTTCTGTGCGTATCACTTTGTGCGCATAGCTTTCTGCGTAAAGGACATTTCTTTGCTGCGGGTAGGTGCGTAACCTTCTCGCAGTTAGGGACATTGAGTTTCATTTGTAGATTCTCCAGGTGGTCTTGGTATTTCAACATAGTGATCAGTCATGTTGAAGTCAATTCCATCTTGGAGCTTCAGACAAACTAGCTCTCAATGTTCCCGCCATGCGGGGAGGTTAGTTCCCTTCCGCACGCGCATAAACGATTTAGGATGCACCCGCCTTAGCATCATGCGGGATGGCCAACCCATTAGACAACATAACGTTAAGTTATATGAAAACATAAAGCCAAAACATTCGCGCATGGCGCATATAACATATGCCCACGCTGGTTCTTAACACGGTGCGCTCGCGCAGGGCGCACATAATATGCCCGCGCTGACTAACATGGCGCGCTCGCGCACGGCGCATATAACAAATGCCCGCGCTGATTCTAACATAGCGCGCTCGCGCAGGGCGAACATAACAATTGCCCGCGCTGATTCTAACATAGCGCGCATAATATTTACAATCACCTAATTATTTAGGTTGATTACTTGGTTTAAGGGATTGGGAATTTATCGGGTGTCACATTCTCCCCCTGTTAAGCGAATTTCGTCCCGAAATTTAGGAGACGTTGCTGGCAGAAGCCATACTCTGAAAGAGGTGTGGGTATTTCATGCGCATCTGGTCTTCTCTTTCCCAAGTGAATTCAGGCCCACGCCTCGAGTTCCATTGAACCTTTACTAACTTGATTCTGCTTCTGCGTAACTTTTGTTCTTTCCAATCGGTTACTGCTATAGGTTCTTCTACGAAGTGTAGTTGTTTGTCGATGTGAATCTCTTCCAACGGCAAAATCAACGTTTCGTCAGATAAGCACTTTTTGAGGTTGGACACATGAAACGTATCATGAACTCCACTGAGTTCGGTGGGTAAACGGAGTTTATAAGCAACCGGACCGATCCTTTCCAGGATCTCAAATGGTCCAATGTAGCGCGGATTCAACTTTCCTCGCTTGCCGAAACGGGGGACTCCTTTCCATGGAGAGACTTTCAAAAGTACTCTGTCCCCTACTTGGAACTCCAACGGTTTCCTTCGCACATCTGCGTAGCTCTTCTGTCTGTCGCGCGCTGTCTTAAGGCGATCCCGTATCTGAAAAATCTTGTCTGTTGTTTCTTGGATCAATTCTGGACCAGTCATTTGCTTGTCACCCACTTCAGCCCAACACAGTGGGGATCTACACTTGCGCCCATACAAAGCTTCAAACGGCGCAGCCTTGAGGCTTGTGTGATAACTGTTGTTGTAAGAAAGTTCAACCAACGGGAGATGAGTATCCCAGCTACCTCCGAAATTGATTGCGCACGCGCGCAGCATATCTTCCAATGTCTGGATTGTTCGCTCACTTTGTCCATCCGTTTGGGGATGATATGCCGTACTCATGTCAAGACGAGTACCTAAAGCCCCTTGTAACGATCTCCAAAATCTTGAGGTGAACCGACTATCTCTATCAGAAATGATGGACACTGGGACTCCATGCTTTGAAACTACTTCTCGAATATACAATCGGGCTAACTTTTCCATCTTATCGGTTTCCTTGATCGGCAGGAAGTGTGCTGACTTAGTTAGCCGATCCACAACAACCCAGATCGTGTCGTAACCCCCAGGTGTCCTTGGCAGTTTGGTGATGAAGTCCATAGAGATTTGTTCCCACTTCCACATGGGAATTTCTGGCTGTTGAAGCAACCCCGATGGTTTCTGGTATTCAGCCTTTACCTTCGAACACGTCAGGCACTTACTGACATATGTCGCGATGGCGCCTTTAAGATTGGGCCACCAATACAGCGCTTTAACATCTTGGTACATCTTGTCTGCGCCAGGATGTACGGAATACCGCGTCTTGTGAGCTTCGTTTAATACTTGCTCGCGCAATCCTCCCTTGAGAGGGACCCATATGCGGTTAGCGAAATATAGATTGCCGTTCTCTTTAAGTTCCAAACTCTTAATCATACCCCCAAGGCATTCGTTTTTAACAAACTCTGGTTTCAAGGCTTCTTGCTGAGCGTCTCGGATGCGGGTAGAGAGATCTGCGTGAATGGTCAACCTTAGAGCCTTGACTCGTAGCGTTTTTATTCTCTCCTTCCTACTTAGCGCGTCTGCTACCACATTCGCCTTTCCAGGGTGGTACTTAATTTCACAATCATAATCATTCAACAACTCCACCCATCTTCGTTGCCTCATGTTTAAATCCTTTTGATCAAATATATGTTGAAGGCTCTTGTGATCCGTAAAGATTATACACTTTGTACCATAGAGGTAATGGCGCCAAATCTTTAGCGCGAAGACAACCGCTCCAAGTTCCAGATCATGCGTTGTGTAGTTCTTTTCATTGGTCTTGAGTTGGCGTGAGGCATATGCTATGACTTTGTCTCGCTGCATAAGGACACATCCGAGTCCCTGATGTGAAGCGTCGCAGTAAACGACGATGTCATCCGTCCCCTCGGGCAGAGACAGAATTGGCGCACTACATAACTTCTGTTTTAACATTTGAAATGCTGTTTCCTGATTTTCGCCCCAAACAAACTTCTTGTCTTTCTGAGTTAGCGCGGTCAGTGGTAGAGCTATCTTGGAGAAGTTCTCAATGAAGCGTCGATAGTAGCCAGCTAGTCCTAGGAATTGCCTCACCTCAGTTGGGGTTTTTGGCGCTTCCCAGTTTTCGATGGCCTTGACTTTGGAAGGATCAACGTGTATTCCTTTCTCGTTTACAACGTGACCGAGAAAGTGAACTTCTCTAAGCCAAAACTCACATTTGGAAAACTTCGCATACAACTTTTCTTTCCTCAACAATTCCAAAATCAATCTCAGGTGTTGCTCATGCTCGGCCTTGGTCCGAGAGTAAATCAGAATATCATCTATAAACACAATCACAAACTTGTCCAAGTATGGTTTGCACACGCGGTTCATCAGATCCATGAACACAGCCGGCGCATTAGTTAGCCCGAAAGGCATCACTAAGAACTCATAATGGCCGTATCTAGTTCGGAAGGCTGTTTTCGGAACATCTTCCTCATGGACCCTAAGTTGGTGGTATCCTGACCGTAGATCTATCTTCGAATAATAACTGGATCCCTGCAACTGGTCAAATAAGTCGTCAATCCTCGGTAAGGGGTACCGATTCTTGACTGTCAGCTTGTTCAGCTCCCTGTAGTCAATACACATCCGGAAGGAACCATCCTTCTTCTTAACAAACAGTACTGGAGCTCCCCAAGGTGAAAAGCTTGGGCGTATGAAACCCTTATCCAATAGTTCCTGTAACTGATTGGATAGCTCTTGCATCTCAGATGGAGCTAATCGATAAGGCGCTCGAGCTACTGGCGCAGCTCCTGGGACTAAATCAATACGAAATTCTACTTGTCGCAGCTGCGGTAATCCGGGCAAATCTTCAGGAAAAACTTCTGGAAATTCGCGCACTACTGGTAAGTCTTCAATTCTTTGCTCATCTCCTTTCTTCTCTACTACATGCGCCAGGAAGGCGTAGCACCCTTTCCTTAGGCACTTGCGCGCCTTTAGGCACGAAATCAGTTTTGTCGCAACTCCCCTTCTTTCCCCTTGAATTACCAAGGTTTCTTCGTTCAACAGTGGGATCCGAACCTGCTTCTCATGGCAAATAACTTCCGCGCGGTTCTCGACTAACCAATTCATACCTACCACAATGTCAAAACTTCCCAAGTCTATTGGCAACAAGTTAATATTGAACCCGTGACCTCCCATGACTATAACACATTGTTCAGTTCTTTCGTTCACGCATAACTGCCTACCATTGGCTAGTTCTATAGTATAAGGCGTGTCTAGCCTACTGGTTGCTAAGCCTATGGAGTTTTTAAACTCAGCAGATATAAAACTTAGGTCAGCGCCAGTATCAAATAAGACAGATGCAAAATGGCCGTTAAGCAAAAACGTACCGGTTACCACATTCGGCTCTTCTTTAGCTTCACCCGCGCCGATCACAAAAGCTCTCCCGCGAGCTTGGTTTCCCCTTTGCGGGCAATCCCGACTGAAATGCCCTGGCTTTCCGCATGCGTAGCAGTTGTCACTGGCTCCAGCTTCTTTAGCACGGCAATTCACCGTCTTGTGCCCTGGCCTGTTACATTTGGCGCACGAGACGCTCGCGCATTCACCCTCGTGGTGAAACTTGCATTTGTTGCACCATGGGTAAGGCCCGTTGTATCCTTTCCTTGATGGCTCCGCGGCTTGGATCGCGTAAACCCTTGCGCTTTCCTGCTTCTTGAACGGTGGCTGCTTGGAGTCGGACCCTCGGTGGTGAGAGTTCCATTTCCTCTTGGAGTCAGAGGTTCGCTGCTCGTTTCCGCGCATAGTCAACATACCCGCACGGACCGTATCCCTTGTAAGGGTGATGGCCCGCGCTACCGCCTCATCAAAGGTTGGAGGCGCTGCGGCGTTGAGCGGAACCCTAACAACAGGAGGTAACCCAAAAATATACCTCTCGATCTTCTTTTCCTCCGTGTTTGCCATGTCTGGCACCAACTGGCAAAGCTCGTTGAACCGGTTGTTGTAGGCGTCGATATCCGTTCCTACCATGGTGTGGTTCCAGAATTCCTGCTGCAGACTCTGGATTTCTGCGCGAGAGCAGAACTTTCTCATCATCATTTCCTTCAGTTCTTCCCAGGTCTTGTGAAGAGCAACTTCTCGCCCCAAAGTCTTCACTTGAAGCTTCCACCAAGACGAAGCTGCTTCTTGGAACATGCATGTCGCGTAAAGGACCTTCTGGTTCTCACTACATCTGCTAATGGAGAGAACTGTCTCCATCTTGTCAATCCAGTTGTAGAGCCCAATGGCCCCTTCGGTACCCTTGAATGGCCAAGGCCTACAGGCCATAAATGTCTTATAGGAGCACCCTTTGTCCAAGGCTCCTGATTCGGGTTCTGGGGTCTCGTTCTGACGACCCTGACTTGATTCGGCCTTGCTGGCCTCATGTGTCGCGATCGCCTGCGCGATTATTTCCGCGAGTTCCTCGGGTGTCATGGTGATTCCCTTGGCTCTAGTTGGAGGCATTCTCGCTTTAAAAGAGTGAAAATATATTAAACTTAGCGCATGTACTCTGAGCACATAATGTTCTTTATCTTTATTCACTAGACACTGTGTGACCCGTGTTCCTAAGTGTGTGTATAGTTTCTTTTGAAAATATTCTTTGAAAAATATTTCATGCGATTCCCCAACGGTTATAGTCTAGGTTAAAACTTCTTTTCCTAGTTCGCTATAACCAGTGCTCTGATACCAATCTGTCACACCCGGCCCTGAACGGCGGAAACAGCCGGGCGCGCGCGAGTGGGGATTGATACTTAAGCACGGGCCATTGCAAACATTCAAGATAAGATTTTCATTGCGCATGAAATGTTTAATACAAACACATTACATTGTTTGAAAATTACATAAGATCATCCAAGTATAAAAACTGTTGAAGATTTCCACGCCATATCCCTTTGCGCGGCGAGAACAACCACGCGCACCGAAGGGATAGAACTAAAATCTTCCAAAAAGCTAGTTTTAGATGTTCAGCGTGAGGTGCTCTAAGTGTGACTCCATGCGTTACCTAGTTATCTCTTGAAAGACACGTAAAACATTTGAATCAGTATAAACTGAGTGAGTTCACAAGTTTTAGTAACTTGATAAATCGTATTGCATCATAATCGTGATAAAAATCATTCTGAAACATAATTCTGATAGCATCATTATAACACATGCTTGGTAAAACATAGTTCTATCACCATATTCTGATAAAATCGTTCCGCGGGTTACGCGCGAACATTTCTGGGAACTGTGCTCGTCTGTGTAAGTGGCGCTGCCACTACGAGCGAAATAAGTAATACCGTCCCGCGGGTTGCGCGTGGACATTTCTGAAAAGCCGTGCTCGTCTGTGTAAGTGGCGCTGCCACTACGAGCGAATAATACTGTAATACCGTCCCGCGGGTTACGCGCGGACGTTGTGCCGGAAAACAAGGCGCTTGTCTGCGTAAGAGGAGCGACCTCTACGAGCGGGCTCAAACCCATAGTACTGCCCCATGACCATACTAGGCACTCGTCTGTGTAAGAGGTGCGACCCCTACGAGTGGGCGGATCAAACCAGCAGTCCCTACCCTTAAAGTTCCAATGGTAAAGTGATCACTTACTCGAGTTCTGGCGCACATACATCGTAAATCATAGATAACCGTTTGCATTGCTCATCATGAAACATAATTTAAACACATAATCGCTTGCATAGCTTGTAAGTATACCATGATAAAACATTATTTAAGTACGTGTCCCTTGCCCCGAAAATAGTTTAAAAATAGTGAAAACAGTGAGAATAGGGGCTGTGAGACTCACCTGTGGTTCTTGTTAAGGGATTAATCGAGATTCGGGTTTCCTTGGTGTTGGCCTTTGAATTGAAGGTCTAGTAACTGGAACGGAATTGAAAATAACGGATGCTTGGGAGATGTTTAGTGCAAGTTTGCAGTTCTTAAGAGAGAAGTTTGAAGTGTGTTTGGGTGATAATTTAGGTTACATATTTATAGGCAAACTCAAGGGAACACAATCCCTTGCTTTAGGGGATTGTAATCTTTTCATATCTAGGTGTAATGATGATAAAGTATGGAAATTATTATTATTTATTTAAAAGTGGAGTAGTGGATAAAAGATTTTGATTTGATTTGGTCAGGACATGCAGGTCTGTGGTTGGTGGGAGTAGGGTGGCTGACAGTTGACTTTTCATGTTACAGTGTGCTTTTTCAGGTACTTTTGTCAGTGTACAGTAAAAAGTGGAAAATCTCTGAAACACGCTACTGTTTCCTTTTGGGCGGGAGTAATTTCCTTACGTCCGGAGAATAGACTAAGTGTTCTGTGCGTATCACTTTGTGCGCATAGCTTTCTGCGTAAAGGACATTTCTTTGCTGCGGGTAGGTGCGTAACCTTCTCGCAGTTAGGGACATTGAGTTTCATTTGTAGATTCTCCAGGTGGTCTTGGTATTTCAACATAGTGATCAGTCATGTTGAAGTCAATTCCATCTTGGAGCTTCAGACAAACTAGCTCTCAATGTTCCCGCCATGCGGGGAGGTTAGTTCCCTTCCGCACGCGCATAAACGATTTAGGATGCACCCGCCTTAGCATCATGCGGGATGGCCAACCCATTAGACAACATAACGTTAAGTTATATGAAAACATAAAGCCAAAACATTCGCGCATGGCGCATATAACATATGCCCACGCTGGTTCTTAACACGGTGCGCTCGCGCAGGGCGCACATAATATGCCCGCGCTGACTAACATGGCGCGCTCGCGCACGGCGCATATAACAAATGCCCGCGCTGATTCTAACATAGCGCGCTCGCGCAGGGCGAACATAACAATTGCCCGCGCTGATTCTAACATAGCGCGCATAATATTTACAATCACCTAATTATTTAGGTTGATTACTTGGTTTAAGGGATTGGGAATTTACCGGGTGTCACAATCGTCGCTTCATTCCTAACTTTTCCAATATCGCTTTGCCCCTAACCGCTTTAACTATCAAGGATAAACCTTATGAATGTGGGCGAAAGCAAGACGAAGCTTTTCAAAATCTTAAACGTATGCTTTGCGATGCACCGATCCTTGCACTCCCCAGGTCAATGAAGATTTTGTTGTCTATTGCGATGCTTCTAATCAATGCCTTGGTTGTGTCCTTATGCAACGAGGTAAAGTTATTATACGACAACTTAAGATTCATGAAAGGAATTATACGATGCATGATCTCGAACCTGGTGCCATCGTATTCGGCGTTGAAAATTTGGAGACATTACCTCTACGACACTAAATGTTTGGTATTCACTAACCCCAAGAGTCTTCAACATATTTTCGACCAAAAAAATCTAAACATGCGGCAACGACGATGGGCCGAACTACTTAGTGACTACGACGATGGTCAAGTGAATGGCTCTTAGTCGAGAGAGCCATGTTAATAAGATTTTTCTTTATAGTGTGACCGTTCAAACCGATCTTCAACTTCGTATCTATGAAGCTCAACATGTCATTTTCACCTAGGGGAATATATATTAGGAAATTACCTGTGGTGCTGAGCATCAATTCGAAACTAAGAGTGATGATTTGTTGTATTTCCTCAATTATTTGTGGGTCCCTAATCGTGACGATCTTCACACATTCATCATGGCGAAGCTCATAAGTCTCTATATTCCATTCATCTTGGTGTGGATAAGATGCATTTTGATCTACAGTCTACATTTTAGTGGCCTGGTATGAAGAACGACATCGCGTTATACGTGGCAAAATCGTTATTACCGCTAAGGTTAAGGTCGAGCATCAACGACCATATGGTTTGCTCGTACAACCGCACATTCCTATTTTGAAATGGGAAGATGTAACTATGGATTTTGTGTTCAAGCTCCCGATTACTCGAAACCGCCACGACGGTATTTGGGTTATAGTTAACAGACTGACTAAGTCTGCTCATTTCATTCCGATAAACAAAAAGTTTTCAATTGATTAGCTTGCTCAGATTTATGTTCAGTGTATCGTTTGTCGTCATGATGTACCTTTGTGTATCATTTCTGATCGTGATAGCCGTTTTACTTCGCGTTTCTAGACAACACCTTAAACTGCATTGGGAACCCGATTGAATCTTAGCGCAGCCTGTCATCCTTAAATCGATAAGCAATCCGAGTGAACGACTTAAATGCTCAAAGACATACTTAGGTAATGTGTCATGGATTTCAGTTGAAACTGGGATTCTCATCTTCACTCGATAGAGTTTTCATACAAAAATAGTTTTCATACGAGTATCAGTATGGCTCCATTCGAAGAACTTTATGGCCATAAATGTCGTTCCCCTATCTGTTGCACTGAAATTGGTGAAGCCCAAATCACTGGCCCAGAACTTGTTCAAGAGATTACTGATGGAATCGCTCAAATTCAACAAAATCTCTTAGCCGTTCGTATTTGCTTATATACGACGGCCCAAAGACCATTTATGTAACACCCCGGCTTAAAGCGGAGACGTCTGAGTGTGACTTATAGATTGCTCAAAACACATGTGACAATATTAAGTGAAAATATTATTATTATTTAATTAAACATCAAATACACAAGTTCGAAAACAAATAAATACATTTTATTATCAGAAAAATTAAACAACTTGTCTTTTTATTAATATAACCTAAGTACTAGTGTCATCTCCAACACATCATCTTCTAATGATTATCCTTGTATCATATATAAAATGCAGGTCAACTAAACAGATAGTTGGTGAGTTTTCCTTATATATAATAATAAAATTATACAATTTCATGTGACATGTGTAATAATATGCGTCATATATAAGCAAAACTCACAAAATATTTGTTTAGTTGACCTGCATTTTATATATGCTATAGGGATAGTCATTAAAGGATGATGTGTTGGAGAAGACACTAGTACTTAGGTTATATTAATAAAAAGACAAGTTGTTTAATTTTTCTGATAATAAAATGTATTTATTTGTTTACGAACTTGTGTATTTGATGTTTAAATTAATTAATAATAATATTGTCATATGTCTTGAGCAATCTATAAGTCACACTCAGGCGTTTCCGCTTTAAGCCGGGGTGTTACATAAATGGTCTTTGCGCTCGGTTTTGAACTTGGAATGTATCAAGATACCGTTAATGAAAAAAATCACGAACTTGCCGAGGTATTGTTTACAAACACGATTCATAAGGTCCATGAAAACCTTGGGAGCATTGGTTAACCCAAATGGCATAACTCGAAACTCATATTGGCCATAATGAGTATAGAAGGCGGTCTTGGGTATGTCATCTTTGTGGACACGGATTTGGTGATAACTCGAACGAAGATCAATCTTAGAGAAATATGTGACTACTTGGAGTTGGTCAAAGAGACCATCAATGCACGAGAGAGGATACCCTTTTTTGATAGTAAGCTTGTTGAGGTCGTGGTAATCATTACACATTGGAAGAGTACCATCATTCCTCTTGAAAAACAATATGGGCACACCCCATGGAGGTGAACTCTGGTGAATGAAACCCTTTTCCTTGAATTCTTGGATTTGGTTAGAGATTTCTTGCATATCAGATGGTTACGGGGTTTGCTCCGGGCATAGGGTCAATATGAAACTCCACTTGAGGAACCATGGGGGGGGGGAGTCTGGAAACTTAATCGGAAAGACATCAAGGAAGTCTCAGATAACGGGAATGTCAGATAGTTTCTTTTTTTTTACAAGTTTGTGTGGTGACATGGGCGAAGAAGGCGGCATACTTTTTGCGTAAGTAACACTAGGCTTCGAGGCACAAAATGAGGTTTAGCTTTGGGAAGGGTCTTTCTCTGGGAGCATTTATAACTACGACCGCATCGATAGCGAATTAGTTTCTCGAAACATAAAATTTGAGCATGGTGAAGGGATAGCCAATCCATACCAACGATGATGTCGAAGCTACCCATTTGCATAGGGATAAGGTCAATAGAGAACTTTTTCCCACTAAGGGTGAGAATGCAATTACGAATAACTGAGTCAATAGTAATCGAACTATCAATAGCTTTCTCTACCGTAAAGTTCTTAGATAATTTACTACGGGGCACATCAAGTGTATATTGAAAAGCAAAAGAAATAAAGCTCCTATCAGCTCGCGAATCAAAAAATATCGAGGCATGGTGCTTATTAACTAGAAATGTACCATTCACCACATCATTCGAGTTTCGGGCTTATTGAGAATTTATGGTGAAAGCTCGCCCTTAAGTCCCTTAAGTTGCTTCGGCTTGAAAAGTTGAAGCTTGATGGGTTGGAGCTTCAGAGGCTTGCATGACCATGGGTTAAAGCTTGATGGGTTGGAGCTTCAGAGGCTTGCATGACCATGGGTTGGGCTTGAGGAGTTTTGTCAGGACCGGGAGTCGGGTGCAAACCTTAGAAAGGTTGACAAGAACACACTGACTCAGTTACCCAAAGGCCTATTGAATATCCCGGCGGAATCAGGATATCCAATGAGTGGGAACGAAGGTGTAAAGTCGTGGACACGAAACAGTAATAGATAATCAATAAGAACACAATCAAAGACAAAGATTCACTGCATTTAATATCATTTTATACAACAGTGAAAGGAATGTCTAGGGTTTCGCGTATGACGGTGGCGGCTGTACGAGGAAACAAATAGAATATTCTTTGGAATGTTTCTCGTATTGCGTGCGTCCTTATTCATGCCTTATAAGGAAACCTAGGACCCTATTTATAGACCCTGACATTTCTTCTAGAAGTTCCTAATCATTACATAATGAAAGACAAAGAATACAAGTGTAAGAGTCTTCGAGCAAAGTTTGTCTCTTGCTCGAGCAGACTCAGTATGCAGGAGTATGCTCGATGAGTGTCTTCGAGCATACTTTACTTAGAATATCTTCAGTGAAGATATTCTCCTCTAGCAAGCTTCATTCCTCTTGACTAATCCTTGCTTTTCTTGAACTAGTCCATCGAGCAAGCTCATTCTTCTTGATGTGTTTAGTCTTGTCCTTAGACTTATTGAACAATATTTAGCATGCTCGGATGTAAATCTTGCTTGGAGAACTAAACTATGCTTGAAGTCCTTGCTTTGATCACATGACATCTTCTTATTACATCCATGCTTGTCCCCATGTGCTCGACCATCCCGTGCTTGTAAAACTTGGTTAAAACCTGTATGATCAAGATGTTTGTTCGATTGGCAAACCATGCTCAATAAAAGAATACTCTTGCTCGTTGAAGTGCAGCTAGCTCGAAGCCTTAACACTTAGAAGAATCAACCACTTAAGGTTCTGAAGACCTTGCTCGAGGTAGTAAAATCATGCTCGATCGTCTAGACTTGCTCGAAGTCCATACTTAGCCTTTTTCTGAGGAGGTTTAGAAGATTCCAATCTTCCTTATAGAGAATCCGACCCAACAATCTCCCCCTGGATTGGAACAAGCTCAGATGCACCAAAACACACCTGCATAGAGTTACACATGTATCAGATATCAAAGATAAGTCTTTCAAGAACATGTCATTTCATTACATATAGGAATTCTGCCACTTGGGCATTACATATCAAATGTTTACAATTCAAAATACAAAATAAACAAAATTACAAAGATAAACATAAATCAAATAATCAACATTAAGTGTCTTTTCTGCTATCTCCTCCTCCTGCTCTTTGTGTCAGATTTTTCCTTCTTCAGTTTGACTAGGGCTGCCTTTTGTTTGACAATATCAAGCTCCACAGCGTCAGAAGAGTCAATTGGGAATTCTGCATCAATTATGTCTTGGAGGTCTTAAGGATGCATAAATTGAAGATCCCCATCATTCCTGACTACTGCAATGGGTATACCCGACTCATTCCTCAAGGAGATTGAGTCGTTGTGCTGGTTGTAGGTGATGAAAGTGATTCTTCCATTATGCTGCACCACCGAATTTGGTTCTTGCGTCTCCTCCCTCATAGCCTAGCACTCCTTCAAAGTCTTCCTTTTGCTATGTGAGCTGTTTGCTTGGGATTTCCTTCTACTGGTGTCAAAGAGAGAGAGAGAGAGTTCAAGGGTGTGAACTTCATTGATTCTTTTGCGCCTTCTCTCTTTCTCTGTTTGACTGTGTACTGTTCTTCTCCTTTGATCTAGGAATGGGAACCCTCCCTCTGATTGTTCCTTAATGAATTTTGAGAGGTCATTCCTTTGTTGTCCAGATAATTGGCTTCTGATTTGATTGTCATACAGTTTCAATTCAACCATCTTTGTCAGTTGATCTTTGGTAAAATTTCTCAGGTCATCCCTGAAAATAATTAGAGTTTCTTCTTTATCTTTAGTGATCACCCTTAAGGTCTTGGATCTTTTATCATAATAGATATTTGTGGTCAGATTTAAATTCCTTGGTTGATCAGGCCTCACAATATCAGACCTTAAGGATGTTCGGCTTGTGCTTCCTTGCTGTGTCTTTTGTTTCTTGTCAAGCCCCTCCTCTACATACCATCTCTTAATCGTCTCATCAGTTTGTGTAATCAGTCTTCCCATACTCACACCTTTCTTGTGTAGGGCACTCAACATCTCAGCTCTAACTAATTCCTCCATTCTTCTCTTTTGTTCCTCCAATCTTCTTTGTGTTTCAATATATAATCTTTGTTCTCGATTGTATATTTCCAGAAGTTGTTCATGAGGCATGTTGTTGAACTGTACTTCTGACATACCTTTTACCCATCACTATTTTCTTCAAAGTTTGAACTCTTAGAGGATCTTGGAACCATTCTTTAGCCTCATCTTTCTTCTTTTCAGCCTCCATCCTCTCTTTCTCTTTCTGCCCTTTCAGCTTTTTCTCTCTTTCAGCATCAGCAGAGCTCTTTTTACTTTGATGAGAGTCTTTTACATCTTGCACTTTTCTTCTTAATTCATCCAGAGAAAGCTTGATCAGAGTGTTGTATTCAAAGCCATGGATTTACAGAAATTGTATATCCTTGTGTTTAGCCTTCATAGATTCATATTCAACATCAACACTTGTTCTCTTTCTCTTATTTTCCTTTTCAACAAGATTAGCCATGTCATCTACAAGAGCTTTCTTGTAGAGTTTATCAATAGCATCAAATGATTGTAGGTTTAGAGATATAGGCTTGTGACCAGCTTTTATCAAGAACTCTCTTCTGGTTTTCCTTTTTCTCCAACCATCAGCTTCTTCGGCTATAGCTTTCCTTGATAGTCTTTGTAGATACTTTAAGTCATAGTCAAGACTTATCAAGTAATCTCTATCTTCTTTTTCTTTCTTAACATCTTTTGATCCCCCTTCATCCACTTTATCATCTTCATCAGTTTGTTCATCGAGGTTGTGAAGTGCTCCAATCATTTGCTCTTCATCATTCATGGATTGAGCCCTTCTTCTTTTTTCAAGTTTAGCCAGTCTTCTCTTGTACACCATCACTTTCACTGATTTTTGTCTCTTGGATTTTGGTGTTTCAAGTTCAGCTTTATCTTTTCGTTTCAGTGATTCTCTCACTTCAGATTCTGTTTCAGATGGCTCAGATGGGATAGGTGAGGTAGGTTGTGTCACTTGAATTTCTGGTTCTTCATCAACCATTTCTTCAAAAACAGGTTCATCAGTCTTTGGTTCTTCATCAAAAATTTTATCTGTAACTGGCTCCTTTTCATGAGTATCTTCAGCTTCTTTAGCAACTTCATTGACAACAGGTTCAGTGGTCTCAACTGGTTCTTCAACCACTGGTTCTCTTTCTTCGCTCAATTCAATGAAATCTCTTTGTGCCTTTCTAGCAGCCATTACTATCTCAGGATGATGCCCTTCTGGCTTGTTCAGAATGTTGATCAAATCCTTCATTATAACCAGTTTTACCATTGAGCTGGCAGATATTGTAATACTCTCATCCTCTTCTTGATTTATTGGCCCTTAACCAAGTTCTTGTTCTTTTTCAGTCTCAACCTCTGGATTTGTGGGTTCAGTTTCAGTTTTTGTTATCATTGGTTCAGATATGATTGGCTGATATTGTGTGAAAGTTCAGGTTCAGCTTGCAGAGGTTCAGTTTGCATAGGCTCTTCAGGCTCAGTTACCACTGGCTCATCAGTTTGTGTATGCTCTTGATCATCAACATTCTGTTTTGCTTTAAGAGCTTCCAGTGTGGCCTTGATAGCATCATCTGCCTCCTTCCTCAGTCTCTCATTTTCCTCTTCTTTCTCTTTCATTTTAATCAGTGTTTCGAGCACTTCTTGAGGAATTTCATAATCTTCTTCTTGAGCCTTTTGGTTTAATGTATCCAGATCTTCATTCATTAGTATCATTGCTGTTTTGACAGATTCCACCTCAGCAATGTCAGGATCAATCACATTATCCTTTTCTAAGATCTCATCACCAGATTTATCTTTGTGGTTGGAATAGGTTGAAGATCTTCTTCAGATAGAGCCACCCCTTTGCCTTTGATTTGTCGTTTGGCTAGTTGCTCAGGGGTCTCTTCTTCCATATCTGCATCCTTTCCCTCTACCCCCCCCCCCCTCAACTTCAGACTCTCCATCCTGATATTCTTGATTTATCATGTTAAATGCATTTGATGTTCCAACTTCTATAGCCTCTTCATCAGTACTGGCATACACATATTCAATTATTTTTAGGCCCTCTGCATCTTCACATTCATTTTTCTCCCATTGTTTTGGTGCATCTGAGGTCTTCTCAACCTCAGAATGCCCCTATAGGGTTCGACTTTTCAGTAAAGCTTCATGCAATGCAGCTTCTAATGCCTTGTTCCTTGTTTGTAAAACAACATTTTTCTCTTTTAACAAGATATTTTCAAATTCCAGGCTCATGTTCTCATTTATAAGATCATAAATTTTTGGACTGGATGGTGGAGTTTCTTGGGTAGGCTTTGGGGCAGGTTCCGAGAAAAGTTCAAATTCAACTGTTTCTGGAGATGGTAACTTATATGGTTATGGGTCTGTGGGAATGGATTGAGTTGGTTGAGGAATGGTAATAGGAGGTTGGTCTTGTACTGGGGAGGATGGTGGTGTTGGAATGTGTGTGTCTTGAACAGGTTGGGATGGTTGAGAAACAGGTGGTGAGGTAGTAATTGGATCATGTAGTGGGGATGTTGGTGGTGAATGGACATGTATGTCATGGATTGGTTCAATGTCAGATAAGGCTGGGTCAGTGGTAGCAGGTGAGGAAGGAATGTTGTCATTACCATCATCAACTTCAACCGAGTCAATGTCGTCATTGTGTACTTTAGGATGTGGTGAGTCTGGTGGAGTGATCTTTTGAATGGTGTCAGCAACATCTGATATGACCCTTGCTACAAACACATCATCATCTACAGGCTCATTAGCTCTGTTGCTCGGACCCTCAATAGGCTCATTAGTTTCTGCGTGTATCTCCAACTCTGCATTATCTCCTTCATGATTAGGTTGTTCAATCACAGGCATATCACCAGCAACAACATCTTGAGCCTGCTCATAATTACCCACAACCATGTCATTATCACCATCTGGACCATTGTCCCCTTCATCATTCTGATCATCATCATCATTTCCATCATCATTGTCTTCATCCTCACTGTTTCCCGGGGTCCTAGGCCCATCAATAGCACCTATAGCTGGCACAAGTAGCCATGGGAGAACATCCCAATCATCATTATCTTCAAATTTACTATGAGCATGTTTCATTCTTTTGCAGATGTTAGGATCTTGTAATCTCAAAATTTCTCCTTGTCCTTTGAAGATCCGGTAACGATCTGTTTATTAAAATCTACAAGAATCGAGGATACATTAGGAACCTCTGATTGACTTCCTTCTCAGCGTTTGACACCAATCCTTGGAAGATGAATCTTGATATATTGAAAGGTTGTTGGTATAAAATTGCCATAGTAAGAGTGCCCAATTCCTTGTTCAGTAGTGTCCAAGTCCCTCTCCTTGGAGACAAGGACTGGATGACATGATGGATCAGGAAACGGTATATCAATGGAAAACTTCCCTTTTGGAACTGTCCCTCCTTCACACCCCCTTGGTAACCCATAGTCTTTTGAAAGACTCTTAAAAGTCTTGGGACTGAGTAAGATGGTTGAGCATCAAAATTATCATTCAAGTCCAATGCTTCTCTTATTGAGGCTTCTGTAATTTGAATGTCATGATTTAGGACAGATGCTTAAATCCTTTTTCCGTTAACATTAGTCACATACGTAGCTGAGCCCCAAAAGTCCGAAATATGATTCCTGTAAATTGTAGGGCTTTCAATAAGAGCCACTCTTAGGTTATAGTTCCTTAGAAAGGTTATTATTTTCTCCAATTCACTGTTATCATCGTCAAGCTCCAACTAAGTGCACATATTGTGCCTCTTCTCGAATTTTAAGGCCATCAGTTCTGCAAGATAAGAAAATAAATCACTACACAAAATTGCAGAACTAATATTCGAGTATAGTTAGATGATAATAGCTTCTTCAATAACCTGTTCTGTAGTAATATGCGTACCTGCAAAAACAAGTAAACAATTAGTCCGTAAATCAATTAGAAACCCTAATTTCGAAATCGGTGTGACGATTATCGAATAGTGATGTCTTACCAAAGTCGAAAGAAGAAGGGAAATGCGTGAAAAAGTTTCTAAGTCCTCCTTTTATACCTAACGATTGGGTGGTACAGTACCTCCTTTTGTCGTCTAGTGCACGAAAATTGTTATTTAATTCAAATTTAATGTACCTCCCTTGCTCAAGCATACAGCCAAAACAACAGCTGGCTCCCACTATACTCGAGTAGATAGTGTAATCCTTGCTCGATGTACTTGAATGATTATAATGCTCGAGCACTAGTACATTTGAGATATTTTGCTCGAATATACTTGTGCTCGATGCCTTAGCCAAATGTAGGATATTAGTTTGCTTGCTCGGGTATAGGATCATGCTCGACAAGAGGTGTACTCGACAATACTTAGTAAAATTCCCTTAGTCATGTATTCGTGAGACACACTCATAGCTGAACCTTACTCGAATACTCATGCTCGACATTACTTAGATTTATCATGACTAAACATATGCTCGAGATGCAACTCCATTAAGCTATATTATATCCTTTGCTCGACACACTTAGCTTTCTACAACTCAATGTGCTCGAGGTACCATCATACTCGAAAGCCTTAGTAAACTTAATCCTTCTTATGCCTGTACTCGAACACACAACCTAATGATCTAGCATATAAGTTTTCTAGAATTACTTAACAAATTGATCTATTAAGTTCTTAAGCTCGAACCCTCGTACCTAAGTGTCTAGCACACTTCTATGCTCGAAACACTTAATTTGTCTCCTATCATTCAGTTCTTTGTGCTCGAAGACGTAAGTATTACTATGCAATCATGCTCGAAACACATAACATCAATTTTCATATCATAGCAGGTGCTCGAAAGTAAGATGCATGGTCGAAACTCTTAATAGCAAATGTTTAGATCATCAGAATGCTCGAAGGTAACATACAAGCTCGAAATACATAGATGAGTCATACAAGTCATGAAGCATACTCAAGGAAATGTTATCACACAAGAAAGCAAAGTTTCTTTGCTCGAATCACTTAAAAGATTTTTCGTTCAGATTATGATATTAACAAATCGCATGCCACAAATTTTGGACATGTTCACTCATGTTCTCTGCTAAAATTGCAATTTTTCATGAGAGAAAATCATTTCAGAACATTAAGCTGACTTAAGCCATTTGTTTAAGGTGAAATAAGAGATCAAATTTCAGTTAAACTATCATTTCAAACCGTTTAGAAAGATCTCAACATGGGATCAGATTGTTTAAAAACTTTCACACCATTTAATTTTCAGCCTTATTATAACTTAGGTCAGGTTGACTTAGGGTAGTAACACTTGACATGATTATCATAACATTTGTGATATACTTAGAATGGTTACATCTTAGACTTCGGTTGTCCTTAATCTCTTCTCAAAGCTTATTTAGCTTTCTCCAATCACCCCAATTTGACTTCAACCCCCTAATGCCTTGGTCAAAATTCGTTTCATGAGCAGTTTATATATATATATATATATATATATATATATATATATATATATATATATATATATATATATCAGACTGTAAGGTTGAACGTTGGACTTACATGCCTTACATTCAGAGTGTTTAGGACTTATTTGAGTGCCCCACTCTTATAGTTCCCGAAGTGCCCCTTAAGTCATGATATATAATTACTTGATAACTAAGAATATTTTGATATAATAAATTTTTGAATTTATTTTTCTTTTTCATATTTTTCTTTTTCTTTTTGATATACTTTTGTATAGTAATACTTATATACTTTTGCTCAGATATTTTGTAAATTTTTGTGTGACCAAAGACACCAACAGGCTCGTGTATGATCGGATAATTGTCTTTCTGCCTATCATTTGGAGAGATGTGCAAGGAAACATACCTTTGTTTTCAAATGAGTCACCACATCAGGCTTAGCTTGATCATTATGTTTATATCACTTATGCCACTATACTCATGAAAAGTTGCCATACATTATGTCAATTTACTGAACAAAAGGTTTTTAAGCCTATAATCCGTGGGTTTGGAGTTTAAACAATATACTATCATTTCCTAATAGGTTGGATACAATTTCTATCCAAAAACTTTTAAGCTTCTATAAAGCTTATAACTGAATAATCTTATCATATCTCATATGAGATCACCAAAAACAGTGTGACTTAGAAAAAAATATTTAACAATTTCAAAAACCATTTCTTTGAAAGTTCATTGAAAACATTGATTCTGAAAACAGTGTTGTCATTTAAGCACATTTAACAAGCACACACCATTACAATATCAAACACATTCATCCAGACAACAAAAATCAGTCAAATAATCACAGAAGTCTATCGAGCATGGTCAGAAATTTATCGAGCATACTCGGAAGCCTATCGAGCAACCTTAAGATCTATCATTTCAGTGCTTGTGCTCGAAAGACTTAACTTTGTGCATTGTGTAAAAAATTTGTTCTTGGAATACTTAAAAAGTTTTCCAGAACATATGTCCATACCTGACCATTAATAACATTTCATTTGTGCTCGAATTACTTGAGAGAACTCAAGTATGGTTTGTTTGTGCTCGAAGAACATCAAACACACCACCAAACACAGATTCATGCTCGAAATACTTAGAAAGTTTTTCAAGACACAAGCTATGCTCGAGCCATTGAGCTATGACATCTGTGCTCGAAAGACTTTAGAAAAGTTTTCCAAGTACTTCTGCTTGTGCTCGAGGAGCATCAAGCACAGTATCGAGCACAGATTCATGCTCGAAGTACTTAAATCCACAAAAATACATCATTCAGGCACATATCAAAGTACTCAAAGCTGTAATTAACAAATATAACACATTTTTCATACAAGAACAACCACATAAATGATTCATGCAATTAGAATGATCAGTTAATCATAGCAATTATCACAAACATTCAAAGTGAGTAACGAAGATAATCAGTTAGCACCTCACTTAAACACATATCCTTAATCAAACCTAATCAGCATTTATCATTCCTAGGCATTTTAATAGAAAATAAAACCTGGTTTTATCTAAAGGTTTGGTGAATAAATCAGCCAAATTGTCAGATGTATCTACCCTTTTCATTTCTATTAAGCCCTTTTCCTGACAGTCTCTAATGAAATGATGTCTAATCTCAATGTGCTTAGTTTTAGAATGTTGGACTGGATTCTTAACAATGCCATTATACATTTTCTTCAGCCCCTCAATTTCAACATTCATCTTTGATTGAGTCATATAAGCTTGCACACAATCCTCTTCTAAGCTTTTAATCTGATTATCATAAGTAGCTTCACTGGCTTCATAGACATTTAGCATAGCTTCCTTTCTCCCACACTCAGTTTTCCAGTTTCCAACCTCTCTGTGAAGATTATCAATGATAATTAGAAGGTCAAAAATAGAAGGTTCAGTTGTTACCTGTGAGTTTGAGTTTGAGGATTCTCCAGTCTCATGCACTTTGGCTATATATGATACATTAGCTTTCTCAATCTCGACCGCATGATTGCTTCAATCAAAATTCCTATCTTGAGGCTCCATTGTCATAGCGACATTCCCCTGGTCCCTATTATGATTCACAGCATTAGCAGCTCCTCTGTTCTGGCTCCCATGTATCTGCAGCTGGTTATTTCTTTATTGAGGGTGGATATGTTGTTGTTGGGGCCTGTTTTTATGCTGGTAGGGATTATGGTTCATGGGCTGATTTGTCTGTTGAATCCCTTGATAATTTTGATGTTGGTTTTGGTAAAATTGATTCTGATTCAGTTTGTTTCCAAACTACTTAGGTTGATTGCATTCTCTTGCAAAGTGTCTTGGCTGTTGGCAATTGTAGCCGATAGCTTTTGACTTGTCAAATCCAATTCTTTTATTAGGTCCAGAGATGGTTGATCTTCTAGTCCTATTGTATAGCCTCTTACTTCTCACAGCCAACATTGCATCCTGCCACTTAAGATCCATGTCTTCAAGATTATCTGCATCAATTTTTTCTAAGTCTTCTTGCACAACACTTGTATGAATCAGGTTCTTGCCACAAATGCATTATAAGAGTCTGTGAACATGGAAAACACTGCCTGATAGTCAGTCCCTTATCTTGAATTCTGAACATATGGAGGATGTCCACTTGCTGCTGATGCACAATCATTGTCTTCAATCATTTGAATATTGAATCTTGACTGGCATCCTCCACACATTGAGCCTGCTTCAGACGGCTCTTCCACAATTGGCTGTTTCTGAGATTTGATAGAGAGATTGCCCATTGGTGCAACTAGTGCATTTGTCACTGGAAAGCTAGGCTTCTCTTCTCTTATCATATAGTTCTCAATCATCTCATGCTCGGCAGCTTGCAGAAATGATATAACATGATCCAACTTGAAGTTGGGAAAATTCACCTTTTCTTTTATAAACTTGCTTGTAGTATACCATTCACTAGATAAAGAAGACAGTAATTTCTTGTTCAGCTCGAAGTCAGAGATTGGTAAATCAGTGGTTCTAATTTCGTTAACAATAGTCATAAACCTTTGTAAAACTGATTTCAATCTTTCACCTTCTTTGAACTTGAATCAGTCAAGTTGCTGTTTCAATCTGTCTTTCTTTATATCTCTAAACTCAACGTTTCCTTCAAACATTTCAATAACTGCATCATACATCTGCATCGCAGTCTTATGGTGATTCACACTAGTCAACATTTCCCATTAGAGACCTAGTTTCAGCATTGACATCGCCTTGTCATCTGGTTTTTCATTTGCCTTTCAATAGTGGCATTGTTGTTTGCTACTACGAAAGGAATATATTGTCCATATTTGATAGATTTCCATAGCTCGGTGTCATTGTAGTTGACGGAGGCTTCAAATAATACTTTCCATTTTATGAAGTTTTCTTGTCCGAGTAACCCTGGAATCTTGTTCGTAGATACATCTTGATCATCCATTTCTTCAGATCTGGACTCAGCAACCTTTTAACTCTTCTAAGCTTCAACCTTTATCTCAAAACCTTCAATCCAGTGACCTTCAATGCCTTTCCAAAGCTTTGATACCACTTGTCAGGACCGGACCTGGTGCAAACCTTAGTAAATTGACAAGAACACGCAGATGTAATAAACCCAAAGGCCTATTGAATATCTCGTCAGAATCAGTATATTCAAGGGATGGGAGTAAATGTATGAAATAGTAATAGATATTCAGTAAGAACAATAATCGAAGACAAAGATTCACTGTATTAAATATATCATTAGTGAAACAGTGAAAGGAATGTCTAGGTTTTGTGAAGGTGGTGGCGGCGGTACGAGAAAATACAAAAGGAATATTCGTTGGAATGTTTGTGCTCTCGTATTCGGTGCCTTATCCACGCTTACAATAAAATGGAAACCTAGGACACTATTTATAGGCCCTTACGTTCCTTTTAGAACATAATGAATGACAAAATAAATACAGGTGTAAACAAGTCCTCGAGTATGATGCTAGTCTTCAAGTACACTTTACTTAGAATATTTTCAGATATAAAATATTCTCCTCCAGCACACTTCAATCTTCTTGACAATTGTAAACAATCCTGCCTTAGTGACTTATTGTGAACAATCTTCAGCATACTCAGATGTAAAGCTTGCTCGGGACTGAACCATGCTCGAAGTCTATACTTAGAACATTTGAGATCATTCTTTATTGAAACAATGCTCGACCCACCAATGTGCTCGAAACACTAGGTTTAAGCTGGATTGATCAAGATGTTTGCTCGATTGGCAATCCATGCTTGATGAAGAAGACTCTTGCTTGATGAAGTGCAGCTTGCTCGAAGCCTTCAACACTTAGAAGAATTCACTGAAGTAAGTCTTATATCCCTAAGACTCCATGCTCGAGGCAGTAAGATCATGCTCGAATGTCCAAGCTTGTTCGTAGTCCATACTTAGCCGATTCCTTGAGGAGGTTGAGAAGATTCCAATCTTCCTTTGTGAATATCCGACTCAATAAGAGGTGTCACCACCAATTTGCTTGAGTTCCCAAAAATCAATCTCAAGCTTTTGCAGTTCATGTTCAGGGCAAAATTCTTTCGTAATAGCTTCTTTGAGTTCCTCCCAAGGCATAGCTATAGTAATCTCGGTTACTTGGATGGCTTTGAAAAGTGTTCCACCAAGTGAGAGCCCGTTCGTCGAAGATGCTCAAGGAGAACTTAGTCCGTTTTTCATTCGGACATTCACAATGGATGAATATGTTCTCCATTCTCTCAGACCATTAGCGAAGTTTAGTGGCGTTCTCTTCCCAGTGATTTTGGGGTGGTTTAGCATTAATAAAGTTCTTGAAATGGAAATTGTTTGGAGCGGCCGAAGTAGCAAAAGCATTTTAATGGAGACTATAGATTTGAGTCAAAATAGTAGGCAAAGCAATAGCAAATTCCATGGTGATTCTAGCAACCAGACGACGATCATGAGAAACAGATGAACGACGTTGATTACGACGATGTATTCTTAGGGAAGACATTCTGCAAGGACCAAAGATGAAATTTTTATAAGATGATGGGTAAGTTGTGTAAATGAATTGAAGTAAGATAATAGGGGAATGAATTTAAATAAAACTTTGCTAGTAACTTATCATAACTTGAGGATGTCGAAATTTAAAATAACGCGGATAATTTTAAGATATTTAAATAAGTAACCAAGGGTTATTTAAAAGTAAAATTCAAATTGAAATTTTATTAGGTTGGGCTTCACATGGGCTTCCTATGGTAGCTCAAGAACCCAAATTAAATAACAAAACATATCCAATGAGTTGGGCCTCCCATGAGCTTTCCATGACAATTTAAATGGCCCAACTAAATAACGCAACATAAATTTATGAATTGGCCCTCCCATGATCGGTCCATGGCGTTTTAAAATGCCCAATTAAAATACGAAGTTATCAAGGCAATTGAGTTGGTCGGCCCATGAGCGTTACATGGCAGTGTAACTGAACCAACTAAATAACGAATTATCAAATCAATCGAGTTGTTCAGCCCATGAGCGTTACATGCCATTTTAACTAACCCAACTAAATAACGAATTAACGGATCCAAATATGAGCAGTTGGAGCATCTTGTGGCTATACGTTCCAACCAAGCATCTAATAAAAAACGGGTTGAGAAATGGATAGTTGGAGTGCCCAGAGGCTTTACATGGATTATTCACCCTAACTAAACACTTTAAAAAAATAATAATAACATCGTATTGGAAATTTTTCCGAATTTAGCCACGAACCACAGTGAATTTGGTTTTTATAAAAAAGGAATGTAACCGTTTAACCGGTCACATTGATCGCTTAAAGTTCCGATTGTGTAGCATTTGTTCCTGTTTGGCCTATAAGATCCATTGCTATGGTCAGGTTATCCTCCAGGTAAGGAATATCGTCTTACCATTGGTTCTTGGAACCGTTTTGCCAAGGCTCGACTCATAGTTTCCCCCCATTCCAGTTACTACGAAAATATGTCATACTCCCATGCTTTAAAGTGCGGGAGTAAAAACAAAACAAGGAAATTCTTAAGGAATTTCCTATAAATTAAATAATAATAAAAATCTAGGGTTTTTGAGAAAAGATTTAGAAAATATTTTTAATATGAGGCGTAGCCTCGAAGTTTGTGTGTGCACAAGATTAAATAATAAAATAAATATATAATTTAAATAAGCTGTAAATGTTGGACTCGGTTTGCCCAAAACACATATTATGATTAATGTGGCTAGTACATTATGATCCAAGTCGGGTCATAACCAATAAGAAGCTAGACAACCACCAATTATATTTGTTTATATATGATATGATCATAAGTAAATAAATATTGACACTTATGTTATTTGGAAAGGGTTTCTAAATACAATATACTTGTGAAATAAATAAATCATATGGATGATTTATATTTTGAGAGAGAACATTCCATAGTGTTATTTAAGATGATTAAGTAACAATATGTGAAAATTGTTAACTAGCATGTTACCTATAATGTGTTATATTTATAACACAATATATATACATAAATATATATATATATATATATATATAAATTTTATAACATATGTATATATATGGAAAGTGTAATAAAAAAATGATAAAACAAGAAAGGAAGGAGGGTACCCCCCCCCCCTCTCTCTTTCTCTCTTTTGTTATTTTATTATTATTCCAAACATTAGTGGAGACATGCAACGTTTCTAATTGGTGCCATGGGTGGTGTCAAAAGATACACACACACTTCTTCTTTCACTCTCATTTTTTTGCAAGTAACAAAAGTTTTCTGCTCTCTCCTTTTTCTCTCTATATTTTTGGCCAAAAAGGAGGAGCCAAGGGAGGAAGAAAATTTTGAGTGTAAATCCTAGCTACAAGGTGTTTGCTTGAAGGCTTGAAGGGTATACAAGCTTACGGAACTCCTACCTTGAGGTTCTAGCCTACCATTCATCATCTCTTTCACATTTCCTTGGGTTTTGATAGGTAGTCTTGATATGCATAGACTTATAGTGACATGCATGTGATTATTAGTATATATTTCGTATATAGATCCGGGATTGGGTTTTGCAAGTATAAAATAGGTTTTATACACTATAAACTAACAAGATTTAAAACCTTTATCCGCTGCATTTTTCATAAAATTGGGGTTTTATGACTTTGATAATGTTGTTAAAACCTAACAATGGCATCAAGAGCCACTTATACGGATGCATGCTTCATTAGACCCAAAAATTTTCGGGTTTATGGTGGGGTTTGGTTTGTCAAGATTATACTTTATGGTGGGGTTTGGTTTGCCAAAAATTTTAGGTGTTATGGTTACCCCATGGTTTGTCAAGATTATACTTTACGTGCATGTGGTAATCTTGAAAAACTAAGTCATTTGGATGATTGATTGTGTTGTTTGGACAAAACCCGAAACTTGCGGTTTGGTTATGCTATGGCTGAAAGTTTTAAGGGGTTGGTTAAGGGGAACCATTTTTGGTCTTGTGTTGTTGCATATTTGGATGTGTAATGGATGTTCATAACCTAGCCATAGCCTTGTGTTTTGTTGAATGATTGTGTTAATGTGTTTGTTCATTCAAGTGGTTGTTTGTTCATTCGATATGGTTGTAATATTTATTTGGGTTTGTAATCTATTTATTCATTCATTTGGTTTGTAATAATAAGTAGATTAGATGCATTTCTTTTACTAGAAAAATGTATTAGGATATATTTTGTAAAAGAAGATGCAAGGAAGGAAGCCCAAATAAAGTGGATGGAGACCACAACATGGGGGTGAACACTTGGAGCATTTGGATTCGGGATCAAGTGGGAGTTCACCGACACAAGCTTATGTTCTTATGAGTCCCTTATGAGAGACTTTTGACACACTTGTCTTTGGTCAACAAGTGTAGTCAACATTAGGAGGCTATGGTTATAAACTTGTGGTTGTATGTTTTATGCTTGCATGGTTGATTTACTTTTGTTTGTGTTATTGCAATGTGGTTTGCTAACAACTTAAAATCAACAACTAGCATAAATTTGGTTCCTTAGAAATCGTTAGGTAATAATATTGGTTTTATTAAATGCTAATGATTTCACAATAAAATGGATTTTATTAATAGGAACTATGAAAATGGGTTTTTCAACTAAGTACCATACATTTGATTGCATGCAAATGAAAGGTACATAAATTGTTTTCCAACCTAGAATTTTGAAAACAAAAAAAAAATTCCTTTTATAAATAAGTTGAACACCATCCTTTTATACAACACTCAAATCACTTGGGAACTTGGTATGGGTTAAAGGTCACCTAACCATGTTGGGGGAAACTTGTGAGTTTGAGGTGGGTTTACCATATTTGTGGGATAAAGGTCACCTAACCACTTATATGTGTAAACTCACACGTGTGTATAAGTAGAATGACTTAAATTGGAAACCATGTGAATAGGGTCACCGAAGCATGGTGTACAATGGTGGTGATGGGATTAAACATGCCAACTAAACATTAGATGTTTAACCGATCCCATAAAACTAGAAGTTGCAAAGGGTTGCAATCGTCAAACGTTGACTACCTTGTTAATTTAAATAGTAGGATAAAGGTCACCTAACTACTATTTGAATGTAACGTTGGGTTCTAGATTTTAATCATTAATTGTCTAGGAGACATAAAGGGTATTAACGATTTAAATTAATTATTGATATCGAAAATACTATAATTGAGCTTTGTCATATTTGTAGATGGCCGTAATCAACAATCCACCTGACGTTATTATCCCACCCGTTAATAACCTATCACTAAGATCTATTCTTGATAAAGATCGTCTAAACTATACCAACTTTACGGATTGGTATCGAAACTTGAGAATCGTTCTCAAGCAAGAAAAGAAATACTACGTAATAGACGAGCCTATTCCCGACGAACCTAGCATTGACGATGTCCAAGACCATAACGATTGGGTTAAGCACAATGAGGATTTGGTGCAAGTTTCTTGCCTCATGTTGGGAACTATAATTCCTGAGATTCAAAAGGATTTTGAACTTCATGGGGCATACGACATGATCACCCAACTTAAGGAAATGTTCCTTACACAAGCTAAGGTGGAACGCTTCGAAACGGTTCGAGCGCTTCATGCATGACGTATGGAAGAAACCTAATCGGTTTCATGTTATGTAGTTAAGATAAAAAGCCACATTGATCGTCTCGAGCTCCTTAATTTTCCCGTCTCAAAGGAGTTAGCCACGAATTTGATCCTAAATGGGCTAACCAAGAAATTTGAGACTTTTGTAATGAATTACAATATGAATGGAGGGGACAAAAGCATTGGTGAGCTTCACGCAATGCTTAAGACGGCTGAGAAGGGAATGGGTAAGAAGGTTTTAGCCGTTCTCACGATCAACGAAGGTGGCAATAGGAAGAAGCATCACCCGGAACCTAAGGCAAAGGTTGCCAAAGGTAAGGGACAAGTCAAGGGCAAGTTCAAGGGAAAGGCAAAATTGGAACCACCTAAACCAAAGAAGCTAAAGGTTAGCTCGGAGGATCGATGCTTTGGATGTGGGGAGATTGGCCATTGGATGAGGAATTGTCCAACCCGTCTCAAAGAGTTGAAAGCAAAGAGGGATGCGGGGCAAACCTCGGGTACAACTTTCATGATTCATGTTGATCTTAATATTATTTCCTCTAACACATGGGTATTGGATACTGGATGTGGAACACAGATTTGCAATTTGTTGCAGGGGTTCAAAGGAAATGTAAGATTCAAGAAGGGAGATATTAGTCTCTTCATGGGCAACGGAGCAAAGGTTGTTGTCGTAGCCCGAGGGGACTACATTTTAAAGCTTCCAAATGGTTTGGAAGTTATTTTAAATAATTTTTTGTATGCTCCTAGTTTGACTAGGAATATTATCTCTGTTTCACTTCTAAGACAATATGGTTATGATTTTAAGTTTATGGATGATTGTATTTATGTGTTCTTAAATGATGTATTTTATTTTAAAGCAATGCCATCTAATGGCATTTATGAATTGGTTCATGATAACACATCTTATGATAACATATTATACCAATCAAGCACCAAGAGACTCAAAATGGATTTGAGTAAGACTTATCTTTGGCATTGTCACCTTGGTCATATAAACAAAGATCGCATATAAACACTTCAAAAGAATGGTCTTTTGGAATCAAGGGAAGGTGATTCAGTTGTTAAATGCGAGTCTTGTATGTTAGGAAAGATGACCGAGGACCCCTTTAGTGGAACAAACCAAAGGGCAAAAGACTAATTAGGTATCATACATTCGGATGTATGTGGTCCTTTTAAGGCAATGACAAGGAATGGTGAAAGATACTTCATTACTTTTATCGACGATTATAATCATTATCAGTATGTGTACTTGTTACGACACAAAGATGAAGTTATTGAAACGTTCAAAGTCATCCAAAATGAAGTACAAAATCAACTCGGATAGAGGAGGTGAATACCTAAGTGATGCTTTCCAAGATCATCTTAGGAGTTGTGGGATCATTTCACAACTTACTCCACCCGGAACACCACAACATAATGGTGTGTCCGAAAGGAGGAATCGAACTCTATTTGATATGGTTCAATCTATGATGGCTAGAAGAACATTGCCTCTATCATTTTGGGGTTTCGCTTAGCTCTCCACGGCCCGTATTCTAAATATGGCCCCAACCAAGAAAGTGGACAAGACACCTTTTGAAATATGAAATGGAAGGGCTCCATTGTTATCATATTTAAAGGTATGGGGTTATGAGGCTTATGTCAAGAACAACACCAAAAACAAACTTGAAAGTCGGTCCACTAAGTGTATCATTGTAGGATATCCCAAGGACTCTATGGGATATTATTTTTAAAACCCAACCGAGCAAAAGGTATTTGTTGCTCGAAAGGCCGAGTTAATGGAAACTAAGTTCCTTATGGAAGGTACTAGTAGAACGGTGGAACTCGAGGAGGATCGAGAACCACAAGCCGATACACGTTTGGTTGATACTAGCAATCATCAAGAGGTTGTTGAGAATGATCAAATGGTTGATCAAAACACACAAAACATTCGCAAATCCGGTAGAATGTGACATTTGAGCCAAAACAAGGTACACCTCAGTACGTAATTACCGATTAAGCAAATAAACGCCTTTTGCATAACAAACGAACGATTAACCGAACGGGTCGGGTTATGACCCAGATATCTCGGGGGGCCATTTATAAGTGATATACGATCTATACAAGCTAAAACATTAGAAATATGGCCTTAGTTTGATAGCAAACAAGTTAAACGAAAACATGCTCGTTTAACCGCCCACTATAGATTTAAACGCGAAAGAAAGTTACAAACCAAGCATTGGATCATCCGTTAAGCCGAAAAATAATTAACAAACACTTATTTGAAATAAGCGATCCGTGAAAATATATTTGATTTTTACAAACATATAGTATGCTTTTATAATTTTACACAAAACTAGCCGAAAAACACTTGCTTTCGCGCTGTTTGTCGCAGCCGATAAGTTTTTCGCGCCAAAAACCGAACCCGAACTAAATTTGGACCGGGCTTTTCGTGTTTTGGGTTTGAGAAATCAAAAACTTGGGCCAAAATGGGCCCAAAGTAGGCCCATAATGGTCCAATCGCAGCTGCCACCCCCCCTTGTTTTTCTTTCACATTTAAACTAGATTCAAGCCATTTCCAACACCAATTCTTGAAAATTCTGGACATAAACTTCTTCTTCAGCCAAAAACTCAAGAAACCCTAAGGTAAACAACTTAAATAAGCTACTTTTACACTTGTTTAATACCATAAAAACATGTCTTGGTTACTAAAAATTATTCCTAACCGTGTAAAAATCCTAAAAATGGTCCATAAACATGTTTTGATCATACACATGGTAAGGAACCTGTTTTGATAGTTTTTTTGGCCATACACACGGATTAAAGGGTTGAAACGACGTTTTTACGGTTCAAAAGTTCATTTTTGTACACTAGCCGAAACCCTAACTTAAGGGCTGTTATGTTGATGAAATATTGCTTGGTTCATGATATAGGACTTGTACCTAGCTTTCTTAGAAGCACAAGAACTTGAAAACTTGATCAAAAGGTCGGAAACGAGCCAAACCCGCTAAGGTAATGCCGAAACACTCGCTTACGGGCTATTTAGGTTAAGGTTGTGATGTGCATATTTTTAGGACTTGAAATGTTTCAGGGACATCAGGGACCATGTCAATAAGTCCTTGTTCAAATTTGGTAATTTTTTGACCATCCGAGAATATTTGGCGAATTTATTACCGAATTGGGACGTTTATTTGGGAAAAATAGCTAAAATACTTCAAAATTTATGAAATTTTTCTGGGAACTCAGATTTGATATATTTTGATCACATATGAATTTTTGGATCATTTAGAGAAGTTTAAAGGTGTTTTGCTTATTTGCGTTCATGTGAATTTTTATAGCCGAATTTGGGCTGAAAAGAATGTTGCACGAACTTTTTACATTCTGGAATTGATGCAGGTTGTTTTGGGACATGATTTGAGTATTCAGGAATTTTTGGTGAATTTTTGGAAATTGATGGGGTAAACGGACGATTTTCAGACGAAATATAGCTGATAAAATGAATTTTTATAAATTAATAAATCAGTAAATAAATTCCAGAAATATTTTTTTTAAAATCTACATCTTTTAATTGATAAGTGGTTAAATTTTCAGAATTTAATGATTAACGGTTAATTAATTATGCTAATCTGAATATTAAACAAATTCAGTTTTTATAACAACCGGCAAGTTCGCGGCTAGTGAATCTGCGGGAATATCAAAACACCAAGAGTGATCAAAAATCATATTTTTGGACTAATCAAGTTCGCGGTTTTGCCACGGATGTCACATTCTCCCCCAGTTAAGAAATTTCGTACCCGAAATTCAATATGCCAAATATGCTCTTTTTGGGGAAAATTTTATAATCATTTGTTTCGGAATTCGTTTTTCTGTTTCCGAACATGTTTGATTCCCCGTTGTGGATTCCACTGAATTTTATTCAATGAGATTTTATTGTGTCGCAACTGTTTGATTTTCCCCGCTCAGCATTTTCACGAGTCTCTTTATAGAGTTTAGTTGTATAAAAGTTTTCAAATAGTACTAATTCCGCCCTGTCAGTAAGGCACTCGTTTTGATTCGATATATGAAATATAGGGAGTGAAATAATTTTGTTTAATACGTTATGGGGTTAACTTTCAAGGCAATTTTGTACAGTGCTATATATTTTAGAATCAACTCACCGTTCCTCAACTCAACTAACAACTTTCAAAATTCGATAACTTCTCGTATTTCTCAGTATAGCCCTCTTGTTAGCCTTAGACGGCCTTCGGTTTGTTATTAATATTACGAGCTTTATTTATGATTCTCGAAATCGAATCGGATTTTGTATTTTGGGGGTCGCCAATTTTCAATTGAATAAGGTGGCGAGTTATATTCTTGCTCGTGTAATATAGTATATTACCACTTGTATAATATTATGATGACTGTTAATGTACGAGGGTTGAAATTACTGGTCTCACTTTCCTCTATTGTTTGAATAGTTTATATGGTTTGATTGTTTGTTAGAGGACTACAGCCCGTGCTCAGGTCGATTCGGAACATAAGGTTTCATACACAATTTACTAAGGATAAGATTTTGTTAAGGCGCGTTTTTTTATTTTTTATTTTTTATTTTTTTTAGTTGGGTAGTTGTTACAAATCAGAAGAAGGTATTTGGAGTGGATTAGTCAGGGAACTATCATTCAGATTGAATTGCTTTCTCGGGATGTTTAAGGAACACATGTTAAGGGTTCCATTTTAGTTTGTTTCCCACTTCCAATGGGGTATCTCGAATTGTTGTAGCATCTCCGAGGATCTTTAGTATTCCCCCAGAACATATAATAGTGCACACTTTACAACACATGTGCCTATGATTCCTTCGTAGATTTCGCTTGCATCTTTATACTAGTACTCAGTTTATCCGAACATCTGGCCTAGCTTTTCCTTGCTCATCACTCAGTTATTAAGGCTATAAAAGTTTAAAGTTTAAGTTTCGGTTACGGATATTATAGTTCTTCTCATCCGTGTTTCGTCATTGGGGGTACTAGGTTTTGTTCCGTGTACGGGATCACTTCTTTATCTAGAAAAGGCAGTATAATAGTTCTATTTCTATATATAACCTTCATTTGAACTCAATTAACTAGTCCATACTGACAATTACACAATGATTCCTCACTTCCATCGGGAGTGCATCGATAGGGAATAGCTAGTTATTTAGGTTAAGAGGGTAGTTTTTCGAGTAATATGGTTAGTATTTATAGTCTTACTTTTGTGGTTTCTATAGTATAAAGAATTGTTATTTTACTAGATGGTATATTTTCCAAGGTAATAACTTGTATGAACGAAACGTCTATCAGTGTCCGTAATAAATAAACTAAAGTATATTAGGCATTACAAAGAACGTACCTGTCACTACATTTGTTCTATCCGGTTTCTTCACAATACGTGACCCCTAGTCGAGTTGAACGTCGATGCCGGTCCTTGCCTTTGTCTTTCCATCGCAATTGGGTTCAATCTAGGGCAGTCTTTCTTGATGTGCTTCACACTACCACACTTATAACAAGCATTACGGTTTATTATGGTTTGGTTTTGGTAGACTGGTTGTTGTCGTGTTGGTTGCGGTTGTGGTAGTTGTGAGTCCTGGAGTTGGGTTGGTGGATTTATAGTATTCATAACGGTTCTACAATTTCGGGCATAGTGTCCCACTTTCCCACATTTGTGACACACATTGGTCCGACATTCACCAACATGATGATAACCACATTTTCCACATCTAGGAAAAGGTCCGTTATACTTATCTTGCTTCACATCGGAACTGATCATAGCGTAATTTTGTATTGCAAGGCGCGCACATTTATTCTGTTGTCTTTCTTGTATTCCTGCTCCATAATTGGTTCGTTTTGTACCAGATGATTCCCCGGGCATTCTTAACGCACCACTTCTAATCAAATCAGAAGTTACAATGCCTGCTTGTAACACGACATTTTCGAAAGTTACAGGGCCGGTTGAATTAACCAAACTCCTGACTTCGGGGGCTAAACCCCAAATGTAGTGCTCAATACGTTTATATTCTGGAGTAACTAACCATGGGACTAGACGAGCCAGTTCGTTAAAGCGGTGGGTATACTCCAAGTGATCTGCACCCTTCATTTCTAGATTCCAAAGTTCTTGCTCTAATTTCTGAATTTCGTTTATCGGACAAAAGTGTTTTATCATAAGATTTTTAAGTTCTGTCCAAGACATACAATTAGTTGCCTCTTGTCCTCGAATTTGCACAACAGTATTCCACCACATTAGCGCGTGGTCTACAAATGTAGAAGTAGCAAATCTGACAATACAATCTGGTGGACAGTTAGTGATATTAATGATGGATTCAGTCTTTTCGATCCACTTTACCAGTCCATTTGGTCCTTCAGTACCGCTAAATTTCATAGGTTTACATAGCATGAAGTTCATAAGTTGATATCCTTGTTGCGGGGGATTTTGATTGTTACAACTATTGTTCAAGTTCGGTGCATTATTTAAAGTAATATAGGTATTCAACGGGGGAGTATTAGTTGTGATAGTATCAGTATTTATCAGGGGAGCATTTGTGGTTGTATTAGTATTTGTCGGGGGATTAGTATTTACGGCCGCGTTAGCGTTCGGCACTTGATTTGTATTCATAGTTGTACGGATACCAGCAGCGAATTGTGCTGCTATTGTCGGAAGTACTGTTTGTAGTTGTCGAGTGATCATCTCGGCTATATCTGCCTCAGACAACGTGTTTACTTTTTTCGGGGCCATTCTATAACAATAACCGGTTATCTCACAATTAACAAAATTTACATATGCTAATGATCACAAAAGGAATTACAATAACAAGTAATCAGGTATTTCAATTAACAAATATATCACACGGGTTTGTTCTCGAGTTTGAATACTAAGGATAGTACGTAAAATTGGCCTAGCAACCGCCAAAGTTTGCATATATATTAAAAGTTGTCATCTCATGACAAGAAATTTTAACCCAATAGGGGTCAATGTTTGTATTAAAAATGCCCAAATCGTCCTCCATATTAGCATAGCGCACCACCATATGCTTGTATGGAGTATCAGAAGCTATACACGACAATACCATACTATCCTTATTTATCAAAGCACGCGTTATAACAATTATAAATAGTTCACAACTTGTACGACAATTGTTCCTATACGATCCCATTATTGGGAAGCTGTTTTTGTTCGGTCTCTCCCGTAGGTAGATATTTGCTCGTTACGAGTTTAATCAGTACGTTATAATGGGAATGCACGTGTATATTCCACCTGACTTCTGAATGTTTGTTAACTAATATCATAAAATATATTCTTTCGCCATGTCATTCAGTATTCGTAGGCATGTCGGACTTAATAAAAGTAGTAGTTTACTGGTTGGAGGTAAGTAGGTTCCATTCCAGTCGGGGCACGTCATCATTTCGTGATTATGGGGTTTTCATTTTATAATAATCGATTGAAATCGCGTAATATAAGAGAGGTTGAAGGTTGTCGAACATAGATGATTCGAAGAGTTGGCTAGTTAAGGAGGTTCATTAGAATTCGTTGTACTGGTGATATGTAAAGGAAATTATTATTATTAATATTTCTTTTTTGAAATATCATTAATACATTATATGTACTGGTAGTCACGGTCTGTTTATAGAATTAGGGACTCAATAAAGTAGTTATTATATTTATAATTCAATAAGTTAGATTCATCACTAAGTATTTCCCCCCAGGGATGGTGTTTGTTTTTCAAACAACAGAAATCGAAGGATGACCAGAAAATAGTTTAGTTTAGTGTCAAAGAAGTGAGTACATAAAATAAAGGTTAGACCCATGCTGAGAGGTATTATATGTGTATATATATATTCTTGAAATCATTGTCTATAGAACATGCCTTCAACGGTTCTTTCCCGGGCCTTGCATATTAAGTCCCTTAGAGGTTCCGCATATCACCAGATTTAGTTTGAACTTGTTGAAGCATTCTCATATTCTCACTTACAAGCAACACCGGTTCTTTAGTTGTCATAAGGCTACCCTATCTCGATATCCTTCGATGCAATCGTTAATCAGAAGAAAACGTGTTTCGGTAGCTTAGATCATCGTAAAGGATATTATTAATTAATACCGAAATTAAATATTTTATTTGTTACGAACAGGTATAATATTAATTATATAAAAAAATATAATATAAATTTTGATACGATATAATTTTAATCATAATAGGAATTAATATTGATTATAACCGAATATAATATTCGTTACAATAAGATTTAATATCATCGGTAGTATGGTACTTACACATATCCCTATACCTCGTCTCAGATAAGCACGTATGCACATTTCATATATACTTCACATCACCTTTATGCACGTATGTTGCCATTTTTACCTATCAATATGTTCCGCGACTTCTCCCCGAATTCCCTCGTACAAGCAAGTCTGTTATTACGTTCCGGACATAATAACTCACTTGCCCTCCGAGTTCATCCCGGCATCCATCAGTATCTATCGTTACTCATTATTAACTTTCCCAGTGATAATCGAGCCTACGGTTATATTATAGGTATCCTATGAGATAACCTAATTCTTTATAACCAATGGCTCTGATACCAACTTCTGTCACACCCCGTTAAGCGATTTGCGGAAGCGTAAAACGGAAATGCAACAGATACAACTGGTATCAAATACATTGTTCATAAAGTAACATTATTAACTAATTTACAATATATTACATCGTTCTAATCTCTTTTACAAACTAGGTGATACAATCAAACCGGTTCTTCAATTACTTTACTTCTAACTCAAATGCCCACGACATCAATCATCAGTCAGACACGTAACGCACAGGAAATTTCTTCTCATATCTGATTACCTGAAAAGCATGTTAAAATAGGTCAACTACGAATAGTTGGTGAGTTTCATAAGTTTAACGAAATCAGTTCTGCGTACCACACAGTCATAGTTTGTATGTACGCGCGTATGTAAAAATATGTATTTACGTTTGTATAAATATGTACAGCCATATCCTTGTGTGTGCATATGCACACATGTAAGTTTATAATATAAATTCAAAATTTCGGTAAAATCGTGATTGTTTGTTCGTACTACCTGTTTCCAATTTCCGTGTTTAACCAACCACTGTGGACCCCCTTCCTCCCACAACGGTTCCGCATAAACTCAACCACTGTGGCCCCCCTTCCGCCCACAACGGTTCCGCATTAACATCAACCACTGTGGTCCCCCTTCCACCCACAATGATTCCACGTAAACTTAAACATTATATAGTGTACACGCAAATAATTAGTATATTCTACACATAGTATTTCCTACGGCTAATCACATAGCATGTATATAGACACATATACACATATAGTATTTATCACGTATCACCATATACTGTGGCTCCCCATCCGCCACAATACGCATAATCACATTATTTTCTTAACATTCATGTCATAATCAAGTTAGTTCGTTTAATAAGTTGTAGCAGAACTTGGCTCATAGGCCATACTCAACTTTAGTTTATAAGTTGCAGCAGAACTTGGCTCATAGGCCATACTCAACTTTAGTTTAGTAAGTTGCAGCAGAACTTGGCTCATAGCCCATACTCAACTTTAGTTTATAAGTTGCAGCAGAACTTGGCTCATAGGCCATACTCAACTTTAGTTTATTACTATTGTGGCCCCCTTCCGCCAACAATAGCCCCATAATCATCACAGACCACGTTATCCCCATGGCCATTACAGACCACGTTGTTTCCCAAATTGGTTATGTTTAACATTACATAATGTGTTTGTATAAACATGCTGTCACGTGTAATTTCATTATGTTTTGCAATTCGTATTAACTCCACTCAATATATCAATCAACGATAATAATCATCTTTCATCACCACGTAGTCAATCATTATGTTTGTAGGGACTTTTCATATATAAATGTTCAGATATTTTATATCATGAACCGTTTTCAGATAGATAACGTGTATAAACATGCTTTCCACCCCAAAAGTTCGTAAAATATTTTAAAGAGTGGGGTCATGAAACTCACAGTTTTGTAGGCACTCAGTGCGAGGTCAGCTCGGGGTTCGTTTTCCTTGCTATCACTTAGTCCCTATAGTCCATATTATAATTATATTAATATTTTAATATTATTATAATCTCAGTACTAAACTGGGCTGTATAACTAATCTGGGTATAGCTGGAACGCCTAGAAAGTGGTAATAGGCTTAGGTTGTGATGTTGTTCAATGTCTAATACTTAAAACTGAACTTGGCTCAGATTCCCGTTTTCCCAGCTGGGCCAAGTTGTTCGTTTACGCGTTCAGAAAACAGTTATGAGAAAATAAGCTTGGGTAAATGCATTGGTTAATAAAATGACTAAGTTATAAAGAAGGATCACATACTGGGGTACCGGATTAGCCTCGGGGCCCGTTTCCGTTTATTCAGTTTGATTTAAGAAGAAACGCGCACAATCTATCCGGATTATCCAGGTTTCTCATAGAAAAGTTCGTTTTCACTTAATTAGTCCAAACATATGATTTTTGATCACTCTTGGTGTTTTGATTTTCCCGCAGGTTCACTAGCCGCGAACTTGTCGGTTGTTATAAAAACTGAATTTGTTTAATATTCAGATTAGCATAATTAATTAACCGTTAATCATTAAATTATGAAAATTTAACCACTTATCAATTAAAATATGTATATTTTTATAAAAATATTTTTGGAATTTATTTACTGATTTATTAATTTATAAAAATTCGTTTTATCAGCTATATTTCGCCTGAAAATCGTCCGTTTACCCCAAACAATTTCCAAAAATTACACAAAAATTCCTGAATACTCAAATCATGTCCCAAAACAATCTGTATCAATTCCAGAATGTAAAAAGCTTGTTCAATATTCTTTTCGGCCCAAATTCGGCTATAAAAATTCGCACGAACGCATATGTACAAAACACCTTTAGACTTCTCCAAATAATCTCAAAATTCATTTGTGATCAAAATACATCAAATATGAGTTCCCAGAAAAAGTTCATAATTTTTGAAGTATTTTAGCTATTTTTCCAAAATAAACGTCCAATTCGGTAATAAATTCGCCAAATATTCTCGGATGGTCGAAAAATTACCAAATTTGAACAGGGACTTATTGACATGGTCCCTGATGTCCATAAAAAATTTCAAGTCCTAACAATTTGCACATCACAACCTTAACCTAAATAGCCCGTAAGCGAGTGTTTCGGCATTACCTTAGCGGGTTTGGCTCGTTTCCGACCTTTTAATCAAGTTTTCAGGTTCTTGTACTTCTATGCAAGCTAGGTACATGTCCTATATCACAAACCAAACAAGTTTCATCAATAGAACAGCCCTTTAACTTAGGGTTTCGGCTAGTGCACAAAAACGAACTTTTGAACCGTAAAAACGTCGTTTCAACCCTTTAATCCGTGTTTATGGCCAAATAAACTATCAAAACAGGTTCCTTACCATGTGTATGATCAAAACATGTTTATGGACCATTTTTAGGATTTTTACACGGTTAGGAATGATTTTTAGTAACCAAGACATGTTTTTATGGTATTAAACAAGTTTAAACAAGTAAAAAAGCTACTTATTTAAGCCCCTTACCTTAGGGTTTGAAGGTTTTTGGCTGGAGCAGCAATTATGTCCAGAGTTTTCAAGAAAATGAGGCTGAAAATATCAAGGATCTAGTTTAAATGTGAAAGAATAAAAAGGGGGGTAAAAGTCTTCTTTGGCGGGCTGGGCTCGTTGGGTCCCCTTTTGGGCCCATTTGGCCCACTTTTCTCGATTTACGTGCCCGAACGTGAAATGCCGAGTCCAAATTTATTTCGGGTTCGGTTTTTGGCGCGAAAAACTTATCGGGTGCGTCAAACGGAGAGAAAACGAGTGTTTTTCGGCTATTTTTGTGTAAAATTATAAAAACATACTATATGTTTGTAAAAATCAAAAATATTTTCACGGATCGCTTAAAACATTTCAAATAAGTGTTTGGTAAGTCTTTTTCGGCTTAACGGATGATACAATGCTTGGTTTGTAACTATCTTTCGCGTTTAAGTCTATAGCGGGTAGTTAAACGAGCATGTTTTCGTTTAACTTGTTTGCTATCGAACTAAGGCCATATTACTAATATTTTAGCTTGCATAGATCGTATATCACTTATAGATGGCACCCCGGGATATCCGGACCATAACCAGACCCGTTTGGTTATTCGTTTGTTCGTTACGTAATAAGCGGTTAAACGCTTATTCGAGTTTGTAAGTACTAAGATGTACTCGGTTTTGCCATGGATGTCACACTAATACATAGTGCCATAGACTGGAATTAGTACTAATTGGCTTATATTTGTTTATCATTTTAGAATGGCCCCAAAGAAAGCAAACCCTATGACCGAGGCAGAAATAGCCGAGATGATTGCTTGGCAAATGCAGGCAGTAATTCCGCTTATTGTAACACAAGTAACTGCCGGTGTAAACGCAAATATGCAAACAAACCAACAACAAAACAATAATGCTCCCCCAACCAACAATGAAACAGTTACAAATAACAATCCCCCATCTAATACAAATACCCCTACCAATGCAAATAATCCCCCACCGAACCCAAACAATAACAATAACAACCCTAATCCCCCTCGAAGGGAATATTCGATCAAAAACTTTATGGCTTGTAAACCGATTGATTTCAAGGGCACTGAAGGGCCAAACGGGCTGATTAAATGGATCGAAAAGACTGAATCTGTCCTCAATATCAGCAATTGTCCACCCGAAAACATAGTCAAGTATGTTGCTTCTACTTTTACGGATCATGCTTTGATGTGGTGGAACACTACGGTGCAGATAAAAGGTCAAGATACGGTGAATCGCATGACATGGGCTGAACTCAAAACACTAATGCTGGAACATTTCTGCCCAAGGAACGAAATTCAAAGATTAGAACACGAACTCCGGAGTTTGGAGATGAAAGGAGCGGATCATTTGGGATACACGAACCGCTTCAATGAATTGGCCCGCTTAGTACCATGGTTAGTAACTCCTGAAGATAAACGAGTTGAACGTTATATTTGGGGTTTAGCCCCGGAAGTGAGGAGTTTGGTGAACTCTGTGGGTCACACTTCGTTCGAGAATGCCGTGACTCAGGCCGGCATCGTAACTTTCGACTTGGTAAGAAGCGGAGTGTTGAGAATGGCCGGGGAATCATCAAGTATGAAACGAACTGACTATGGGACGAGAGCACAAGGAGGACAATCAAGCAAACGTGCACGTACGACAATCAGAAATTATGCTATAATTGGTTCCGATACGAAGCAAGACAAGTATAAGGGACCCTTGCCAAAGTGTGACAGATGTAATTACCATCATGTGGGAAAGTGCAGATTGCCGGTATGCCAGAAATGTGGTCGAACTGGGCATTATGCTCCTAATTGCAGAGCAGGTGCAGAAATTGTGAGCCGACCAACTCAAACAACTCAACCTCGTCGTCCACCGCCACCGAGACCTCAGCCAATCCGCCAACAACCTATCAAACAAACTTCAACCGCAGCAACCTACCGTGCCTGTTATGAATGTGGCAGTACAGATCATATTAGAAGAAACTGCCCCAAGTTGAATCCAAGAGCAGTTACTAGACCAAACCAAGCATCGACTTCAAGTGCGTCTCGGGGACGCGGTTTGTTATTGGGTCAGGAGAAGCACGACAAGACCCGAACGTAGTAACAGGTACATTTGTTGTTTCTGATTCATATGCTTCTGTATTATTTGATACTGGTGCTGATAGAAGCTTTGTTTCCACTAGTTTTATGTCCCTGGGTAATATGCCAGTTAGTGAACTAACAAATCCCTATACTATAGAGCTCGCTAACGGTAACTCTATAACCGTCAACCAAATAATCCAAAACTGTTCCATTATTCTTAATGACCACCCATTCCTTATTGACCTACTCCCGGTAAAGTTAGGAAGTTTTGATGTAATCGTTGGCATAGACTGGTTAACCAAGTATAAGGCGGAGATTGTGTGTAACGACAAGACGGTTAAAATTCCCTTTTCGAATGGTGAGGTGATTGTAGTACAAGGAGAGAAGTCTGGTTCGATATTACCTCTCGTGTCTCATCTCAAAGTGTTGAAATGTTTACGCCAAGGTTGTATGGCATTTTTGGCAAACGTGACTATAAAGAACCCTGATGAGAAACGCATAGAAGAGATTCCTGTTGTACGTGAATACCCCAATGTCTTTCCTGATGATTTACATGGATTACCACCGAACCGACAGGTTGAATTCCGCATAGACTTAATTCCAGGATCAGCCCCTATTGCAAAGGCACCTTATCGATTGGCACCCTCTGAAATGCAAGAACTATCCAACCAGTTGCAGGAGTTATTAGATAATGGTTTCATTCGTCCCAGTTATTCTCCTTGGGGAGCACCGGTATTGTTCGTAAAGAAGAAGGATGGAAGTTTTAGAATGTGCATCGATTACCGGGAATTAAACAAAGTTACCATCAAGAACTGATACCCTCTTCCACGAATAGATGATTTGTTTGACCAACTCCAAGGGGCAAACTATTTCTCGAAAATTGACATTCGATCCGGTTACCACCAAGTTAAAATCCAGGAGGAAGACGTGTCTAAAACGGCATTCCGAACTCGTTATGGCCACTACGAATTCTTAGTTATGCCGTTTGGACTGACTAATGCTCCCGCAGTTTTCATGTACCTTATGAATCGAGTTTGTAAACCGTACCTCGACAAATTCGTTATCGTGTTTATTGATGACATTTTGATATATTCGAAAACCAAGGAGGAACACGATCAGCATTTACGAACTGTTTTGGAGCTGTTGAGGTAGGAAAAGCTGTATGCCAAGCTGTCAAAGTGTGAGTTTTGGCTACAAGAAGTACAATTTCTAGGGCACGTTGTTAACCGACACGGTATCCATGTAGACCCGAGCAAGATTGAAGCCATCAAAAATTGGCAGGCCCCAAAGTCACCGAAGGAGATCCGCCAATTTTTGGGTTTAGCTGGGTATTACCAACGCTTTATTGCTAATTTTTCCAGCATAGCCCAACCTCTAACTCTTTTGACTCAAAAAGATCGCGCTTATGTGTGGGGAGAAGATCAAGAAGCGGCTTTTCAATTGCTGAAACAGAAATTATGCCAAGCCCCGATACTGAGTCTTCCAGAGGGAACTGATGATCTAGTAGTTTATTGTGACGCGTCCCGGAAAGGGTTGGGATGCGTACTAATGCAAAGAAACAAAGTCATAGCATACGCTTCTCGACAATTAAAGGTGCACGAGAAGAATTGTACCACCCATGATTTGGAACTGGGCGCAGTTATTTTCGCACTTAAGATCTGGAGGCACTATTTGTATGGTACCAAATGTATAGTATACACTGACCATAAGAGCCTACAGCATATTTTCAACCAGAAAGAACTAAACATGAGGCAGAGAAGATGGGTAGAATTGTTGAATGATTATGACTGTGAGATTCGATACCACCCGGGCAAGGCTAATATAGTGGCAGATGCTTTGAGTAGAAAAGACAGGATCAAACCACTACGGGTCCGAGCACTTGGAATGATCGTCCAAACCAGTCTCACCGAGCAAATTCGTATTGCTCAAAACGAAGCTCTGAAAGGAGATCACTTGGAAGATGAAAACTTGCATGGGACCGAACAACATTTTGAAGAAAGAACTGACAAAATTCTATACTACAAAAATCGAGTTTGGATTCCCATTTTCAGCAATCTGCGTGACTTGATCATGGACGAAGCCCATAAGTCCAAATACTCCATTCACCCAGGAACAGATAAGATGTACAAGGACTTGAAGGAGTATTATTGGTGGCCCGGAATGAAGAAGGATATAGCCACGTACGTCAGTAAATGTTTAACGTGTGCGAGAGTTAAAGCCGAGTATCAAAAACCTTCGGGAATGTTGCACCAACCGGAAATACCACAATGGAAATGGGAACAAATTACCATGGATTTTGTAACACATCTCCCAAAAACTTCCACTAGTCAAATTTTCTGAAACTTCCACTACTTTCAGAAAAACTTCGCGCTTGTGTGCTAGACTTAGGTGGAAGCTGGGATCAGCATCTTCCACTAGTCAAATTTCCGTACAACAATAGCTATCACAGTAGCATTCAAGCGGCACCGTATGAAGCGCTGTACGGACGAAAATGTAGATCACCCTTGTGTTGGACTGAGGTTGGAGATACCCAAATTACACGATCTGACTTGATTCAAGAAACCACTGACAAAATCCGTAAAATCACAAGCAAATTGAAAATCGCCCGATATCGACAGAAAAGCTACGCTGATGTTCGTAGAAAACCGTTATCCTTTGAAATAGGCGACAAAGTTTTTCTGAAAGTATCCCCGTGGAAAGGCGTCATTCGATTCGGAAAAACCGGTAAACTAGCCCCGTGATACATTGGGCCATATGAAGTCATTTCTAAGATAGTTCCGGTAGCTTACCGACTGAAACTTCCTGTGGAGTTGAGTTCTATTCACGATGTCTTTCATGTTTCGAACCTGAAAAAGTGTCTTATCGATGAAACCGAAATCGTGCCATTAAAAGACTTAAACATAAACGAAAAACTGAATTTCGTTGAGGAACCGGTGGAAATATTAGAGGGAAAAATAAAACAATTAAGACACAACAAAATCTCTCTAGTAAAAGTTCGGTGGAATTCACAAAGGGGACCCGAATTCACGTGGGAGCGGAAATCTGAATTCAAAAAGAAATACCCAAACCTGTTTCCAAACAAAGACAAAGTTGAATAATCGAATTTCGGGGACGAAATTTTCTAACGGGGGGAGAATGTGACATTTGAGCCAAAACAAGTACACCTCAGTACGTAATTACCGATTAAGCAAATAAACGTCTTTTGCGTAACAAACGAACGATTAACCGAACGGGTCGGGTTATGACCCAGATATCTCGGGGGGCCATTTATAAGTGATATAGGATCTATACAAGCTAAAACATTAGAAATATGGCCTTAGTTTGATAGCAAACAAGTTAAACGAAAACATGCTCGTTTAACCGCCCGCTATAGATTTAAACGCGAAAGATAGTTACAAACAAAGCATTGGATCATCCGTTAAGCCGAAAAATACTTACCAAACACTATTTGAAATGTTTTAAGCGATCCGTGAAAATATTTTTTATTTTTACAAACATATAGTATGCTTTTATAATTTTACACAAAACTAGCCGAAAAACACTTGTTTTCGCGCTGTTTGTCGCACCCGATAAGTTTGTCACGCCAAAAACCGAACCCGAACTAAATTTGGACCGGCCTTTTCGTGTTTGGGCTTGAGAAATCAGAAACTTGGGCCAAAATGGGCCCAAAGTGGGCCCATAATGGTCCGATCGCAGCTGCCACCCCCCCCCCCTTTTTTTCTTTCACATTTAAACTAGATTCAAGCCATTTCCAACACCAATTCTTGAAAATTCTGGACATAAACTTCTTCTCCAGCCAAAAAATCAAGAAACCCTAAGGTAAACAACTTAAATAAGCTACTTTTACACTTGTTTAAACTTGTTTAATACCATAAAAACATGTCTTGGTTACTAAAAATCGTTCCTAACCGTGTAAAAATCCTAAAAATGGTCCATAAACATGTTTTGATCATACACATGGTAAGGAACCTGTTTTGATAGTTTTTTGGCCATACACACGGATTAAAGGGTTGAAACGACGTTTTTACGGTTCAAAAGTTCGTTTTTGTACACTAGCCGAAACCCTAACTTAAGGGCTGTTATGTTGATGAAATATTGCTTGGTTTGTGATATAGGACTTGTACCTAGCTTTTTTAGAAGCACAAGAACTTGAAAACTTGATCAAAAGGTCGGAAAGGAGCCAACCCGCTAAGGTAATGGCGAAACACTCGCTTACGGGCTATTTAGGTTAAGGTTGTGATGTGCATATTTTTAGGACTTGAAATTTTGCAGGGACATCAGGGACCATGTCAATAAGTCCCTGTTCAAATTTGGTAATTTTTCGACCACCCGAGAATATTTGGCGAATTTATTACCGAATTGGGACGTTTATTTGGAAAAAATAGCTAAACTACTTCAAAAATTATGAAATTTTTCTGGGAACACAGATTTGATGTATTTTGATCACATATGAATTTTGGGATCATTTAGAGAAGTTTAAAGGTGTTTTGCTTATTTGCGTTCGTGTGAATTTTTATAGCCGAATTTGGGCTGAAAAGAATGTTGCACGAACTTTTTACATTCTGGAATTGATGCAGGTTTTTTTGGGGCATGATTTGAGTATTCAGGAGTTTTTGGTGAATTTTTGGAAATTGTTTGGGGTAAACAGACGATTTTCAGACGAAATATAGCTGATAAAATGAATTTTTATAAATTAATAAATCAGTAAATAAATTCCAGAAATATTTTTATTAAAATTTACATATTTTAATTGATAAGTGGTTAATTTTTCAGAATTTAATGATTAACGGTTAATTAATTATGCTAATCTGAATATTAAACAAATTCAGTTTTTATAAAAACCGGCAAGTTCGCGACTAGTGAATCTGCGAAAATATAAAAACACCAAGAGTGATCAAAAATCATATTTTTGGACTAATTAAGTAAAAATGAACTTTTCTATGAGAAACCTGGACAATCCGGGTGGATTGTGCGCGTTTCTTCTCAAATCAAACTGTATAAACGGAAATGGGCCCCGTGGTTAATCCGTGACCCCAGTATGTGATCTTTCTTTATAACTTAATCATGTTATTAACCAATACATTTACCCAAGCTTATTTTCCCGTAACTACTTTCTGAACGCGTAAACGAAAAACTTGGCCCAACTGGGAAAACGGGAGTCTTAGCCAAGTTCGGTTTTAAGTATTAGACATTGAAAACATCACAACCTAAGCCTATTGCCACTATCTGGGCGTCCCAACTACACCCAGATTAGTTATACAGCCCAGTTTAGTATTGAGATTATAATAATATTAAAATATTAATATTATTATAATATTGATTATAGGAACTACTGATAGCAGACCAAACGAACTACGAGCTGATACAGTACTGATTATCGACTAAACCGTGAGTTTCATGACCCCACTTTTAAACTGTTTTACGAACTTTTGGGGTGAAAAGCATGTTTGATTATATCTATATACTTATCTGAAACATGTGATGATGTGAATTATCTAAGTGCTAACACACGAAAGTCCCCACGATCACAGTGATTAACTTCGAGCCGGTAACTTGTGAATAGTACTATTGGTTTGACAAACCCAAACAGAATCGGCCTGGTTGCCGTGTCACATAGCGCCGTTTGCACATGACCATATTTATACAAACAGGCTATGTAGTGTTAGACATAGCTACAGGGGCATGTTGTGGGCGGAAAGGGGCCACAGTGGTTGATTGAGCGTGGGAAATGGAGGCACGCAGCACGAACAGTCCAGGCTTCACTGTAGCTTAGCATAATTACATCACATACATCATTTACATACATACATACTTATTTCATGATTACAAGTGTTAACTTGTGAATACTCATTACTGTTTTATTGAAACTTGTGAAACTCACCAACTCTAGTAGTTGACCCGTTTTAAACTGCTTTTCAGGTGTACCTAAATCGGAATGATTGGGTGATCTGTCACTTGCCTGCAGTGTGTGGTTGATGCTATGTGAATAAAAGCAAAGACGTTAGTAGTAAGAACGTTTAGTTAACGAACTAGTTTTGTTTGTACCACCTAGACTGTAAAATAATGATAGAACGAAGAAATGTAATATAATGTAAATTAGTTTGTAATGTTTCTTTATAAACAATGTGTTGATACCAGAGGTGTCTGCTACATTCCCGTTTTACGCTTTCGCATTGTGCTAGTCGGGGTGTGACATAGAATTAGTCATCCACTCGAAAGATATGGATTTTACTTGGATGGATGCTATGTGATAGATTCGGATGAACCCACCACATATCATGATGCAATGTCACAATCCGATTGTGATAAATGGCTTAAAGCCGTGAACGTTGAGATGCAATCCATGCATGACAACCAAGCATAGGATTTGGTTGTACCATCTCTTAATTCCAAACTGGTTGGAAGTAAGTGGATATTCAAGAAGCAAACCGATATGCATGGAAACTTGGATACTTAAAAAGCAAGACTTGTAGCTAAAGGTTTCACTCAAACTCAAGGGGTTGACTATGATGAAACCTTTTCTCCCGTAGAAATGCTAAAGTCTATTAGGATATTATTTGCCATAGCCGCACATTATGACTATGAGATATGGCTAATGGATGTCAAAACCGCTTTCCTAAATGGGCATCTTGAGGAAGATGTCTATATGGTTCAACCCGAAGGTTTTGTCGATCTACAACATCCTAATAAAATATGCAAGTTAAAGAAACAATCTATGGGTTGAAACAAGCATCTAGAAGTTGGAACCACCGTTTTGATAAAGAAGTTAAGAAATTTGGATTCATCAAGAATGGTGATGAAGCTTGTGTGTATAAGAAAGCTAGTGGGAGTATTGTCACTTTCTTAGTATTGTATGTTGATGACATACTACTATTTGGAAATGACATTCCAACCATGGAAGGTGTAAAAGCACGGCTTGGAAGTTGTAACACCCATTAATTCTGGTTCCAAGAGTAAAGCTTGTAAAGTATGTATTATTCTCGGGATTTAACCGACGCTTCTCGGGAGCCTTTACGTCATCCCGGTACGTTAAAATTATGTAACTTTCCACCCAAGTTGCTACACACTTCATACTGGAGGGACTAAAATGTAATTATTTATTTTATATCATAAAATAAACCCTAACCTTCCCCTATGTCCGATCGGCAGGAAGCAAGACCCAAGAATCCGTGATTTTTCTTTTTTGCAGCTTTGATTAAGCCATAAAACTTTAATTACAGGTCGGTTTTATGATTCCCCGTGTCTTTTACACCTTAATTGACCTTTATATTGCACGTATTGATCGTTAAACGACTTGTTTTAGGTTAACCGGGTGGCTGTCCAATTGAGCATTTTTGGGACTGTTTTGAGTGAGGTTTTTGCACCAAAATCCTCCTAGGTATGTGTGGTACATCATACTTAAAAACCATATTCATTGAAGGTGTTTAGGTCGGTCAATCAATTTTAATTCGAAAACTAGGGTTTATCGGGTGTAGAATCGTCAATTGTTGAGTTTGATGTGTTAATCGATTGAATGACCAACCGAATCAGTTTGTATAGCCCTAGGGGGATTTAAGGGCTGTGGGAAAATTATTTTTTTGGTACTCGGGGCTGATTAGGTTGGTGATTAGTTAATCGAGTCGGTTGTGCGCAAATTGTCGTTTAAACATTAAAGTGAGTGTTGTAAAAAGGAACCGTCGACCCTATCAACTCGGGTGACATAATTATGATGTATGAAAAGGATAATATGGGAATTTGGTCCATTTGGGGCTGATTGGTTTGACAATTGGTTTCTAAGATTTAATATGCGCGTATTCGACTCGATTTGCATACCAACGGGCGAGTTGTGCATCATGGTTAGCCCCGACCATGATCGTAGGGTGGATTTGGTTAATTGAAAGGTTTTAGGGGCTGAGGTAAAGTAAGAGAGTATGGGTTGGGCCTCGGGCCAAGTTGTTGGGCCTGAGCGGCTCGTTAGGCAAGTGTGTTCTTACGGTCTAGTTTAGTAACGCGTTGTGTACAATTTACAGGCCCTTACTTGTGAGTGTGCACTTAGAGATTTCCTAGCTCGTTACTGGTGTTTGGTTGATCCTAGGTGAGTTCATGATGCCCTTTTTACTCTTTTAAACTTTGGGCTAGCATGCACACCTAAGTGTTTTCTTACTTGATGAAATATTTTAAACGATTTTATGTATGCTTGCTAGTATATGGTAGGCCTTGGGATGTTAAAATATATGTATATATGTATATATATATATATACATATATACATTATTGTTTGGCCTATATTTGGCGGAGTTGTAGTCGTTTCGACTACGGATGTTGCGTATGCCTACTTTGTGTTTGCATGCATTGAATGTTACGTGTTTGGGTTGTATGTTTGCTTGACCCTGAATGTTATACGTGGATGTTATATATATATTATTATATATATATAGGGATGTACTTGGAAGGATGTTGATATATATATCTTTTGTATATGTATGTATGAGAATGTTTAGTCTTCGGTAAAATGACTTAATTGATGCACTCTTTTTACTTTAAAAACTTTTTGTATGTCTACCATATTTGTTATTACTGATATTGTTTACTTAAAACTTGAACTCACTCAGTTCAAGCTGACTTTGTGTGCATGTTAGTGTGAGTTACAGGTTATGAAGAGGATGCCTTGTCGCTTGGACGTGCACGAAGCTACTTAGACGGCGAAGGGCATACATGGATGGAAGAATGTACTTTGAACAATTTGATTTTAAATAGTTTTATGAATTACATTTAAAATTGGTTTTGGGCAAAATTCCCGAGTTTTAGGGAACTTATCTTACGATCTATGTGTTCCGCTGAATTTACACTCTGAGACGTTTGTTTTAATGGAAGAAACCATTTTCAAGTTTAATTTCTTTAAATAACATTTTGTATGAATACCAACTGTGGGGCTCCCGAGGTTCGGGTTCTTACAGAAGTTGTTTTTCCATCAAAGATCTTGGTGAAGCCGCCTATATTTTGGGAATAAAGATCTATAAGTATAGATCAAGGCGGTTGATAGGTTTAAACCAAAGTGCATACATTGACAAAATCTTGAAAAGGTTCAAGATGGAGAACTCTAGGAGAGGTTTGGTACCTATTCAAAGAGGAACGATATTGAGTGAATCTCAATGTCCAGGCTCAAAGGATGAGCAAGAGAAAATGAATGGAATCCCATACGCATCGGCTATTGGATCCATCATGTATGCAATGGTATGCACTAGACTAGATGTGTCATGCGCTTTAAGCATGACAAGTAGATTCCAACATAACTCGGGAGGTAGACATTGATTAAGAGTATATTGAAATACCTTAGAAGGACTAAGGACATGTTTCTAATATACGGTTCGGGTGAGGAGGAACTCGTTGTGAAGGGTTACACGGATGCGAGTTTCCAAACCGATCGAGATGATTCTCGATCACAATCGGGATATGTTTTCGTCATGAATGGTGGGGCAGTCTCTTGGAAGAGCTCGAAACAAGATGTGGTAGCATTGTCCACCACGGAATCGGAATACATCGCCGCCTCATTGGCAGCTCAAGAAGCTGCGTGGATAAGGAAATTCATTGCCGATCTAGGGGTGGTGTGTACCATTCAGGACCCTCTAGAAATCTTTTGTGACAACGAGGGTGCGACTGCTCAAATCAAGGAACCTCGTGTTCATCAAAATACGAGGCACATTGAGCAGAGGTTCAACTACATAAGGTATGAAGTGGAGAAAGGAAAGATATGTATTCGCAAAGTTCACACAGATCAAAACATTGCAGATCCACTCACGAAGCTCCTTAAAAGGCCAAAGCATGAAGGTCACACTTGTGCCTTAGGACTTTGATATTCTAGTGATTTGATATCATCGAATTTTGTATTTGGATATCGGAACCATTGTTATTTTGACACATTCATATGATTATAGTTTATAATTATGACATTTTGAGTTATGTTCCATTTTAGAATGTCTAAATCCATGAATAAGTTTAATTATTCTAAATGTCCATAGTCACTCATAATTGTGGGAACAAGTATGAAGGTAAGACTATTATGAACTTGGATTGGTGGATATTCATAAGGTATGAATATATAGCAAAAGGTTGCTGCCAAGGTTCATAGATATTTATGGGATAAAAATATTGGACTGACCCGCTCTCAAATGTTACTACATGGAATCTTTGTGATTGATCATAAGTAAATTTGATGAAAGGCGAATATCATAGTATCCTCCGACCTGAGATACATATTGGGTCTTGATATTCACCAAGTATTATGCTTTGACTTAGTTCTTCACTGCTCTGAAACATGACGATACATAAGTCTAAGATCAGGTATGGTACTAGGTGATTGTGAAAGATGTATGTAGTCAAAAGAGGATTTGTCCCTCTTATTCGTTGAGAGTAAGATGTCTAAGGCCTGTAAAGTTAAATCAACAGAGAATGATCACTCTATGTCTCTAGATTTAACATGACATCTGAGACAAAAGCGTAAATGATAGATTCACCTAAATCATTTCAAGTAAGGGACTAGAAGAGGATGATGTTATTGAATGGCACTTCGTCATGCGTATTAGGGGTAGTAAACCATAATTAGGCGGTATTTCCTACTTGCATCAATCTTTTATGTATCTTATGCAATTGGGAGATAGTTGGACTCGGTCTGCCCAAGACACATATTATTATTACTGTGGCAAGTACGTTATGATCCAAGTTGGGTCATACCCAATAACAAGCGAGAAAAACACCAATTATATTTGTTTATGTATGATATGATCATAAGTAAATAAATATTGACACTTATGTTATTTGGAAAGGGTTTCTAAATACAATGTAAGTGTGAAATAAATAAATCATATGGATGATTTATATTTTGAGAGACAACATTCCATAGTGTTACTTAAGATGATTAAGTAACAATATGTGAAAATTGTTACCTAGCATGTTACCTATAATGTGTTATATTTATAACACAATATATATATATATATATATATATATATATATATATATATATATATATATACACGTTTTATAACATAAGTATATATATGGAAAGTGTAATAAAAAAATGATAAAACAAGAAAGGAAGGAGGGTGCCCCCCCCCCCCTTCTCTCTCTCTTTCTCTTTCTCTCTTTTGTTATTTATATTCCAAACATTAGTGGAGACATGCAAGGTTTCTAATTGGTGCCATGGGTGGTGCCAAAAGATACATACACACTTCCTATTTCACTCTCATTTTTTTGCAAGTAACAAAAGTTTTCTGCTCTCTCCTTTTTCTCTCTATATTTTCGGCCAAAAAGGAGGAGCCAAGGGAGGAAAAAAATTTTGAGTGTATATCCTAGCAACAAGGTGTATGCTTAAAGGCTTGAAGGGTATACAAGCTTGAGAACTCCTACATTGAAATCCTAGCCTACCATTCATCATCTCTTTCACATTTCCTTTGGTTTTGAAACGTAGTCTTGACATGCATGGACTTATAGTGACATGCATGTGATTATTAGTATGTATTTCGTATATGGATCCGGGATTATGTTTTGCAAGTATAAAATTGGTTTTACACACTATAAACTAACATGATTTAAAACCTTTATCCGCTGCATTTTTCATAAAATTAGGGTTTTATGACTTTAATAATCTTGTTAAAACACAACAGTAAACACATAAAATAAGCACATAAGGCAATCAAGTAAGCACGTATAGGGTCCTAAGAGTATTACTAGGACATTACCCTAGTAAAATAAATAAATAATTTAAATAAGCTGATACCAATCTGACATACCCTAACCTACTGTAGAAATGTCGGGTTGCGAACCGTTGGTTCACAGCTCACTAGTTACTACCATACAATTTAATATGACAATATCTAATTTCATTAACTAAGGTCTCTCTAAGTGTTTCTTAACCTTAGATTCAAACCAAATGATAACCTGCAAATGCATACAAAATAATATAGATTACTCAACACAAGTTTGAGTGAGAAAAGTCACCAGTTTTGATATAATAATGATATATAAATTAAATGAGCAAAACTGATATTGTGAGTAGAAATCAATCAAAGCATGAGCAAATAAAGTGTGTAGGTTGACCATACCTCTCGAACATGGGCTATGGCTACTATGACAAAACAAATATAAATGAGGGTGTCGGTTGACCATGCCTCTCGGACACGGGATATGACTACTAGGACGGAGTATGATCATACTGATTTGTTAGACTTCTGATGGACCTCTCCGAAATGCGATAAATAAAAATTAAAAAAATAGCAGTTAATCATTTAATTGATAACACACAACACTTACAGTTTGCTAGTGCGACCTATATATAAGTACGTGAATACGGGTAAGTACACAAGTCTACCCAAAACGTTTAAAAGCTGTAAAATGTGGAGAATGACTTCTCACCATATTACTTAGGCAATTTTAGATAATAGTAACAAGAATAAACGAGTAAACCGTCATTTAGTTCGCTGACTGAGTTAATCCGAACAGAACTGAAACTTAGAGATAACAAACTTGGATTAAAACCGAGAATATAGCCGCTGGATCCAATCCAAACGGATACAGAACTCCGGGTATGAGAATAAATAAACAAGCTGGTATTGAGCAGAATCCGAACAGCGAGTCAGAAGTCGAGTTTTGGTCAGTACACTCAAAATCTCAAGATAAAACTAAAAATCTTCTGACCGGAAGCTAGTTCCGACCAGAAGTGATAGAAATCGATTGGTCAACCTTGTTGACCAATATTCCCTTAAACGGGTCGGAGTCCAATTGACACGTCAATTCCCCTCAATCTCAGAAATTGATACAAGGTTATTGAACATTGAACAATATACAACAACTTCATAGAAGACAACTTACTAGGAAAGTGCTTAGATTGATGAGAAAACGGAGTCAAACACCGAGAAAACATTAATGTCAACTTGAATACGAGCAATCTTCAAGAAAATAATAAAGAACGAAGGGGAAAATGGGCGTTTCTTGAGGAGAACGGTTCCTACAGAGTACATTTGGGTTTGGGAGGAGGTTTACAGGTTATAATGGCCTTTTCTATATAGGTTTAGCAAACACAAACTAATTTTAGTCAAAAGACACGTTTAATGACCCAATCAACTGAAAAATCAACCAAAAGTTGATCTTGAGGAAGGGGCTTATGTATATGGACATGTACTAAGTCTAGGAGGGTTTTCTTGGGCCTTAAAACACGCTATTTGGTCCAAAATTAATCGATTTAGCATTAAACACGACTTAGGAATAGAAGATTCTTGTTGATATGGGGGCCGTGCCATACGACCAGATAGGGTCTTCCACGTCATGCGACGCGGGTGGGGGATAGTCTGACTTTTACTTTTGTCAATTTTTGTCCCTAAAGTTCCGAAAATGCATTTTTTGACCATTTTAAGCAATTTTGAGAGTTGTTAAGGACTATTTGGCATAATGGAAAGTTATGAAATTATAAACTAAGTTAAACTATGTTAAATAAAAAGTTTTATTACTACAAAATACCCTATTTATATTCCAGGGACGGGTAAACGGTTATGAATATGAAAAACCCGAAGTGTTATAGTAAATGTATTAAGCACATTCGTTATAATGTATGACACATTTGTTAGAGTAGCTAATTACGACTGTGTCCCATCCTTAATGTATACTCATTCATTATATATGTTAATGAATGAGTGAAACGAATGTGGTTATTCATTAAAGATAGCGAATAGAGTTAAAGTATGATAACGAATGAGCCTCATTCGTTAAGGTATGCTTAACGAATGAGGTCATCGTGTACATATATCCATGTACAGTAATTTCTAATTAAGTTTTATTATTATTGTTATTATCATCAATTAAGCCTCGTAACTCTGGAGAATTACTCTATCAACACACACTGTTACACATAGTTAACATAATCAACCAGATCTAATCTCAATTCATATCATATGACTAGATCGTTAAACGTATTGGACTCTCAAGTGGTATCAGAGCCACAATCTGATTGATTTGCGATTAGGATTCTTATACGAGTCAATTGAAGTTCTAATGGATTGTTAATTGTATATAAAAGTATACGAATTGGGTTTTGAGTTGTTCGGACCTAAATCAATTGATTAATCATTGTAAACTAGTTAATTGAATTTGAATTTATGTTAGGATTGTTCACGATGATGGGTTGATCATCTGTGATCATTTAATTGTAATAATTCAATGCAATTTGTGAAATTGAGTTTATGCGGGAACATGAAGTTTAGTTTGACTGGTTTTTGTTAAACTTGGACTTGAATTAAGATGTGTTTGAGGTTTGGATTGGTTTGAGAGTGTTCGGATTGTGTTTACGATTGGTTTGTGTGGTTAAGCATGGAATTTGGTTATGTACTGGACAAGTTTGATTGGAATTTGTGTGGTTTGGATCGTGTTTGATTTTGGTTTGAAGATATGAAGGCTCATTTGTTAATTTCTTAAGCACATTCGTTAATTTTAACTGCTCATTCGTGTGACATTTATAACCGTTTTGCCAGCCGTCAACCAAAGCTAACAACCCATTAGTTACTACAATACTGCATTCGTTCATTAAAAGTATTATTCAATGTTATATTCATACCTTATTATGTATTCCAAGTTTATAGACATATTTATGATTTAACTAAACAAAATATCGAGTTTTAAAACTTTGTGATGAAAATATGATGAAAGCATATATACGGTTTTCTTGCAAAGATACACATATTATTCTACGACAAAACGTATTTTATAATTTTGAGTAAACAAAAAAAAATGTTTTCATGTCGAGATGGCGCTTATATAGTTTTGTAAAGCTTAAATATAATTTGAATAAAATTATTCAATTTACGTTGAAAATAATAAAGAATAAATATTGTTTCTCATAACGACATTTTATGTCAAAACAATAGTTTTACTTAAATATGTATTTTGAAGAATACATATGCGTTAGACGTAAAAATGTCAAAACAATAGTTTTACTTAAATATGTATTTTGAAGAATACATATGCGTTAGACGTAAAAATAATAACTTTTACGAGTTAAACGAACAAAACGGTATATAAAGTTGGTTTGGAGATTTCGAACGAAAAAAAATAAACATACTATGTTTTACTATGTCACACCCCGACTAGTACAATGCGGAAGCATAAAACGGGAATGTAACAGACACCTCTGGTATCAACACATTGTTTATAAAGAAACATTACAAACTAATTTACAATACATTACATTTCTTTGTTCTATCATTGTTTTACAGTTTAGGTGGTACAAACAAAACCAGTTCGTTAACTAAACGTTCTTACTACCAACACCCTTGCTTCTATTCACATAGCATCAACCACACACTTCAGGCAAGTAACAGATCACCAAATTACTCCGATTTAGGTACACCTGAAAAGCAGTTTAAAACGGGTCAACTACTAGAGTTGGTGAGTTTCACGAGTTTCAAGAAAACAGTAATGAGTATTCACAAGTCAACACTTGTAATCATGAAATAAGTACGTATGTATGTAAATGATTTAATTATGCTAAGCTACAGTGAAGCCTTGACTGTATGTGCTGTGTGCATCCATTTCCCACGCTCAATCAACCACTGTGGCCCCTTTCTGCCCACAACATGCCCCGGTAGCTATGTCTAACACTACATAGCCTGTTTGTATAAATATGGTCATGTGCAAACGGCGCTATGTGACACGGCAACCAGGCCGATTCTGTTTGGGTTTGTCAAACCAATAATACTATTCACAAGCCACCGGCTCGAAGTTAATCACTGTGATCGTGGGGACTTTCGTGTGTTAGCACTTAGATAATTCACATCAGTACATGTTTCAGGTATGTATATGTAATCAAACATGCTTTTCACCCCAAAAGTTCGTAAAACAGTTTAAAAGTGGGGTCATGAAACTCACGGTTTAGCGATAATCAGTACTGTATCAGCTCGTGGTTTGTTTGGTCTGCTATCAGTAGTTCCTATAATCAATATTATAATAATATTAATATTTTAATATTATTATAATCTCAATACTAAACTGGGCTGTATAACTAATCTAGGTGTAGCTGGAACGCCCAGAAAGTGGCAATAGGCTTAGGTTGTGATGTTGTTCAATGTCTAATACTTAAAACCGAACTTGGCTCAGATTCCCGTTTTCCCAGCTGGGCCAAGTTGTTCGTTTACGCGTTCAGAAAACAGTTATGGGGAAATAAGCTTAGGTAAATGTATTGGTAAACAAAATGATTAAGTTATAAAGAAGGATCATCTATTAGGGTCCCGGATTAGCCACGGGGCCGGTTTCCGTTTATTCAGTTTGATTTGAGAAGAAACGCACACAATCCACTCGGATTGTCCAGGTTTCTCATAGAAAAGTTTATTTTCACTTAATTAGTCCAAAAATATGATTTTTTGATCACTCTTGGTGTTTTGATATTCCCGCAGGTTCGTTAGTCGCAAACTTGCCGGTTTTTATAAAAATTGAATTTGTTTAATATTCAAATTAGCATAACTAATTAATCGTTAATTATTAAATTATGAAAATTTAACCACTTATCAATTAAAATATGTAGATTTTAATAAAAATATTTCTGGAATTTATTTACTGATTTATTAATTTATAAAAATTCATTTTATCAGCTATATTTCGCCTGAAAATCGTCCGTTTACACAAAACAATTTCCAAAAATTCCATAAAAATTCTTGAATGCTCAAATCATGTCCCAAATCAACCTGTATCAATTCCAAAATGTAAAAAGTTCGTGCGATATTCTTTTCGGCCCAAATTCGGCTATAAAAATTCACACGAACGCATATAAACAAAACACCTTTAAGCTTCTTCAAATGATCCCAAAATTCATATGTGATCAAAATACATTAAATCTGAGTTCCCAGAAAAGTTTCATAATTTTTGAAGTATTTTAGCTATTTTTCCCAAATAAACGTCCCAATTCGGTAATAAATTCGCCAAATATTCTCGGATGGTCGAAAAATTACCAAATTTGAACAGGGACTTATTGACATGGTCCCTGATGTCCCTGAAAAATTTCAAGTCCTAACAATATGCACATCACAACCTTAACCTAAATAGTCCGTAAGCGAGTGTTTCGGCATTACCTTAGCGGGTTTAGCTCGTTTCTGACTTTTTGATCATGTTTTCAGGTTCTTGTGCTTCTAACAAAGATAGGTACAAGTATTATATCACAAACCAAGCAATTTTTCATCAACATAATAGCCCTTAACTTAGGGTTTCGGCTAGTGCACAAAAACGAACTTTTGAACCGTAAAAACGCCGTTTCAACCCTTTAATCCGTGTTTATGGCAAAAAAAAACTATCAAAACAGGTTCCTTACCGTGTTTATGATCAAAACATGTTTATGGACCATTTTTAGGATTTTTACACGGTTAGGAATGATTTTTAGTAACCAAGAAATTTTTTATGGTATTAATTAAGGTTAAACAAGTACAAAAGCTCCTTATTTAAGCTCCTTACCTTAGGGTTTGAAGGTTTTCTGGAAAATCAGCTTGCAGCTGCTTGGACCTTAGTTTTTATAAACCAAAATGAATAACCAAGCATCCAAAACAAGTTTTATAAAAAGAATGAGGGTGGGGGTGGGCTGTCCGATCGGAATCCCATGGGCCTCCCCCTTGGGCTGTTTTGGCCTAATAATCTGGTTTCTCAAGCCCAAAAATGAAAAGCCCAGTCCAAATTTAGTTCGGGTTCGGTTTTTGGCGCGAAAAACTTATCGGGTTCGTTAAACACCGCGAAAACGAGTGTTTTTCGGCTAGTTTTGTGTAAAATTATAAAAACATACTATATGTTTGTAAAAATCAAAAATATTTTCACGGATCGCTTAAAACATTTCAAATAAGTGTTTGGTAAGTCTTTTTCGGCTTAACGGATGATACAATGCATGGTTTGTAACTATCTTTTGTGTTTAACTCTATAGCGGGTATTTAAACGAGCATATTTTCGTTTAACTTGTTTGCTATCAAACTAAGGCCATATTTCTAATGTTTGCTATCCGTATATTCTAGTGGCTAATCCTGTTACTTAATGGTTATACTATTTAAGCATGCTAAGGGACTTATAGCACTACATAGACTAACTCAAGTTCGCATAAAGATCGGTTGTTTTGTTTCTAATTATCGCATATAAAACCAATAGTGTATGTTTCCTCCCCTGTTTAGAAAATAGTAAAAACAGTAAAAGGGGCTGTGAAACTCACCTTGTGAGTTTAGTGGTTACTTGCTAGATGTTGTAATTTAGACCTGGTAAGTCTTTTTCGGCTTAACGGATGATACAATGCATGGTTTGTAACTATCTTTTGCGTTTAAATCTATAGCGGGTATTTAAACGAGCATATTTTCGTTTAACTTGTTTGCTATCAAACTAAGGCCATATTTATAATGTTTGCTATCCGTATATTCTAGTGGCTAATTCTGTTACTTAATGGTTATACTATTTAAGCATGCTAAGGGACTTATAGCACTACATAGACTAACTCAAGTTCGCATAAAGATCGGTTGTTTTGTTTCTAATTATCGCATATAAAACCAATAGTGTATGTTTCCTCCCCTGTTTAGAAAATAGTAAAAACAGTAAAAGGGGCTGTGAAACTCACCTTGTGAGTTTAGTGGTTACTTGCTAGATGTTGTAATTTAGACCTGGTTCCGCTGCCTTCACACGCCCTAAACGCGTAAGGTCAGTAAGTTCGTTATCGACTCGCAAGTCGGTATATGCTAGTCGCTTTCCCCTAACTAGCTCTTTCGTTTATTCCGTTTGTGTCGGTTGCTTTGCCCAACCGAACGTCTCGTTTATTTTAGACGAACCGTTGGTGATAAGTTTTTATATTATTTTTGAAAATAAACATTTATATATTTATATAAGAATTAAGAATATACCATTTAATAGTGTCGGTTGCGTAACCAATTCGTTTGGTCAAGTTATATATTAAATTTATATATGCATTTCTAAATGATATTTCTTTAAGTATCAGTTTATGTTCTTTTGGTAAAACATAATATATTTATATTTTCTTTTGAAAAATTATAAACCAACTATATATTTCATTTCGTTCATTTGGTTTATAAAACCTATTATAGTCATGATTAGCATATATATATATATATATCTCTCGATAAAATATAGTTTTATAGAATCGCCATTTTGACACCAATCATCGTTATAGCGATTAATATTTATCATTTTCGTTTCAAGGCATAAAACTTAGTTTTATTTAAAAAAATTCATATTAAGTTTTATGAAATTCGTAACCGTCTATTTAACAAAATAACTTATAAAAACAAAGTTTTCTTTTATTAAAATTATAAATATGTTTTAACTTCAAAATACGCTTATTTCTGTACTAAAATTCACGTGTACTCTTTTAAAATATTTTCTCATTGGTAACCCTTTTAATACCATATTTTTGACATGAAATTTTATGATATTTTTAAAATAAATATTTTAAAATCACCAATTACTTTATAACCATGTTAATTAGTGTTTTAATCCATCATTTCATTTGCAATCTTGTTTTGTGTTTATAGCCATATTTTAAACATAATTTTCCCCACCTTACTAAATGTATTTTCACACTAGTCACCCAATAAGTTTCACTAAGATGGACTTGTTATAACCATTTGTCCATATCTTTCCAATCCTTGATCATTTTTCATTAGTGCATGCATGCTAATACGTGTGTGTATATGCAAGCATGCTAATATGTGTGTGTATATATGTATATGTATATATATATAGGTTATCTTTAACATGTTAAGTATGTGGGTTGTTAACTTAGGTGAAAGCTTAACATAAACATATTTTATCAACATAAAGCTAGACTTAGGAAAGTTTAGCTTACTTAGTTCTAGGATTTGGATTTAACGATAGGCTAGACTCTTAAGCTTGTTTCTCCTCGTGAAGCTCGGTTAACTCGGAAGATGCCTTCACCGTTCGGACTCTTGAAATACAAGATAATATAGGTTAGTACGTAGGATGCCCGTGTGTGTTTGTATATAAGCAAGTTGAGAGGGAAAGCTTGTAAAGAGGGTGAGTTTACGTGTGCATGTGCATGCACGTATATATATATATAAACACATGAGTGAGATGAACGTGAGATCATGTGTATTGCGTACCTCAAGAGAGAGAGAGGGAGAGAGTTTGTAGAGAAAGGAAAAGTGGTGGAAGACGACGGTGGTTCCGGAGCGGTGTTTCGCGGTGGTTACTAGAGGGTAGGGGTGGTTCCCGGTGGTGACGGAGGTGGCCGTAATTAGTGACGGGTAGGCTAAGGTGTATTACGGGGGTTACGGCGAGTTACGGTAACGTGTCGGTGTGTTACGGTGGAGAAGGGTGCTATACGGTATAGTTTCGGTGTGCTACAGTGGAGAAGGTGTACGGCAAAGGTGGTAGAGATGGTGGCAGGTTGGCTACGGTGATGTTGCGGGTCCGTTACGGCGTACTTTCGGAGGTGCTACATTGGAGACGGTGTCGGTGAAAGTGGCGGAGGTGGCGGAGGGGAGTTATGGTGGTACCATTGCGGCCATGCGGGATTAGAAGGGTGGCGGTGGTGGCGGATTTTTAGTCGTGATGTTACTGTGGTGCTACAACATCCGTGAAGAAAGGTGGTAGGAGATGGAAGGTATGTGGCTGTTGATGGAGGTGGAGTTGAGTGGTGAAGGTGGTGGTCAACTGCCCTGAACAAGGGTGGTTGTGTGAAGCCGATTGAAAACAAGGGAAAGAAGAGAGGAACAAGAGGGAATGTGTGTTTTTTGAAGATGCAGATGTGTGTTTGATGTGTGTTTGATGATTTGAAATGAATGTATTATTTGGAGATGGCGTGCATCCTTCAACAATATATAAGTACAATTATGAAAAATGATTCTAGTGAGATTATTGGACCAGAGTAAGGATAGGGTCAGGATGGGTTGGTAAAAGAGTGCTGTTGTAATAATTATATTTGATAGAAGCATCACTGATCAATCACTCATATTTTTACATTGTTGATTTTGTTTACGTGTGTCATGCAAGATAGGGTAATGGTTTGTTGTAGATATTTTATTGTTGACATCTCACTTTTGAAATGGGTGGTGGACTTGGTATTTTACTATCATCGTTTTTTTTAAACATGCACAATATGAGCCTGTAATTTTTATTTTTCTATGTTTCTTTCATTTGAGATCAATTTAGTGATGGTATTATTTGTTCATAGCACATTGGAGACCGACAACCAAGTTTGTTAGGATTTTGTTATATTTGTATATTGTTAGTTTTAGATGTTTAGATATATTAAATATTATAAATTGACCTATGTGCATATTCCGTATAACATTACGTGCTTGAATGCTTATATACTGGTGACGAAAGCGCGTCATAGGATTTTAAAATAAAACAAATAATAACGCTCGTAATTTGTTTTGTATTCGACGTTTGAAGATTTTATGAGAACATTTATAAATTAAAATCTCCAATCATAAAGTTGAATCTTCTGGTTCATTTATATATACATACATATATTCGAGTCATTAAAGTTATCACCAACGTCCGTATCTGTCAGATAAATCCAAAAATTCGAGTAATTTTATTTAAAAATAAATTACTCATATGCAATATGTCGTGCATGTGCGAGCTTATACTAGACTCATTTTTATTAAACTTAACCAATTTTAATCATTCGGGAATTAACGTAAAGAAATCATGTTTAAGGGATATACGGAAAATGACATGTTTTATGGATTGTCACATACTCCCCATGTTATTAGAATTTCGTCCTCGAAATTCAATCGACGTGAATGTCGAAGTTGAGTCCTTAAGATGAACATGGAAGGAATAGATTGTTGGATTTTAGTCGGAAGATTGAATCATTTACGAAAGACTTATTTGAGTCTTTATTCATCTTAATTGATGACACTAAGTCCGTGTTGGTTCGAGTTCTTGTGGAGTACATTCCCAAGGAATGCAATTGCTAAATCATGGAAATGATTTGGGTTCTTAAACAATACTAGATGCATGACTTAGATGCTTTTCATGTCAAAGGAGACACCAATGAAGGTGGTCAAGCAGGATGAATAAGTGGTTTATGTTGGGTATTAACAAGATTATCAAAGTCATAAAATCCCAATTTTTTGAAAAATGCAGCGGAAATAAGATTTAAATCTTGTTAATTTGATATATATAAAACCAATTTTACACATGCAAAACCCAAGCCCGGATCCAAATACGAAATACATACTATCAAACACATGCATGTCACTAAAAGTACATGCGTGTTAAAGCTACATTTCAAATCCAAGGAAGAGGAAGGAGATGATGATGAAGAAGACAAGAACTTGAATATGAAGCTCCTCAAGCTAGCATACCCCAAGCTTTCCAACAAACACCACTTGTAGCTAGGATTTGACAACACTTGTATCTTCTCCTTGGTTCCTTTTTCCTTGGCAGTCCAAAGAGAGGAAGAGAAGAATGGAGCGTAGAGGATTTATCCTCTGGTCTTGTTCTTGGCCGTCCAAGAGAAGAAGAAAGGAGTTAAGAGAGTTTTCCTCTATCGCTTACTTGTGTATTATGTTGTGTATAATGAGAAAGAATAATGAAAGAAAACAAGTAGTCTTTCAAAATAAGGCACCACCCCAAGGAACTAATAGGAAGCTATGCACGTCTCCACTCACTTGCAATAATAATAAAATAATATCAAGTCAAGGAGGGGGGGGGTGGCCTGCCCCTTCCTTCATTGTTATTATTTTGTTTTATAACCTTTCCATTTATGTTATAAAACACAATTGTGTTATTTCCCAACATAAAACAATATAGGTAACATGCTTGACATATTGTTACTTAACCCCTTTCAACAACAATATGGAATACTTTTTCTCAAAGTATAAATCATCCATATGATTTATTTATTTCACATGTACATTATATTTGGAAACTCCTTTCCAAATAACTCAAGTGTTAATATTCATTTTTTATGATCATATCATATGTAAACAAATATTTTTGGTGTTTGTCGAGCTTGTTATTGGGTATGACCTGACTTGGATCATGATGTACTAGCCACATCAATAAAAATATGTGTCTTAGGAATAACGAGTCCAACAATCTCCCACTTGTACAAGATACATAGAAGATTGATGCAAGTAGCAAATACCGCCTAACTACGGTTTACTACCCCTAATACGCATGACAAAGTGCCATTCAATAACATCATCCCCTTCAAGTCCCTTAATTGAAATCATTTAGGTACATCTATCATTTATCCTTTTGCCACAAATGTCATGTCAAATCCAGAGACACAGAGTGATCATTCTCTGTTGATTTAACTTTTCAGGCCTTAAACATATCACTCTCAACGAATAAGAGGGACAAATCCCCTCTTGATTACATACGTCTCTCACAATCACCTTGTACCAGACCTGATCTTAGCCTTATGTAATGTCATGTTTCAGAGCAGCGAAGAACTAAGTCAAAGTATAATACTTGGTGAATATCAAGACCCAATATGTATCTCAGGTCGGAGGATACTATGATATTCGCCTTTACTCAAATTTACCTATGAACAATCACAAGGATTCCATGTAGTAACATTTGAGAGCGGGTCAGTCCAATATTTATAACCCATAAATATCTATGAACGTTGGCAGCAACCCTTGCTCTATATTCATATCCCATGAATATCTACCAATCCAAGTTCATAATAGTCTTACCTTCATATTTGTTCCCACAAATATGAGCGACTACGGATATTTAGAATAAGTAACTTATTCATGGATTTAAACATGCTAAAATGGAACATAACTCAAAATGTCATAATCATAAACCATAATCATATGAATGAGTCAAAATAACAATTGTTCCGATATCCAAATACAAAATTTGATCATATCCACTCACTAGAATATCGAAGTCCTAAGGCACAAGTATGACCCTCATGCTTTGGCCTTTCAAGGAGCTTCGTGAGTGGATTCGCAATGTTTTGATCGGTGTGAACTTTGCGAATACATATCTTTCCCTTTTCAACTTCATCCCTTATGTAGTTGAATCTCCGCTCAATGTGCCTCGTCTTTTGATGTGCAAGAGGTTCCTTGATTTGAGCAATCGTACCTACGTTGTCACAAAAGATCTCTAGAGGGTCCTGAATGGTACGAACTACCCCTTGGTCGGCAATGAATTTTCTAATCCACGCAGCTTCTTGAGATGCCAATGAGGCGGCGATGTATTCCGATTCCATGGTGGATAATGCTACCACGTCTTGCTTTTAGATCTTCCAAGAGATTGCCCCACCATTCATAACGAAAACATATCCCGATTGTTATCTGGAATCATCTCGATTGGTTTGGAAACTCGCATCCGTGTAACCCTTTACAATGAGTTCGTCCTCACCCGAACCGTATATTAGAAACATATCCTTAGTCCTTCTAAGGTATTTCAATATACTCTTAACCGCCATCCAATGGCTACTTCCCGGATTATGTTGGAATCTACTTGTCATGCTTAAAGCGCATGACACATCCGGTCTAGTGCATACCATTGCATACATGATGGATCCAATAGCCGATGCGTATGGGATTCCATTCATTTTCTCTTGCTCATCCTTTGAGCTTTGATATTGAGACCTACTCAATATCGTTCCCTTTTGAATAGGTACCAAACCTTTCTTAGAGTTCTCCATCTTGAACCTCTTCAAGATTTTGTCAACGTATGCACCTTGGGTTAAACCTATCAACCGCCTTGATCTATCCCTATAGATCTTTATTCCCAAAATATAGGCGGCTTCACCAAGATCCTTGATAGAAAAACAACTTCCAAGCCATGATTTTACCCCTTCCATGGTTGGAATGTCATTCCCAAATAGTAGTATGTCATCAACATACAATACTAAGAAGGTAATGATGCTCCCACTAGCTTTCTTATACACACAAGCTTCATCACCATTCTTGATGAATCCAAATTTCTTAACTACTTCATCAAATCAGTGATTCCAACTTCTAGATGCTTGTTTCAATCCATAGATTGATTTCTTTAACTTGCATACTTTGTTAGGATGTTGTGGATCGAAAAAACCTTCGGGTTGTACCATATAGACATCTTCCTCAAGATGCCCATTTAGGAAAGCGGTTTTGACATCCATTTTCCATTTCTCATAGTCATAATGTGCGGCTATGGCAAACAATATCCTAATAGACTTTAGCATTGCTATAGGAGAAAAAATTTCATCATAATAAACCCCTTGAGTTTGAGTGAAACCTTTTGCTACAAGTCTTGTTTTATAAGTATCCAAGTTTCCATGCATATCGGTTTTCTTCTTGAAAACCCACTTACTTCCACGGAATTAAGAGGTGGTACAACCAAATCCCATACTTGGTTGTCATGTATGGATTGCATCTTTACGTTCATGGCTTCAAGCCATTTGTCACAATCGGATTGTGACATTGCAGCACGGTATGTGGTGGGTTCATCCGAATCTACCACATAGCATCCATCCATTAAAATCCATATCTTTCGGGTGGATGAATAATTCTACCGGATTTGCGAACGTTTTGTGTGTCTTGATAAACCACTTGATCATTATCAACAACCTCTTGTTGATTGCTAGTGTCAACCAAACGTGTATCGGCTTGTGGTTCTCGATCCTCCTCGAGTTCCACCGTTCTAATAGTACCTTCCATAAGGAACTTAGTTTCCATTAACTCGGCCTTTCGAGCAACAAATACCTTTTGCTCGGTTGGGTTTTAGAAATAATATCCCATAGAGTCCTTGGGATATCCTACAATGATACACTTAGTGGATCGACTTTCAAGTTTGTTTTGGGTGTTGTTCTTGACGTAAGCCTCACAACCCCATACCTTTAAATATGACAATGATGGAACCCTTCCATTCCATATTTCATAAGGTGTTTTGTCCACTTTCTTGGTTGGGGCCATATTTAGAATACGAGCCGCGGAGAGCAAAGCGAAACCCCAAAATGATAGTGGCAATGTGCTTCTAGCCATCATAGATCGAACCATATCCAATAGAGTTTGATTCCTCCTTTCGGACACACCATTATGTTGTGGTGTTCCGGGTGGAGTAAGTTGTGAGATGATCCCACAACTCTAAGATGATCTCAGAAAGCATCACTTAGGTATTCACCTCCTCTATCCGAACGAAGTACTTTGATGGTTTTATCGAGTTGATTTTGTACTTCATTTTGGAAGACTTTGAACATTTCAAAGGCTTCATCTTTGTGTCTTAACAAGTACACATACCCATAACGACTATAATCGTCGATAAAAGTAATGAAGTATCTTTCACCATTCCTTGTCATTGCCTTAAAGGGACCACATACATCCGAATGTATGATGCCCAATAAGTCTTTTGCCCCTTCATTTGTTCCACTAAAGGGGTCCTCGGTCATTTTCCCAAGTAAACAAGACTCACACTTATCAAATGAATCATCTTCACTTGATTCTAAAAGACCATTCTTTTGAAGTGTATGTATGCGATCTTTGTTTATGTGACCAAGGCGACAATGCCAAAGATAAGTCTTACTCAAATCCATTTTAAGTTTCTTGGTGCTTGATTGGTACAACATGTTATCATAGGATGTGTTATTAAGAACTAATTCATAAATGCCATTAGACGGCATTGCTTTAAAATAAAAGACAATATTCATGAAAACACAAATACCATTGTCCATAAACTTAAAGTCATAACCATATTATCTTAACAAAGAAACGGAGATAATGTTCCTAGTCAAATTAGGAGCATACAAAACAGCTTTGAAAACAACTTCCAAACCATTTGGAAGCTTCAATGTATAGTCTCCTCGGGCTTCGACAACAACCTTTGCTCCGTTGCCCATGAAGAGACTAATATCTCCTTTCTTGAATCCTTCATTTCCCTTGAACCCCTGTAATGAATTGCAAATATGAGTTACATATCCGGTATCCAATACCCATGTGTTAGAGGAAATAAGATTAAGATCAATATGAATCATGAAAGTTGTACCCGAGGATTTCCCCGTATCCCTCTTAGCTTTCAACTCTTTGAGACGGGTTGGACAATTCCTCATCCAATGCCCTATCTCACCACATCCAAAGCACGGATCTTCCGAGCTAACCTCTAGCTTCTTCGGTTTGGGTGGTTCCACTTTAGCCTTTCCCTTGAACTTGCCCTTGACTTGTCCCTTACCTTTGGCAACCTTTGCCTTGGGTTCCAGGTGATGCCTCTTCTTGTTGCCTCCCTCATTGATCGTTAGAACGGGTAAAACCTTTTTACCCATTCCCGTCTCGGCCGTCTTAAGCATTGCATGAAGCTCACCAATGCTCTTGTCCCATCCATTCATGTTATATTTCATAACAAATGTCTCAAACCTTTTAGTTAAGCCATTTAGGATCAAATCCGTGGCTAACTCATTTGAGACGCGACAATTAAGGCGCTCGAGACGATCAATGTGGCTTTTCATCTTAAGTACATAAGATGAGACCGATTGGGTTTCCTCCATACGACATGCATGAAGCGCTCGAACCGTTTCGAAGCGTTCCACCCTAGCTTGTGTAAGGTACATTTCCTTAAGTTGGGTGATCATGTCGTATGCCCCATGAAGTTCAAAATCCTTTTGAATCTCGGGAATCATAGTTCCCAACATGAGGCAAGAAACTTGCACCGAATCCTCATTGTGCTCAACCCAATTATTATGGTCTTTGGCATTGTCAATGCTAGGTTCATCGGGAATTGGATCTTCTAATACATAGTATTTCTTTTCTTGCTTGAGAACAATTCTCAAGTTTCGATACCAATCCATAAAGTTGGTATAGTTAAGACAATCCTTGTCAAGAATAGATCTTAGTGATAGGTTATTAATGGGTGGAATAATAACGTTAGGTTGATTGTTGATTGCGGCCATCTACAAACATAACAAAGCTCAATTTTTGCATTGTCGATATCAATTATTTTAATCGTTAATACCCTTTTATGTCCCCAAGACAATTAATGATTAAAATTTGGAACCCAATGTTACATTCAAATAGTAGTTAGGTGACCTTTATCCCACTATTTAAATTAACAAGGTAGTCAACGTTTGACGATTGCAACCCTTTGCAACTTCTAGTTTTATGGGATCGGTTAAGAATCTCATGCTTAGTCGGCATGTTTAATCCCATCAACACCATTGTACGCCATGCTTCGGTGACCCTATTCACATGGTTTCAAATTTAAGTCGTCCTACTTACACACACGTGTGAATTTACACATACAAGTGGTTAGGTGACCTTTATCCCACAAATATGGAAAACTCACCTCAACTCACAAGTTTCCTCTAATGCGGTTAGGTGACCTTTATCCCACACCGATTTCCCAAGTGATTCGAGTGTCGTATAAAAGGATGGTGTTCAACTTATTTTATAAAAGGGATTTTAGTTTTCAAAATTCTAGATTGGAAAACCTTTTATGTACCTTTCATTTGCATGCATTCAAATGTATGGTAATTAGTTGAAAAACCCATTTTCAAAGTTCCTATTAATAAAACCCATTTTATTATGAAATCATTAGCCTTTAATAAAACCCATTTTTATTACCTAATGATTTCTAAGGAACCAATTTTATGCTAGTTGTTGATTTTAAGTTGTTTAGCAAACCTCATTGCAATAACACAATACAAAAGTAAATCAACCACACAAGCATAAAATACACAATCACAAGTTCATAACCATAGCCTCCTAATGTTGACCACACTTGTTGATCGAAGACAAGTGTGTCAAAAGGTCTCTCCAAAGGGACTCAAAAGGACATGAGCTTGTGTCGGTGAACTCCCACTTGATCCCGCATCCATATGCTCCAAGTGTTCACCCCCGTGTTGTGGTATCCACCATTTTATTTGAGCTCTCTTCCTTTGCATCTTCTTTTACAAAAATATATCCTAATACATTTTTTTCTAGTAAAAGAAATGCATCTAATCTACTTATTATTACAAACAAATTAAAATGAATAAATAGATTACACAACCCAAATAAATTACAACCATATCGAATGAATAAATAACACAACACAAACATTCAACCAAACACAAGGCCATGGCTAGGTTATGAACATCTATTACACATCCAAATATGTAATAACACAATGACACAAAAATAGTTCCCCTTTCCCTAAAACTTTGGGCCAAACTTGACAAAACCGAAAGTTCCGGGTTTTGTCCAAACAACACAATCAATCATTCAAATGACTTAGTTTTTCAAGATTGCCACATGCATGTAAAGTATAACCTTGAAAAACCATGGGGTAACCAAAACCCCCAAAATTTTCAGCCATATGGTAAAACCCGAAAATTTTTTGGCTCTAATGAAGCATACATTCGTATTAGCGGCTCTTGATGCCATTGTTGGGTTTTAACAAGATTATCAAAGTCATAAAATCCCAATTTTATGAAAAATGCAGCGGAAATAAGATTTAAATCTTGTTAATTTGATATGTATAAAATCAATTTTACACATGCAAAACCCAAGCCCGGATCCAAATACAAAATACATACTATCAAACACATGCATGTACTTTTAGTGACATGCATGTGTTTGATATGTATTTCGCATTTATCAAAACACATGCATGTCACTAAAAGTACATGCATGTTAAAGCTACCTTTCAAATCCAAGGAAGAGGAAGGAGATGATGATGAAGAAGGCAAGAACTTGAATATGAAGCTCCTCAAGCTAGCATACCCCAAGCTTTCTAACAAACACCACTTGTAGCTAGGATTTGACAACACTTGTATCTTCTCCTTGGTTCCTTTTTCCTTGGCAGTCCAAAGAGAGGAAGAGAAGAATGGAGCGTAGAGGATTTGACAACACTTGTATCTTCTCCTTGTATCTTCTCTGGTCTTGTTCTTGGCCGTCCAAGAGAAGAAGAGAGGAGTTGAGAGAGTTTTCCTTTATTGCTTTACTTGTTTATTATGTTGTGTGTAATGAGAAAGAACAATGAAAGAAAACAAGTAGTCTTTCAAGATAAGGCACCACCCCAAGGAACCAATAGGAAGCTATGCATGTCTCCACTCACTTGCAACAATAATAAAATAATATCAAGTCAAGGAGGGGGGGGGGGGCGGCCCCTTCCTTCATTGTTGTTATTATTATTATTATTTTGTTTTATAACCTTTCCATTTATGTTATAAAACACAATTGTGTTATTTCCCAACATAACACAATATAGGTAACATGCTTGACATATTGTTACTTAACCCCTCTAAAAAACAATATGGAATACTCTTTCTCAAAGTATAAATCATCCACGTGATTTATTTATTTCACAAGTACATTATATTTAGAAACCCTTTTCCAAATAACTCAAGTGTTAATATTCATTTGTTATAATCATATTATATGTAAACAAATATTGTTGGTGTTTGTCTAGCTTGTTATTGGGTATGACCCGACTTGGATCATGACGTACTAACCACATCAATAAAAATATGTGTCGTGAGCATAACGAGTCCAACAGTTTAAACTGTTATCCTGACTAAGAGTTTGTAGTCAATGCTACAATTATTTGAAAAGTATTGTTTTTTTTTTCATCAATGAAAAACTGAACTGTGTACTAATTGAGTACGACACCACTTCCAACCATCCATCTCGTCCGGAATGATAATTTAAGATGGTATTGCTAGCATATCATCTAGCTTAACGATGCACAAACGAATGGATTTGCATGTGAATATATAAGGCATCAATTGCATGTCAAGGAGAGTATATTAAATCAATTATTGCGATAAATAGTTGTTACTTTTAATAGTTGATATGATCTAATTGAGAGTGTGAACCTAACCAACGGGACGAATGTCTTTCAATATGAGATATTAACCAGTTTACATGGAGATGAGGCGTATTCATTTGTGGTAAATTAAGTAGAGAATGAAGTTAGTCATTAGAAACTGATAGCAACCAAAGATTTTGAATATCTTGTTCCTCAATCGTAACACATTTTAATGGTGTATATAAAAAAAACTACTCTAAATCCTTATCGAATACGCTACGTATCCACGGATTGATGATCCCTATTGAATTTTGAGTTTAATAAGGGAATTTGGAGTTGATAGAGTGAAGACTTAGAAACAAGGATTTATTAAGAAGTCCGAGGCGTACAAGGAATATGTCACATCATAAAGGAATTTTTTTAACCCACATCAACGGTCATCATTTTCAAAGATGTAAGGCCCCGTTCCCGGTTGCCTTACATTCGGTGTTGGATTTACTCATAAACATAGTTCTAAATCAGAGTTAATTAAAACTTTCGTGGAATAATTAAAACTTCATGCATTACATTACCATAACATCGATCTTGTCTTAACAAAAGTTAACTTGTGTTAAAACATAACATAATAATTCAAAACAATTCATCCCAAGATGCCAGTCTTCCAGTCCCTTCCACGTGCCATCCTTAAGCCAGCTCCTTTAATCTATTTACTTGCGTGCATACTAAAAGTCAGCTACGCTGAGTGAGTTCTAGTTAATTAACTAGCATACATTACATTCATATTCTTACCAATACGCGTCTAAAGATACATATTCATACCTTACCTACTATTCTTCTTTCATACATATTTTACATGCATACATACGTACTTACATACTTTCTTTCATAAAACCCTATGGTATACCATAAGCTATTCTATCTTAAACTTCACAGATATTATAAGGGTCTGGTCCCTAACATCTCAGATATTGTGAGGGTCTGGTCCCTAACATCACAGATATTATAAGGGTCTGGTCCCTAACATCACAGATATTATAAGGGTCTGGTCCTTGCTGTCTCAAATAACCTTACCACCATACCTGTCTTATGTATGTAATATATATACATGATCATACATATAATCATCATATAATAATAGCATTCAATACATAGTCATACACGTATCATACACTTACCATTCAAGTAAATGTTTAACTATCACATGGGAGTACGCACACAGCCCTGAAAAGATAACAGATAAAGGGGGGCTAGAACTCACCTGGAGTCGGTTTCTCTCCGAGTTAATGATAACGCCCTTCCTTACCTGGGCACGGCTTACTGTTTAACAAGTATAGTATTAATTACTACTTTTCTGTGTGAGTCTTACTTCCTAAGTTAGAAACTAAGCTAACTTAGCCGATGGTGCTACTATCTTAGTCGCATCGCATAGAAACCAATCACATCACATGAGGAAACAATTCGCATCTCATGGATGCAAAACGAATCGCATCGCGTGGAACCATTCGCATGGATCCATTCACATCGCATGAAAACATTTCGCATCGCATGACAACAATTTTGCATCGCATGAAAACATTTTGCATCGCATGAAAACATTTCGCATCGTATGAAAACATTTCGCGTCACATGAAAACATTTCGCGTCACATGAAAACATTTCGCGTCACATGAAAACATTTCGCGTCGCATGACCATGCGATGCGATTCACGGAAAACAATTCGCATCGCATGGCTATGCGATGCGATTCTGTATCGTGCGATCAGAATCTTTTTTCTTCGTTTTTACCATTTTAAAGCCATATTCTTCCGAGGTCCTTCCTTCAGACCCGAGTTTACATTCCCCTCAAATTTCGTGCAAAACCGACTTTGTTTACCCGTCCTTTTAACAAACCGAAAGCTACTCGTTTTACCGGAACCAACTAACCCATTTACTAAAAGTTTATTACTTTATCTCTTATCAAGTTTCATGCAAATCCGTACACGAAAAGTAAACATCTTTAATAAAAACGCACCTTTGAGGTTTATGTTCGAAATCACTCGAATAGACCAAAACTATATCAAACGAACTCGGAATTGAGTGATTCAAGCGGCCACGCGACCGGATCGCCGAGCTCTACCAGCGCCGCCGGCTTCTGCCGCCGGAATCCGGCGCCACAGTCGCCGGAAAACCCAAACAGTTGCCAGAAAACTTCATTTCCCACTGTTACGGGTTTGCTGATAAAAACTGTGCTTTCCGAACTCTGATCGAAGATCCGTCCGGTGAAAATATTCGTTTTTATGTTATGAACACTCAGTTAAAATTTGAGACCAATCCGATGGCTAGATCTCCGGGAATCTCCGGATCTTTGTGGGTTTCTCTCTCAAAAACGGAATTTTGGTGAGGAATGAGGTTGGAGGTGATGAGGTAGTAAAATAAGATGATGGCTCTATTTATAGGAAGTGGGTAGGGTTCCATGTTTAACTTTTAACCTAATAACACTTTATCCCCTCGGACTTTAGATAACTAAGTGTATCCTTTGTAATCCATTTAACCTCGATCCTTTTAAATATCTCATGAATCTTGGGATGTTACAAAAGACAACAACAAGGTAATTATGGATAGGGACCCTGCTAGCAGTACAATCAACGTGTAACACATGTGGCCAGTGATACTATTGGGATCGAAACATTGGATGTACGTCTTTATTTTAGAATTGACAAGAGAGAAAATCAAATCATCGCTTAATCGGTCAAGTGGCTTTTCACGAATTGAACGGTGGTGCGTTAAATTCAAGGCTTGCATGAGGTTGTGCTTGTTATTTTCGTCATATCATGAATCGTAAGAAATAGCATGGAAAGCAACCGGGTATGGTTGTAGACATTTTAGAATTGAAGGTAGCGCTTTTTGAACAACGGCGAGTGTTGGGCTTATAATGTTTGAAATAAATGCAAGACTCTAGAATGAGATATCATGATTTATAAGTCGCATATTACTTTTGGAATTCTTATGTCATTCTCAGCCCACTAGTACTATCAATCATTTCAAACCTTTAGTTGCAAAGTTTGTTTATTGGATTTGATCCATAAATGCCAATGTCGATTACTCATTAAGTGGGCACTACGAAATCCGTAGTTAGAGAAAAGGATATTTCAATCTTTTGTTGTGTTAAGATAATGGAAAAGAGGTTGCATCATGGCATTGGGTTTTATAAAGTCAACCAATAAGACACTTGGTATATAAAATATATGAAGAAAATGTTGGCCAAGAGCATTATCAAATCCCCAAGGTTACAAAGGAATATAAATAAGCGAAGAATTTGTCACTGAATAAAAAAAGAGACTCAAATGATCATGAAAATCGAATTAGGAAACATAGATTTCTTTTATTAGAACAAACCAAAAAAAAAGAATTTTCAAAATAATATGGTTGTTTATATGTTTATTGAAATTTCCAAATATTATCTAATTTTAAAAGTAACTATATAGTTCATGTTTGTGGATAACTCATTAATAAAATTTTATATATGTACCACTAGAACTACATAAACGTTGTGATGGTTTTGATAAATATATCATAAAAACTAGGAAAGTTTTACAAAAAGGTTTCCAGCGAAACTTGTAATTGTTTTAAAAATTTTCTAGTATAAGTAATATGACGTTTGGAAAGTTCAAGTAAGAAAAACAACAACACATTTACATCAAGATGATAGTCTTGAACTAAACAAATAGGTTTTAGATTATATTATTATTATTATTATTATTATTATTATTATTATTATTAATATTTGGAAAACCGTGTAGCACGTGCATCTTTATAAAGGAAAGGTATCCGACTTGAGTGCGGATTTAAATGCGATGTGAGTGCAAGAATAATATGGCTTAGTGTGAAATAAAGAGTTCAAACGTGTGGCTTTATTTTTAAGGATTTTAGTTTAAGTCATAAGCAATACTAGTAAGTTTTGAGGATGATTAAAACCAAACTGCCATGCATAATTAGAGTAAGAGTAAGGAAATTTTGGGAGAATTTATACTCAAAAGTCGAATAGATGAGCTTGATATATGAGAATTTAACTAGCATCAGAGAATGTAATCACTTTCATTTTTTTCTTTTTTTAGGAACGATTGCCTAATGATATTTTTAATGATAGATGAAGGGTTCTATCATCATTTTAAATGAAGTAATTTGTTGCTAGTGCCTGATTCGAGTGTTGTCAGAATGATTAACATTTTGAAAGAAAAAAAACACATGGACTTTATAGAAAATTTTTGGACTTTGGTGTTTACTTGACGTGAGATATCAAGATCATATCATTCAATTAGGAAGTTTCAGAGAAAGTTTCTTAAGTCGTTCAAGTTTGAAACCTTCAGTAAGACTAGATATTTATCTAGGTGACTTCAATTTATGGCTACCACTTTAGACTCAATTTTTTCTTTTTAAAGTGAATAGGGCTAGATTTTGAGAAGAACTTGTATCCATTGATCATCATAAGGTGAGATAGGAGAACTTGATTTGAATGTGCTTGATGAGTATTGGGAGATGAAATTTGTTATTGTCTAAGTAAGATCTGACCACCTAGAGAACATTAAGATGACATACGGTAGGTCTTATTATCATGACGAATGAAGCAATTGGTTAATGTTTGTTAATCAAGGTGTTATCCGAGCGGCCAAAATGTTTTAATTTAAATAATTTTAACAACGCTGAAGGAAAGATGATAAGCATAAGAAGCATGTTGCCAATGACAATCGTATGGGAATAAACTGAAAGTTATCAAATCATCTTAATGCATAAGCCAAAGGAGACCATAGGTGTGTACTAGGACAATTCAACACTTAGTAGAATGCCCCAATGAAAGCAAAGTACATACGACTCGCTATGTATATTACGAGACCATGCTGAAGAAATTGGTAATGATTGCGCTTGCGTTGATATTCTGGAAATTACAAAGAAGTGTGTGCGAAAGGCTTTACCTTGAAGGGTGAGATTACATTTTCAAGCGTAATGAGAAAATTTATGTTGGACTGTGTCATATAGCGCGTTGGTCATATGGAAGTCGAGTCACTAAATTTTAGAGTAAGATTTCTAGAATTCTTTCATAATCGTAAAATGGGATGAGGCACTGGAGTCATTAAGTGACTTGTTCCATAACAGGGAGCACACGGAAAACTAATAGAGGAATAAGTTATAAAATAAATTTTCTATACAATTACTTCACGACGTAGATATGTATCACGGGTTGTTTTTAAATCAAAGTGGGTGTAGAAACCTGAAAGCCGAGGAATAATCTTAACATAGTATCTTTAACATAGTACCTGAATAGTTTTGTCGTAATGGCACTTTGTCTTGTCCAATTAGAATGACGAGTGGCATTTTTGATGTATCGTAGAGTGTTGTCATGTTAACTCTAACGAATGTTAGTCTTACATGTTAGCTGATTCTCGATTAACAAACTTATGAACATGGAATGATTTGAACATCCGCTCGAACCATGGCGTTCACCAGGATTCACATGCATTGCCCATTATGATTGCGTGTGCACTCATAATGATAATATGCTTTGCATGTTCACCCAAGTGTCTTCCATATTCGAGCTTAAATTAAGGGAACAAAAGTTTCCATTTAGTTGCATTATCACATGCTAAAACTTCATTATGGACAGTAAAATAATTGTCAATAATTTGGGGCTGAATCTGTATGGGATAGAATGAGCAGGAAGAGTCCATCTAGATGTGTCTTTAATATTGTATGTTTCACGAATGATTTAGTTTGAACATCGTAAGAATAGTCTTCTAGTTTGTGTTTGTTAGCCTATGAGTCTTCACATAAGCTTCAAATAGATATTGACACAGGGCTCTCTCTCTTGGGTGGTATATGACCACAAGTATTTTAGGCGCACCATACGGTCATGTACCTGATTCGCCAACTATATACGGTAGTCTTGTGGGACGTATCTCAATTTACGGTAGCATTGAATCAATTTGGTACTCCCATTACTGGAGTTGTCGGTATTCATTCCTAAGAGGAACATTAAAGTTGTCTGGTCATTCCAACTCCTAGGTGGTTAGGAACACTATATCAAGTCAACACTCGGGTGCGGGTCCCACTACATGCCGGCTTGAGAGGTTGGCGTGGTTTCCAAGACTAGTGTGCCACAACTCATGAAGTGGCGACGATCAATGACGCTTATGGTGTCGAGAAACACGCAAGGTAAGTGGATGATAAGGAGGAAATCCATGTGACAACAATATTCCGTACAATGTAATATAGATTATGCAAATGTGTATGCATGTAATGAAAACCGTTTTTGTGAGTCACCAGTTATATACTAGAACCTGTAGTTCGCTATAACCAATGGCTCTGATACCAATCTGTCACACCCCGCCAAGGCGGAAGTGCGGGCCATGACGTCATGTTTACCGTAAGCATATGATTATCGCTAACATAATAGCATTTGGATACCAATAGTTTAAAAAAAACGTTTATAAACCATAACATGTTTATAAATAAATTAGTTTAAGACAAAATTGGGATTTCTTGTATATGACCCCAAATATCAATAGGGTTATACAAGCGAAACCCTTCCAAACGGTATCCTAATTATGCCTTGAGATCCCATCTTCATGATTCCTTAAGGGCTTGTTAATTCCCTGAAAAACATACGTTTTAGAAAGTCAACACAATGGTTGGTGAGTTCACAGGTTTTGAGACTCGATATGAAATCACGTTATTCATAAAGCATTGAATCAGTTGACAAACAAGTATACGATAATCTGTTGAAACAAATACGATGATCCTCCGTAGACTAGCTAAATCTACGAATTAATATGACGAACCCTGAGCCTATAACCAAACCACGACTTTAATCCATTTACCCTGTTTAATCTTCCAGATTGAAATATACGCACCCCGGGTCGATGCAATATCGGTGGTTAGCACGACTAACCTAGTAGTGGGGGGAATGTCAATGCCGATAGTACTATCCGTATATTCTAGTAGCTAATCCTGTTAGTTAATGGTTATACTATGCAAGCATGCTAAGGGACTTATAGCACTACATAGCCTAACTCAAGTTCGCATAGAGATCGGTTGTTTTGTTTCTAATTATCGCATATAAAACCAATAGTGTATGTTTATCCGCCTGTTTAGAAAATAGTAAAAATAGTAAAAGGGGCCGTGAAACTCACCTTGTGAGTTTAGTGGTTGGTTGCTAGATGTTGTAAATTAGACCTGGTTCCGCTGCCTTCACACGCTCTAAACGCGTAAGGTCAGTTAGTTCGTTATCGACTCGCAAGTCGGTATATGCTAGTCGCTTTCACCTAACTAGCTCTTTCGTTTATTTCGTTTGTGTCGGTTGCTTTGCTCAACCGAACGTTTCGTTTAGTTTAGACGAATCATTGGTGATAAGTTTTTATATTATTTTTTAAACTAAAAAATTATATATTTATATAAGTATTAAGAATATACCATTTAATAGTGTCGGTTGCGTAATCAATTCGTTTGGTCAAGTTATATATTAAATTTATATATGTATTTCTAAATGATATTTCTTTAAGTATCGGTTTATGTTCTCTTGGTAAAACATAATATATTTATATTTTCGTTTGAAAATTTCTAAACCAACTATATATTTCATTTTGTTCGTTTAGTTTATAAAACCTATTATACTCATGTCTAGCATTTTTATATATCTCGATAAAATATAGTTTTATAGAATCTCCATTTTGACACCAATCATCGTTATAGCGATTAATATATATTATTTTCGTTCCAAGGCATAAAACTTAGTTTTATTAAAAAAAAAGTCATATTAAGTTTTATAAAATTCGTAACCGTCTATTTAACAAAATAACTTATGAAAACCAAGTTTTCTTTTATTAAAATTATAAATATGTTTTAACTTCAAAATATGTTTATTTCTGTACTAAAAATCACGTGTACTCTTTTAAAATATTTTCTCATTGGTAATCCTTTTAATACCATATTTTTGACATGAAAATTTTTGACATTTTTAAAATAAATATTTTAAAATCACCAATTACTTTATGACCATGTTTATTATTGTTTTAATCCATCATTTACGTCATGCTTTTATGGTTAGCTCATTTTTCATAAAAAAACCATCTTTTAAACAAATGTTCATTTGCAACCTTGTTTTGTGTTTATAGCCATATTTTAAACATAATTTTTCCCACCTTACTAAATGTATTTTCACACTAGTCACCCAATAAATTTCACTAAGATGGACTTATTATAACCATATATCCATATCTTTTTAATCCTTGATCAATTTTCACGAGTGCATGCATGCTAATACGTGGGTGTGTATATATGCATGCATGCTAATATTTGTGTGTATATATATGTATATGTATATATATATGTTATCTTTAACATGTTAAGTATGTGGGTTTTTAACTTAGGTGAAAGCTTAGCATAAACATATTTTATCAACATAAAGCTAGACTTAGGAAAGTTTAGCTTAGTTAGTTCTAGGATGGGGATTTAACGAGAGGCTAGAGTCTTAAGCTTGTTTCTCCACGTGAAGCTCGGTTAATTTGGAAGATGCCTTCACCGTTCGGACTCTTGAAATACAAGATAATATAGGTTAGTACGTAGGATGCCCGTGTGTGTTTGTATATAAGCGAGTTGAGAGGTAAAGCTTGTAGAGAGGGTGAGTGTACGTGTGAATGTGCATGCATGTATATATATATATAAACACATGAGTGAGATGAACGTGAGATCATGTGTATTGCGTACCTGAAGAGAGAGAGAGAGAGAGAGAGAGGGAGAGAGTTTGTAGAGAGAGGAAAAGTGGTGGAAGACGACGGTGGTTCCGGAGCGGTGTTTGGCAGTGGTTACTAGAGGGTAGGGGTGGTTCCCGGTGGTGACGGAGGTGGCCGTAATTAGTGACGGGTAGGCAAAGGTGTATTACGGGGGTTACGGTGCGTTACGGTAATGTTTCGGTGTGTTACGGTGGAAAAGGGTGATTTACGGTAAAGTTTCAGTGTGCTACGGTGGGGAAGGATGTGTTCCTGTAATAATCTAAATTTTAATATTTTTCTTAAAATAGTAATAATAATAACAATAATAATAATAATATGCAATAAAAATATTGCTTGCATTGACAATATAAAGTAAGTTTCAAAATATATCAAACTTTAAACGTAGTTTTGATGCACACAAAAAAATAATAATAATAAAAAAATAAAAATAAATAAATAAATAAAATTTACGTCCAGATTAAATTAAATAAAATTGGAAAGAAATAATTAGCAATATCTAAAAACAAAATAAATAAAATCGAATAGGACTCATGTCAATCATGACAGCGTGTAGGAGTTTTAAAATATTCAAAGATGAGTCATTCACTTCCATGTTTATCTCTGTATCTTCATGTGGAAGTAAAGAAAAATAAATAAACAAATAGAGCTATAAAAACCAAATGACGAAGCCTTTCAAACTCACATAATTAAATCACTTCCCTCATAAGTTCATAGCCACTACCCTTCTCTGTTCATAGCCACATTCAAGAACTACAATCAATCAACTACTTATCCATCAACTAATTTCAAAAGGTATACTACTCTTTTGTTCTTTTGGCAATATAATTAATAATTATATATATATTATAAGTTAATAAAAAAAAAGAAACAATAATAATAAAATTAATGTTTTATAGTAATACGGGATTTTTGAAAGTTTATTAAAAATATTAATATTATATTTTAAGTATTGGTTAATTGAATTGTTGGCACCCTCATAAATTATATATTCAAAGTTATATGAAACAAAAAGGGGTAGCGGCGGAACTTGCCCACTTGCCTTCTGTTTCGATGTAATCTAAAAGACATTAAAATTATTTAATTTAAAACTAAATATTAATTTAAAATGAAACAAGAACTCAAATTTGCATGACAAAAATGAAATTTTGTAGTTTTCATGATTTTTATGTGCAGCCTTACTATTAAAATAATAAACTTATATTTTGCTTAATAACTATATACGATAAACATATGCTGCTCAACCACATAAACATGCAAATTTATAACATATGGGATTATCATTCTGTGCTTACTTATATTTTACTTTATTAATATTAATGTTTTCATAAATGGACTTCTATTAACTCACTTTATTAGTTAAATAGTTAAATCATCAAAGATTGTGTAAATTATTATTATTATTTGGTAAGAATTCTTTTACAAAAGAATCCCACCTGATCTTATAAGCTACATATTTAAAATACTTCTTATCCCAATTATCAATGAATTTTGGTTCATATTATATGTAGAAATATCACAAATGTGACACCTAAAAATATATTAAATTAAATATGCAATTTTTATATATAAAATAGTAAACTGAATGAGAAACATATATTCAATGGATTATTTTTATTTGAAACCTTGTACTTACTAAACGAACCAATTGCGAAAATCCAAATATATATATATAAACTAGATTTTATTACGGAGGTTGTTTTACATTATTCGTTTTTAATATTTATATATTTATATTTGGATTTTAATTTTATTTATTGTAAGAAAGTTAATAATTAATATATTTGAGGTTTGAGATCAAATGGTTTCACAAATAAATGATATGTTATAATCCGGTTTAAAACCTATCTGGGTTTGGTGATACCCATTACCCGTTTATTTTCTTTATTATAAAATTGTTTCTTAATTATAAATAATATTTTTTAATAAAAATAGGATATTAATTTTTAGTATATTCCTATTTTATAGGATTTTCATATCAAATATTTGATGAGATTATTTTTTAATTTAATGAGATGTTATAACTCGTTTAAGAGCTATCTGGGTTTGGTGAGACCCATACTCATGAATTAGGGTTAAATCAATGAGAGGTCTCCATTTAAAAATAAAGAAATCCGGTGGCTTCCATAAAAAAGGGGAGCTACCACATCGCGTCACATAGGATTTTTAGGTTTTCTTTTATATATATTATAGATTCTAATTAGAGTATAATTCATATCTAGATAATCAAAACACTCGTAAACAAGCTAGCATTGCTTACAAACACTAAAGGTACGGATCCTTACCCCCACTCTTCACTGCTTTCGTATTTAATTGTTATGAACGCATTAGTTTCATATAAATTGGAAATTCCCCGCATCTTTAGAATATCGATTCAGTTGACTTTTCGTTGAATTTCTATTCAGACTACCCTATAGTTTGACGTCATGCGATAGATTATGTTAGTTGTACTCATTATCGCATGTTCCAATATATGTTATGATCATTGTATGAATAAGTAATTTGTACTCTGTCACCCTGAGTTCCGCTTCTCGTGGAGTGTCCCACGAGCATGTTGTTGCGGCATCGACAGCATGTGCACCACCCGTGACGGTGAGATCAGTTCACGGCGTCTCTTAAGTACAAGTGGTACATATGACTATTAGGAGGCGTATGGATCGGTCCTGGGATTAAATATTAAGGAGATGGATAGCGGGTATGCCAACTCGCCATCTCGTGTGATAAATATGCAGGAGTAGCTACCTGTATATTATCATGTTTTATGTTTCACTCATTGGTGTATCCGTATGATATAATTGAATTTATTTGATAAGATTACTTTGCATCGTATCATTTATTATAAGTTCAATCTAAATGACGTCCCATTAAATCCTTAATTGTTTGAGCTTATTATTCCGTACTGAGCATTCGGCTCATTCCGTTGTTATTTATTTTTATACAGGTACACATGTTACTTTGGGCGAGGTTAAGAAAGAAGAATAAAGCATCAGAATCCTAATCAAATATCTTTTAAACATGTTAGTTTGTAATTAGACTTAAGTTTGTCTTGTCTAATGTATTATGACTTTTACAAGTAAATAAATAAAAATTATGTCTTTTGTTCAGAAACCATGTATATTGTGACACGTCAGCCCCATCCGGGCCGGGGTGTTACAGTTATGGTATAGTTTCGGTGTGCTACGGTGGAGAAGGTGTACAGCAAACGTGGTAGAGATGGTGGCGGGTTGGCTACGGTGATGTTACGGGTCCGTTACGGTGTACTTTCGGACGTGCTACAGTGGAGACGGTGTACGGTGAAAGTGGCGGAGGTGGTGGAGGGGACTTATGGTGGTACCATTGCCGCCATGCGGGATTAGAAAGGTGGCGGTGGTGGCGGACTGTTAGTCGTAATGTTACTGTGGTGCTACAAGATCCGTGAAGAAAGGTGGTAGGAGATGGAAGGTATGTGGCTGTTGATGGAGGTGGAGTTGAGTGGTGAAGGTGGTGGTCAACTGCCCTGAACAAGAGTGATTGTGTGAAGTCGGTTGAAAACAAGGGAAGGAAGAGAGGAACAAGAGGGAATGTGTGTATTTTGAAGATGAAGATGTGTGTTTTGATGTGTGGTTTCTTTCAATAGCTCAAGTCTTTTATATAGAGTATGAATGATTTGAAATGAATGTATTATTTGGAGATGGCGTGTATCCTTTGTACAATTATGAAAAATGATTCTAGTGAAATTATTGGACCAGAGTAAAGAAAGGGACAGGATGGGTTGGTAAGAGAGTGGTGTTGTAATAATTATATTTGATAGAAGCATCACTGATCAATCACTCATATTTTTACATTGTTAATTTTGCATGTGTGTGTCATGCAAGATAGGATTATAGTTTGTTGTAGATAATTTATTGTTGACATCTCACTTTTGAAATGGGTGGTGGACTTGGTATTTTACTATCATCGTTTATTATTTTTTTTAAGCATGCACAATATGAGCATGTAATTTTTATTTTTCTACGTTTCTTTCATTTGAGATCAATTTAGTGATGGTATTATTTGTTCATAGCACATTGGAGACCGACAACCAAGTTCGTTAGGATTTTGTTATATTTGTATATTGTTAGTTTTAGATGTTTAGTTATAATAAATGTTATAAATTGACCTATGTGCATATTCCGTATAACATTACGTGCTTGTATGCTTATATACTGGTGACGAAAGCGCGTCATAGGATTTTAAAATATAACAAATAATAACGCTCGTAATTCGTTTTGTATTCGACGCTTGAGGATTTTATAAAAACATTTATAAATTATAATCTCATATCATAAAGTTGAATCTTCTGGTTCATTTATATATACATACATATATTCGAGTCATTAAAGTTATCACTAACGTCCGTATCCATCGGATAAAATGCAAAAATTCGAGTAATTTTATTTAAAAATAAATTACTCATATGCAATATTTCGTGCATGTGCGAGCTTATGCTAGACTCATTTTTATTAAACTTAACCAATTTTAATCATTCAGGAATTAATGTAAAGAATCATGTTTAAGGGATGTACGGAAAATGACCTGTTTTATGGAGTGCCAGATATTGCATCGAAACAGGGTGCGTATATTCCATCTGTGAGATTTGAGCAGGGCAAAAGGATATAAATCGTTGTTTGGTTATAGGCTCAGTGTTCGTCATATTAATTCGTAGATTTAGCTTGTCTGCGTAGGATCATGTTATTTGTTTCAACAGATTATCGTATACTTATTTTTGAACTGATTCAATGCTTTATGAATAACGTGATTTTATATCGAGTCTCAAAACCTTTGAACTCACCAACCATTGTGTTGACTTTTAGAACGTATGTTTTTCAGAGAATTAACAAGCACTTAAGGAATCATGAAGACGGGACCTAAAGGCATAATTAGGATACCTTTTGGAGGGGTTTTGCTTGTATAACCCTGTTGATATTTGGGGTTATATACGAGAAATCCCAACTTTCTCTTAAACTAATTTATTTAAAAACATGTTATAGTTTATAAATGCTTTAAAAAAAAATCTATTGGTATCCTAATGCTACTATGTTGGCGATAATCATATGCTTACAGTGTACATGACGTCACACACTCGTGCTTTTGTTTTAGCAGGGTGTGACAGATTGGTATCAGAGCCATTGGTTATAGCGAACTAGAAGGTCTAGTCTATAACTGGTGACTCACATTAACGTTTTTATTGAATGCATACACGTTTACATAGTTTCGTATCATTTATAGTACGAAAATTTTTGTCACAATGAGTTTTCCTCATCGTTCACGCAATCCATATCCATCATTTTTATGAACAACCCTTATTCACTTCACGGTTTGTGATGCGCTAGTCTTAGAACTTGCGCCAACCACCCATGATGGAAAGTGGTGGGACCCGCACCTGAGTGATGACTTGAGACAATATTCTTAATAGCCTAGGAGCCGGAATGACTCAGTGGCCTCATCTTACCCTTGTGCTATAACTACTGTAAACTCCAGTAATGGGAGTACCAAATTGATACAATGCTACCATAAAGAGGTAATGATTAAGAAGTGTTCCACGAAACTATGATACGGAACTAGCAAATCGGGTACACGACCGTATGGTGCGTCTTCAATACTTGTGGTCGTATACCACCCAACCGAAACCTGCTTCAATATCTGTTAGAGTTTTACTTGAAGACGTAGAGGCTAACAGACGCGAACTTGAAGACTATTCTTACGGTGTTTAAAATGAATCATTCGTGTGACATCCATTCTTAAGGACGCGTCTAGATGGACTTTTCCATATCATTCTATCTCGTACAACTTCAGCCCCTGATTATTGAAAAATATTTTATTATCCATAACCATGTTTTAGCATGCGATAATGCGACTAAATGGATGCTTCATTTCCCTTAATTGTAATCTCGAATATGGAAGACACTTGGGTAACCATGCATAGCATATTATCATTACGGGTGCACACGCAATCATAATGTGTAATGCATGAGAATCCTAGTGAAATCTATAGCTCGAGTAAGGGTTCAAATTATTCAAAACTTCATAATTTCATTAATCAAGATTCTCTCTCCAAGTAAAACAACGTTCGTTAAGGAACCATGACAATACTCTACGATACCCCGATCTATCATCACTGGTTCGGAATGTTTGACATTTCACTCCATTAATGTTGCCTGCCAAAACTCAGTACTATCAGCAACAAAACCGGCCAAGTATTCTGTTAAGATTACTCAACATTCAGATCACTTTACCAAAGCTGATTTCAAATATTCTGTGATGCATAACTACGTGGTGAAGTAACACTAAAGAAATATTTTTTTTCCTTCATTACCTAGGCCTTCATTACTTTTATGTATGCTTCCTGGTATGGCACAAATAGGTCGGTGGCTCCACTGCCTCATTCGTCAGATATTTAGGAAAGGTTCTAGTAATCTTACTACAAATAGAGTAAATCAACTTTATGTGATCAACGTGTTGTACGACCTAATACGACATAAATTTTATTCATCTAGAAAAATTTCATCCCTCGAAATAAAACCCTTCACATGCACTTCCTAGTTGCTTGTAACATCCGAAACTCTCACTAGCACGCGCAATAATTACCAACGTCTTCAACATAGCCTTGTAATATGCCTAACAATTCAAATTCACTTTGCCTTCATTGGAGCTTTCTACCAAGTGTTGAACTCTCTTTATACAACACTGCTGTTTCCCTCGGCCCACGCACTGCATCGATTTAAATATTTTTAAATATCTTTAACATTGTTATTACACCATGTTCCTTGTGTTTATAGCTATCACTCCAACATTCTTCAATCGCCGATTAAAAGAAAATGTCAGCACCATGACAATACTCTGATTGGCAACCGTTGATCAATTGCCACAGTTATTGTTATGATGGGACCCTTCGCATGTCATTACAAAGTTCGGTGAGTACCCTCCCCTTGGTTCAAGTTGAAACTGATTACATCCGTCGATGTTTATCAAGCTCATTAATCTTACAAATCTTTGGGTATGGTTTTCCCAAAACCAGCCTTTATTATTCCAAAGTTGATCTTTTTTCAACGTACGGAAGGATTCGAACCTTCGAATGACAGGACCAAAACCTGTTTCCTTACAACTTGGCTACGCCTCATTTCTATTTTTACTGGATACTAAAAAAAAGTGAGCTCAAAAGTCAATTTGAAGGTTTGTTAGTTTTGTTTTTACTTTTATTGGCATTTAAATTCTAAACACTCTAACAAATTCTTACTCTTATTTAAGATTCCAAGCTAGATCAATGCCAAGAACCTCTTAAACAAAACTTCCATGGTTTAATTCATGCTAACAAATTCATACTCTTATGCTCACATCATGTTTACATAAACACCAAAGTTTACAAGATTTTTATAAGGGATTTCACTTATTACATATTTTTTTAAGTTAAAAATTCAAAAACCTATTTGATCAAGACTATCATATTAATGCGAATACGTTGGCTTTTAAATCCGAATTTTTAGAAATGCCATGTTAGTTTTACAAGAATACTACAATATAATATTTATAAGTTTTTCTAAAACTTTCGGGTACAAAAAATTAATGAATTTTCATAAGAGCTATGTTTATTAAAAATCGATTGATGTTCATATAGTTGTGGTGATACATATATAAAATTTTGTGTATGAATTTGCAGAGACGTAGATTATATAGTTATTTTAAAAATAATCATGAAGCATTTGGATATTATTAGAAAATAATAATTCTGTATGTTTTTGAAATCATACTGCCACTTAATCCCCTCACAAGTTAATATTTCCTTGTCCAACTGCTATAATTACTTGAGTCTTACTTCGCTCCAAATCTAAATCCTTTTTATACAAATCTTGCTCACGAACCTTGGAGTTCATCAAGTTACTGTCTAACGACTCCATGTAATGATTCTACTTTATTTTCATCAAATTATTATGATCATTCAAATCCCGTCTTGGCCTCATAGTTATCTCATCAATTACACATGTTTACTTCTCTGGAATTTAACAAACAAAATTTTACCTTATTTCTGTGTTCATACTCTAATGGTTTATTTTATGCTCATTGAGATAATGATACAAACCCCATGTTCATTGTAGCACTACCAAAGCACAAGATATTGTGAGTTCTTTCCTTAACACCGACGCTTACTCAAGGAAAACCAACATTGGCATCTACGGATCAAACCCAATAAACAAACTTTGGCACTACAGGTTTCAAATGATCGATTTCTCATATATCACAAAAGCATAGTGATAGGCTCAAAACGGAATAACACTTCCTAAACCATGATACTATTTATAAACCATGACGATCACATTCTAGAGTCTTGTCATTCATTTCAATTGTTATAAGCTTAGCACCCGCCATTATTCATGAAGCATTCCTTTAGAGTCAAGAAGAAACAACATCGACGTTTACAACCATACTAATTCGCTTTCCATGGTGATTCCTATGATTTTCAATGTGAGCACAACCTCCTATGCAAACCTATAATCGAGCACGCCTATATACATTGTTGCTAGTGCATATCCTAAACGATAAAAATAGGGGATCTCTTTCAGAGCAGGACTATTAATCTATAGGCTAATGATACGTATGACAGATGCTATCTTTCTCCAGAAATCACTTCAATGGGATTAATAGGTAACCCTATTCATGCCAAGTTAATTTTTCAGAGCTCACAAATTCGAATGCTCTAGAAAATAAACTATATGATTCAACCCCATTCTGTATTCATAATAAGCCCTTCGACTGATTAATCAATAAATTGAATTAGCCTATATTAAATTTTAAACTGCAGACTTTCCAACTTACGATCTCTATAAAAGCATTACTAGTCACATGTGCTATGTGTTGACTGCACTACTAACATGGTCTTTGCCCATAATTACGTCACTATTGTCTGTGATAGTAATGCCAGGCACGCTGATGTGTTTAAAACACTAATATTTCCTTATAATGTGACATATTCCCTACACGCATCGAACTTCTTAATAAATCTTTTGTCACTAGGTCTTCACTATATCAACCCTAAATTTATTGATCCGACCCTATATTCAGTTGTGATCATAAATCCGTGGATACGTGGCATAGTCCATATAGATTTAGACTGGTATTTCCTGATACCAGCAAGATGTACTAAGATTGTGGAATAAGATATCCGCAATCTGTGTTAGTCAGTTGTATCCTAACGAGTGAGTTCACTCCCTGCATAATCTTTGAATGAAGTATATTCTCGTCTCTTTGCCGCCTGGCAAATACATTGAAGATAACCCTTCCATTGGTTGCGGTTCGTAATTGTAAAAAGATCGTTTCAATTATTGAGGACTATTGATCGCAATAATTGATTTTTTTAATATACTCTCATTTGTATGCGATGGATGGCCTATAAAACCACATGAAAAGGATCTCGTATTGCATTGATCAACCGAATGCTATGTTGGCAATACCAACTTAAATTATTATTCTGGACGAGATGAAGATCTGAAAGTGATGTCACACTCTCTCAATAAACAACCCAGTTTTCCACTACTGACGCCCATCCATTTCATTTTATTATAGTAACGGTACAAACTTCTTAATCATAATACATAAAAAAAAGGTTCTTCTTGCCTGATCATCTTCATTGACATCGCCCTTGACATAACAAAATTGTAAAAAGCACCAATTTCGTGCATTTCACGCAATTTCAAAATCTCAATCATTTTCACGATCGACTAATTGCATTCCTTGGGAATGTACCTCACTAGAAAAGTTTAACAAACATTAAGACAAATACCTCCTCGAATATGTCTTCTTAAATGATTCAATCTCCCTAGAAAATTCTAACAACCTGTTTCTTCCAAGGTCATATAAAATGCCCAAATACAAACTCCACATATATTGAATCTCGGGACAAAATTTTAATAATATGGGGATAATGTGACACTCCGTAAAATAGGTCATCTTCTATACATTCCTAAAACATGATTCATTATGTTAATTCCCTAACGATTAAAATTTGTTAAGTTTAATCATAACGAGTCGTGCATTAGTCTAGATATGCACACTACATTGCAAATAAGTAATTTAATTTTAATTAAATTACTCAAACTTTTGGATTTATCTAATGGATACAGACATTGGTTATAACTTTAAACGACTCGAATATATATTTAAATGGACTAGGAAGGTCCAATCTTATGATATAAGATTATATTTTATTAATGTTTTTTTCATAAAACATGTAACACTGTGAAAATACCCCGATTAATTTTGGGCTAAAAATATAAATTCTAAAAGTTAAAGGATTGAAAATGAAAATTCTGGTTTTCATTCATCTTCGTGCGACGCGAAGATGAGACTGAACTACTTCGCGCAACGCGAAGCTGCTGGCACACAATTCAAGAAAACTAATCTTCGCGCGACGCGAAACATGGCTAAGTAATCAAATCCATGTGTCCTACCACGTGTTGACACGTGGCATCTTAGGATTGACATGCAAAATTGCGGTGCAAGAAGCGGTTCGCGCGACGCGAAGATGCCCAAATTCTGGCTATAAAAGGGCAGCCACGGGTTCAAGCCATTTCATCCCATTTGAAATCCATTTTTACACACTTAACCTAGAAATCCGTGCCAAGGGTTTTCTGATGTTCCAAGGACTTGTTTTCGTGAATAAACGAGGTGCCGTGTAACACCTCGAAAATTTCTGATTTAAGTTCGTGCCAAAAATCTCATTAATCAAAGTTCAGGGATTTAAAATGAAAAATTTGAAAATTTGATTCTTTGTGCGACGCGAAGTAATTGGTTGTTACACTTCGCGCTACGCGAAGTGTTGGTACACAATTCAAAGTTTTGGTATGTTTGCGCTACGCGAAGTAAATGGATAAGGCAATTTCGCGCGACGCAAAACCACTTTAAGTAATCAGGGACACATGTCCAACCATGTCTCAACACGTGGCATCACGAGATGTGCCACGTGTAAAATGGCGGCTGAAGGCCCTTCGCGCGACGCGAAGATGCTCAGAGGCAAAGTTCTGCCGATCAAGCAATCACTCTGCCTTAGTATTAACATTCCGAGTATTGACTATGTTAGGATCTAACTTTAAGTTATTCCAGTCATATTATAGATAGCTTAGACTCAGTCAAGGCTATGGGCTTTAGCCTTGAAAGTATTTTCAAAAGCATTCATAAACAGTTTTCAATAAGCATTACTTCAATAAGGGTAATGTTATGCAAAATTATATTTTTGACGGGCATGTGGTAACTGTAAGGGGGATATCATTAGTAGACTCTTCTTGCCTAAGATAAATAATTCCTACAAATCTCAATCAACCGCGGAACCTGTTTACTTACTTGGAGAAGTTTGCTAACGTGATAGACTCTATTAGGCCAAAGCATGCTATATCAAACGTCACACAAATACAATTATGATTTCAAACATTCGTAAACCTAATCAAGGTTAAAACTAGACTTAAGGTCTGCAGTCTAATCAAGAAACACCATCAAGGTATTCATTCAAAAGCTACTAATTTATAGGTTAATTATCATTCACATTCAAGAAGGTTTATCAATCAATCACACCGACTATACAGGTGAATATGTTAAACCTTTACAAACAATCAAAACATATTTATACTCTATAAGATAGACAGGTTGTTTTGTCTTATAGAGTTAGTTAAACATTTACATGAGATTACGTGATCTGTAAAACGTTGTAATACAAATTAGAGAATAAAACAGCTCAGACCGACTACACATGTGTCTGGATCCAAACATAACTGTACAGCCTTAACAGTCAAATATAGTTCTCTAGTATGGGCTACGTGGCTCGGAGAAATTGTGAGTGTGTAGGGCAGTGTTACATATACCAGAAATAGAAATGTTTCTTCTGAGCTTGTCAAGAAAACTTTAGTTGTATTATAATTGTTATTTAAATGTTTTTAGAGTCATAACGATTCACTAGCACATAGCTGAAGTATTTTATTTCCCATTGCAGGTAATTAAGTTTGATAATGTGTGCAAGGATTAGCGTCGTCAAGGAAATAGAAACTCGCATGCTAGATGGCTCAATTTTGATTAATGAAATCCTTGTAATATAAAAACAATATTTTGTAATCATCAACTTGGGTATTTAATTCTTAAGTAAATTTTCCAATGTAAATTAATATTATATTAACCTTTAAGTCTTCTGCTAAATTTAACCCACAAACTTTGATATATTTATAAAACAGGTACACAATATTGGTCACAAGCCTAGGCCCTGAGTCTGGGTGTGACAGGTTGGTATCAGAGCCATTGGTTTTAGTGAATTAGGAATTATGATAATAGTACCTAAGCTTTAACCATAAGTTTATTTTTATTATTATTATTATTATTATTATTATTATTATTTTATTCTGTAGGGATAAGATAGGATTGGTAAATGTGACATTTGAGCCAAAACAAGGTACACCTCAGTACGTATTTAGGTTAAGGTTGTTATGTGCATATTATTAGGCCTTGAAATTTTTCAGGGACATCAGGGACCAGGTCATTGAGTCCCTGTTCAAATTTGGTAATTTTTCGACCCTCTGAGAATATTTGGCGAATTTATTACCGAATTGGGACGTTTATTTGAGAAAAATAGCTAAAATACTTCAAAAATTATTAACTTTTTATGGGAACTCAGATTTGATGTATTTTGATCACATATGAATTTTGGGATCATTTGGAGAAGTCTAAAAGTGTTTTGTGTATATGCGTTCGTGTGAATTTTTATAGCCGAATTTGGGTCGAAAAGAATATCACACGAGCTTTTTACATTCTGGAATTGATACAGGTTGATTTGGGACATGATTTGAGTATTCAGGAATTTTTGTGGAATTTTTGGAAATTTTTTGGGGTAAACGGACGATTTTCAGGTGAAATATAGCTGAGAAAATGAATTTTTATAAATTAATAAATCAGTAAATAATTCCAAAAATATTTTTATAAAAATCTACATATTTTAATTGATAAGTGTCTAAATTTTCATAATTTAATGATTAACGTCTAATTAATTATGCTAATTTGAATATTAAACAAATTCAGTTTTTATAAAAACCGGCAAGTTCGTGACTAACGAACCTGCGGGAATATCAAAACACCAAGAGTGATCAAAAATTATATTTTTGGATTAATTAAGTAAAAACGAACTTTTCTATGAGAAACCTGGACACTCCGGGTGGATTGTGCGCGTTTCTTCTCAAATCAAACTGAATAAACGGAAACGGGCCCCGTGGCTAATCGGGGACCCCACTATGTGATCCTTTTTTATAACTTAATCATCTTATTAACCAATACATTTACCTAAGCTTATTTTCCCATAACTGTTTTCTAAACGCGTAAACGAACAACTGGCCCAGCCGGGAAAACGGGAATCTGAGCCAAGTTCAGTTTTAAGTATTAGACATTGAACAACATCACAACCTAAGCCTATTGCCACTTTCTGGGCGTTCCAGCTACACCCAGATTAGTTATACAGCCCAGTTTAGTATTGAGATTATAATAATATTAAAATATTAATATTATTATAATATTGATTATAGGAACTACTGATAGCGGACCGAACAAACCATTAGCTGATACAGTACTGATTATCTACTAAACCGTGAGTTTCATGACCCCACTCTTTAAACAGTTTTACGAACTTTTGGGGTGAAAAGCATGTTTGATTACATATACATACCTGAAACATATATTGATGTGAATTATCTAAGTGCTAACACACGAAAGTCCCCACTAACACAGTGATTAACTTCGAGCCGGTGGCTTGTGAATAGTATTATTGGTTTGACAAACCCAAACGGAGCTGGCATGTATTGCTGAGACTTTACCACGTTTGCACATGACCATAATTATGCAACACGCTATGTAGTGTTAGACATAGCTACTTGGGGCATGTTGTGGGCGGAAAGGGGCCACATTGGTTGATTGAGCGTGGGAAATGGATGCACGTAGCACATACAGTCAAGGCTTCACTGTAGCTTAGCATAATTACATCATTTACATACATACATACTTATTTCATGATTACAAGTGTTAACTTGTGAATACTCATTACTGTTTTCTCGAAACTCGTGAAACTCACCAACTCTAGTAGTTGACCCGTTTTAAACTGCTTTTCAGGTGTACCTAAATCGGAATGATTTGGTGATCTGTTACTTGACCAAGGTGTGTGGTTGATGCTATGTGAATAGAAGCAAGGATACTAGTAGTAAGATCGTATAGTTAACGAACTAGTTTTGTTTGAATCACCTAGACTGTAAAACAATGATAGAACAATGAAATGTAATATATTGTAAATTAGTTTGTAATGTTTCTTTATAAACAATGTGTTGATACCAGAGGTGTCTGCTACATTCCCGTTTTACGCTTCCGCATTGTGCTAGTCGGGGTGTGACAGAAGACTTCCGATCCCTAAAACTAATTAAGTGCAGATGTCGTATGTTAACTACTTTGGCCATAGACACCGAGTTGCTAGGAGATCTAACCCAACACCAAATCTTAATCTGCCAGATATGGCCAGCAGCAATAACAATAGTTACTACGCCAACATTTTCGGCAGAGAGCAGTCAATAGTTCCTAACTTACCGTATGGAACTCTATCGGTATACTTTCTGGGCAGTCAACAGATGCTGATTGAAATATCAGATGACACGGCATAAAACATTCCACAATACCCGTCGGAAATTCCTCAATATTACCCTTCGGAAGAGATAGAGGTACAAAGTAGATTCAAACAGGAGATTAGGACAGATTCATCCAGTTCATTGAATTCCTATTCAGACAAAACAGGTGGCATTTTGGATCTCCACCTCCGAATGCCTAAACATTTGCAGAACCCAGTCATCGTATCCTAGCACAATCTCAAATTCCAATGGATGACTCCTCTGAATCTGAAGAGGAAAATGAAGATGAGGAGACTTATCGTCAATTCCCACCATATGTAAGCCCAATTCCGACAATCTCGGAACAAGCTAATGAGAAAAGAAAAGAGGGTCGATTGATAGAAGAATTTTACACCAATAATATCCTTGACGAGGAAATGCATGCATATGTAGCCAACCCGCATTTATACACACAGGAATATGCATATCTTTTCCCTGCAGCATCAGTAGCAACTGGATATCCAAACCCGCCAGACGCGGTGATAGATGAGCTTAGAAGTGAACGGGTTGACAAAAAGAAAATAGGAAAAAAAATTATAAAGAAATGTGATAAAATGAAAAACCTCATCAAAAAGTGGGTTAAGGATTAGAACAAGTTGTATGATGTTGTTGTTGTATTTCCTTTTTACATGTACTATAAATCAAGTGAAATGGAAATGTTATACTAGTGTTTTCTAAGTTATTATCATATTTATTTACAACATTTATGGAAAAGAAAAGGCTGATAGCAACCCTACTGTCCAAGATAACAACCTAGAGAAGACAGTAGAGGAAAATATAAGAGCGATACCTACAGAGTATTTGTGTGGTATTCGCGATCTGATAAAAGAAGCTGTAAATCCGCTTGCTGTTATTATGAAAAATAATCCAAGTAGAACTGCTTCACGTTCTAAAAGACCCGGTCAAAGTAAAAACGAAACTGTTGAATCTAAAAGAGAAACCAAGAAAGAAACTAAAAAGAAAAAATCTGAAAAGAAGGAGTTGGAAAAGAAAGAATTAGAGAAGAAGGAAGAGAAAGTGTTCATAGTTCGACTGCTGAAAACGAGCTACCTGATAAAACAAAGAAATTAAAAATAAAAGAAGGGTGTGATTTTAAAGTTTTCAAGGTTTATAGTCCTAAAGAATTTTACGGGGATAAAGGTGCAATCATAACCCTTCTACGGTTGGAAGAAAAGAAATGAATTGTGGTTATCAGTAAGTGCACTAAGAGGGAGAAGGTTCAATATACTTCCCAAATGTTCAAGGGGGAGGCCTTGGAATGGTGGAATACCCTTATTGATGTTAAGGGTAGAGAAAATTTGTATAATCTGGGATGGAAAGTATTCAAGGAAATGATTCTGAGAAGGTTTTGCGCAATCAATGAAATGGATCAAATTCAAACAAAGTTGTGGAACCTCGGGCTAAATGCATGGCTTCGACTCCTAATTCTACCTTTAAAGGGCTTCGTTTCGGCCTATGAAATCTCAGTTCTGTAAAAGCCGGTCTTTGAGAGCATAAAGAGGGCCTTCTAATTCATAAAGAGGGTCTTAGAATTCAAACTAGATATCGGATGAAAGTGGTATGACAACCTCAAAACCCGGTCCCATGGGGAGAGTTTTCTATTTGAGTTTCAGAAAAGAAAGGAGAAAGGACTTTTGAAGCTTGCTGACTAGGGTTGGAAGCAATTCAGTCTTCGCCATAACATAAGAAAGTCGTGGAAAAGTCCGAAGTCACTTTCTTTGTCCCTAGGAATCTAAGTTCCAAAAGTAGACGAAATCACTATGGAACCGGACCTCCTTGCTGCCGCTTAATTCATTACCAGGAAGAGGCAAATTCATTTTTTTAGTAACCCCTATTAGCTAGTAAGGGTGGGTTGGAAAGGCAAAGAAGGAAGAATGGATCCGAACGAATGCATGGGAAGGTGAAATGAGCCCTTTTTTTATAATCCCCTCGTCACCTACTAGTGAGCCAGGGACGCCTTTTGTTCCTATTCCCCCATTTGAAAACCTTATCTCGTTCGGATGATTCTCTGAAACGTCGGGTTATTGGAACAAATTTAAAAGAGTATAACACTAAGTTTCTAGAATATTGTAGAATCATTCCGCACCTGGTCACTCCTGAATTTAAAAGAGTATAACACTAATTTACGGGTTGCCAATTGAAATTCGTGACTTAGTTCGTTCACACATGCCGTCAATAACTAAATCTGCCATGGAAATGGCAAGGTATTTGATGGGCGGTATGATTTGAAATCGTGAAGAAAAGAAGAAGATCGAAGAAAAACAACCGGTTGGGGGAAAGGTAAGGAAGGTTGAAAAGAAGAAGGAAGGGACGTTTATGTATACTCGTCCTATTTGTAAGTTATGTGGAAGAAGGCATTATGGAAAGTGTTTACAACCAGCCAACACTGTTACCTGTAACTTCTGCAAGAAGCCTAGTCATGTTGAAATGGATTGCAAAAGAGAGACAGTAGTTTGTTTTGATTGTGGGGAGAAGGGGCATTTTAGTACTGAATGTCCGAAGAGGAAACCAATGGTCACCACAGCTGGTGCAAGTGGTGCAAGGACCAAAGGCAGAAAGGAAATGCTCAAGTTTTTATGCTCGACACGCCGAAGGGAGCAGATATACCGAACGTGATTACTGGTACGTTTCCTATTAATAATGTTTATGCAAGAGTATTGTTTGACTCAGGTGCTAATCAGAGTTTCATAGATTATAAATTCTGTAGTTTATTAAATGCACTTTCGTTAAATTGAATAATCATTTCGAAGTTGAAACTGCTAATGGTGAATTGATTAGAATAACTGAGGCCTTAGGTAATGCGACAATTTCCTTAGCCAGTCATGACATACCTGTACGATTATTACCTATGACCTTAGCAGGATTTGATGTAGTCCTAGGTATGGATTGGTTGTCAATGAACCAAGCTCGTATCTTATGTAATGACAAGGCAATAGAGATCCGAGCACCGAATAATAAAATCGTGCGTATAATCAGAGATAAAGAAGCAGGAAAACTTGGAATAATTTCAAAAATCAAAGCCATCCATTGCTTAGGTAAAGGATGCCTTGCATTCATGGCCTATGTAACTAAGGCTCCGGAACTGAAGAAAATGGAAGAGGTACTAGTTGTTTCAGAATTCAAAGATGTATTTCCTGATAAGCTACCAGGAATACCACCAAATAGAGAGGTAGAATTTAAGATTGACTTAATTCCAGGAACATCACTGATAACTAAGTCTCCTTATAGATTAGCACCCATGGAGATGAAAGAGTTGAAGTAATAGTTGGACGAGCTGTTGGAAATAGGATTCATAAGACCAAGTTCTTCACTATGGGGAGCTCCGATATTGTTCGTTAAAAAGAATGATGGTTCGATGAGGATGTGTATAGATTATCGGGAGCTGAACAAGGTCACAATTTAGAATAGATACCCGCTTCCAAGGATCGATGATATGTTTGATCAACTTCAAGGTGCAAGCTATTTTTCCATAATTGATCTCAGATCTGGATATCATCAGTTAAAGGTGCAAGAAGAAGATATACCGAAAACAGTGTTCAGAACAAGGTATGGACATTATGAGTTCACCGTTATGCCTTTTGGACTCACCAATGCTCCGGCAGCATTCATGGACATGATGAACTGAATTTGCAAACCATACATTGATAAGTTTGTTATTGTGTTCATTGATGATATTCTCATATATTCCAATTCCGAAGAAGATCACCGGGTTCATTTGAAGGTTATGTTAGAAACCTTAAGAAAAGAAAAGTTATATGCCAAGTTCTCTAAATGCGAATTTTGGTTACCAGAAGTTCAATTCCTTGGTCACATTGAAATGCAAAAGGAATTCAAGTTGACCCATCTAAGATAGAAGCAATAACCAAATTGGAGAAACCGAAGACCCCAACTCAAGTAAGAAGTTTTCTAGGCTTAGCTAGATACTATCGAAGATTCATTTAAAAATTTTCCAAGATAGCTGTCCCTTTAACTTCACTCACCCGATAGTCTGTCAAATTTGAATGGGGACCGAAAAAAGAAGAAGCATGTGAAACTTTGAAGCGGAAACTGACATATGCACCTATCTTAGCCTTACCCGAGGGGCAAGATAACTTCATCGTATACTGTGATGTTTCACACACGGGTATGGGATGCGTTTTGATGCAAGAAAAGAAAGTTAGTGCTTATGCTTCGAGACAGTTAAAACTGCATGAAAAGAATTACACCACTCATTATCTCGAGTTGGGAGCTATAATTTTTGCATTGAAATTATGCGCGACTCTACTTGTATGGTGTAAAGTTTACTATCTACACTGATCAAAAGAGCTTGAAGCACATATTTGATAAAAAAAAGGAGTTGAATATGAGACAGAGACGTTGATGGAAACTCTGAATGATTATGACTGTGAAATTGTCTACCATGATTATGACAGGAACTTAAAGTAGATTTGATCAATCAAATTAAGGAAGCTGAGAAGTTGGCACTAGAAGAAGAATATATCAAAACTGAAAAAGAAATTGGAACGATTGGTCAGTTGGTTAAGGGCGATGATGAAATAATCAGACTAGGGAATAGAATCTGGGTACCAATGGTTGGAAAATTGAGAGCTAAGATTCTTGAAGAAGCTCATAAATCAAAATGATGCATCCAAGAAGCGATAATATGCATCATAATCTGACAGATGATTATTGGTGGATTGGCATGAAGAAGGACATTGCCATATACGTTGCTAAATGCTTAACATGTTCTAAAGTTAAAGCCGAACATCAAAAGTTGTTGGGGTTATTGCAACAACCAGAAGTCCCAATATGGAAATGCGATATGATAACAATTGATTTTATTATGAAGTTACCAAAAACTTCCCAACAAAATGATGCAATATGGGTTCTCGTAGACAGGCTGACTAAATCTGCTCATTTTGAAAAGACCTGGAATGCTGATGTAGATTCCACTCGGGATCTCTAGATGTTACAGCCTATATTTCAATGTGCGGAATCCATTGAGAATGAATACAAAAAAGTAAACATTAAGCTCATCTTCATTGATAAGTTGAAAGATTACAAGATATGACACTTTGGCTAGTTTCTCTCTTTACTCTTTCTCTCAAACATTGACAAAAAGTCTACTGAATAACGCATAAGTGCCCTATTTATAGGAAACAACATGTAAGACCTCAAGCCCGTATAACATATACGGCACATACGTTATGCGCCGCATAACATATGCGGTGCTTGTGGACTTACGCATTAAACACAATACAAAACATACATTTTACATTTAAGCATTATACAATCATATCTAATACACCTAAGACCCTAGCAATAGACATTATGCTCTAACAGACTCCCCCTTGGATGTTGCTAGGTCTTTTATCTTCAATCATCAGTCTTTCATCTTTCAACATTAAACATCATACACGATTCATGGACACCCGGTGTAGTCTTGGCAGCACCCCAGTCACTAGAACATTTAGTAAAAATATGATCAGACTATTACTTGGATCTGATCCGCGATGGTTTCCTTCCTTAAATGCTATCGAATAACATGATATTTGAAAGTAACGACTTATGGAAATTTGATATTTGAAAGTAACGACTTTGACTTTTTACTTATCTTCAAAATACTCTCATTTTCGTTATTTTCATCTTCTTCATCAGTCATCATGTTTTAAACTGCAAAAAAAAAAAAAACCAAAAATATCTGTCCGTGTAAGTAAAAATTGGATATGAAAGATTTTACGGAAAAGCTCAATCAAATTCAAAACTAACTCTTTAACACACTCAATTGAAACTTTAAATCTCATTATCTGATGAATATCATCAAGTAGATATGAAAACAATCATCAAAATATTGTTGGTATGCTTTTATGGAACTCCGAGTGATCATATTTATAACCAGAAATAGTAACAATATCTTTCCACTGTGCATTACTATTACCCTCGTGATCAGTCCGTCACTATTGTCTCAGCAGTTATGACATCTTTGTCATTATGTAGAACGGATAAGCATTGGATCAGATTCATATGTAATCACTAACGCTAACGTATAAGTGTATACATATGCGGCGTATAACTCTCATACATATTCCCTTGAACTTATGCGGCGTATAAGTCTTAATACTTATACGTTGCATAAGTATGTCACTTACAGCTCTGTTTTCATGTCTAATTTACACCAATGTAATGTTCCAAGAAAAAATTAATGTCCTTGTACATTGAAAGAATAAGCTTAAATAAGCTCAGTTTGAAAAATCACTATTTACCAAGTCCAATTTAATGACCTTGAGTAAAACAGATAAACATTTTGATCTTTTGATTTTTGATTTGGTAAAACTTGGCAAAATTTGTTGTCCATTGAAATCCCCAGAGAGGTAGTTCACCCGCCCATCAAGAGTCGAAAACTAAATCAGAAAGAAAATCTTTTTGGTTTTTCAATAGAAGCTAATATCAAATGAAACTAAATAGCTGAAAAAAGAAACTAGAAATCAATTCAAAAATCACATATTTTTTTGAGTTTGAGCAGGGAATCATACTGACCAAATTGCCCTTCCATCACAGTTTTATTTTTAGCGTTTATTATGACTGTCAATCATTGGTTTTGTTGTCTATCTAAACCCTTTAAACGAATGATTCAAGAATTTCTGTGATACATTTAATTGATTCAATTAGGCACAAGATTTCAGGATTTATCAGTTCTAATCTTGATTCAGGCGTAATTTGATTTTACATAGTTACCGTAACTTGACTTAAACATTAGAATCAGAAGATAAAAAGACTTTTATTTTAAGGATATCAGCAAATAATCCCCACTACAAGTCATACCCCATTATCAAGCAATACCCTAAGGTCCCTTCCCATGGATGAGTATGCATGATTTCATCTGTCGGCTTCCAAACGTTATATCCCTTGTGGTCCATTTCTTAATGGTAATAAGATGCGAGCAAGGGGACAATGTGTGTCTAATAGCGGATTTTGATCAAGTCAGTAATGAATTTAGTACATAAGTACTTGTGCGATCAAGTTTAATGACTTATAAAGCAGCTTAGCCTGCGGGTTTGCTTTTTAATGCTTGTTTAAATAGTCATCGAAATGAATACCCAGATGATAAACCGCATAAAGACCCAATGGATCCAATAACCTTAAAGCATCCCATCAATACAGGATTTAAGGCCATAAAACCATACGTCATTGAAGCGTTAACCACTTACTGATAGCTATGTTTTAACAATTTTAAACAATCATTCTGATTAAAAGGCTTGAGTATGACCAACTATTATAGTTCTGCCAACATTATCAAGACTTTTATTTAGAAACTAACACCCCATCAATTTGGCAATTTAAGTTTATATCACTTACTTTTCCTTACTTGTTTGTTTTAAAGGCCTATCAATACACTAATACAGTTAAGCACACAGCCTTTTATACCTACTTTTTACTGGACTTGGGACCATATGATCAATGTACTATCATATTCGCTTTTTGCTTCAAAGAACTCATTTTCTGAGGAGTAATATTTTTTTAAAGTTTTTGACATTTTTGAATTTTATAATGTTTTTGGCTTTTCAAATTTTTCAATGTTTTTGATTTTTCTTGAAATTTTCTCCCCCTAAAATCAAAGACTATACAAAAAATTATTTACAAAAGAAAATTTGACTCTGATATTTGGGATAACAAGGTATCCAAAACACCTGTATTCTTGGTAACCCTCTTATCAACACCGCCCAAAACTTTTAAACCATTAAGTTTTAATAAGTAATGAAATCGTGACTTATCGAAAGCTTTGGTAAAAAGATCTGCTTTTAGTTCATTGGTGTGAATTTTGTCTATGGTAATCAACTTCTTTTCTTAGCAACCACGAATGTAGTGATACCGTATCTCAATATGGTTAGTTTTAGAATGGTTTACCAAATTCTTAGTTATGGAAATAGTTGCATTATTATCTACGAAGATAGGGGTAGTAAGAAAATTCAAACCGTAGTCCCGCATCTGTTGTTGTATCCAAAGAACCTGAGAACAGCAACTGGAGGCAGCTACATATTCAGCTTCATAAGTAGACAACGAAACCGTGGTTTGTTTCTTGCATTGCCAGGTGACAAGACGCTTGCCGAAGAACTGACACCCTGCCGTCGTAGATTTGGCATTCAGCTTACAAAGACCGAACCCCAGACATCCCTTGAGATAACGTAGAATTCTTTTGACGATCATGAGATGTGAAACCTTCGGATTAGACTGATATCGGACACACAAACAGGTAGTATACATGATGTCTAGCCGAGACGCAATAAGATACAACAATGAGCCTATCATAGATTGGTATAAGGTTTGGTCAACCTTCTCCCCGTTGGGGATCAGGACCGATACTATGATTCAATGGTAGAGTGTTGATTGCCGATGCATCTGACATGTTGAACTTCGTCAGTACGTCATTGACATACTTGGTCTGATGGATGAAGATACCATCTGACATATGTTCTACTTGAAATCCAAGAAAAAATTTCATCTCCCCCATTGCACTCATCTCAAACTTCTTTTTCATCATTTCTTCAAACTGCTTGCACAGAACATCGTTTGTCGACCCAAAGATGATATCGTCGACGTATATTTGCACGATCATTTGATGTCCATCAAAAAATTTGGTGAAGAGTGTACAGTCGATGGTTCCTCTGATAAACCCGTTGTCCAAAAGATGTTGGGACAACATCTCATACTAGGCTCTCGGGGCCTGATGGAGACCGTAAAGGGCTTTATCAAGTAAGTACACTTTGCCTTTATGGATCGGATCGACAAACCCCGGTGGCTGTACCATGTAGACTTCTTCACTAATATTCCCATTAAGAAATGCTGATTTCACAACCAACTGATAAACTTTGAAACCTTTCCAAGAAGTAAATGCTAGAAAGATCCAAATAGCCTCTAGCCTTGCAACTGGTGCATAAACTTCATTATAGTCGATACCTCAACAAGTGTTTCCTTGTTTTTGACAATGATTCCATTCTCATCCCTTTTACACTTGAACACCCATTTGTTGTTAATTTGCTTCTTATTCTCAGGAAAATCAACCAATTTCCAGACCCGGAGCTTCTCAAGCTGCATAAGCTCCTCTTGCATGGCATTCACCCAGCTTTCTTCTGTTAGGGCCTCTTTATAAGTTTTCAGCTCAACCTGAGAAATAAAAAAACTTAAATGGGAATTGGTTTTGAAAAGGAGAAACACTTGTGTAGAAACACTGGATATTATGACCGATTTGACGTCTCGTTTGAACTCCAGCATTCAAATCTCTTATGATATTATCCTCAGGATGGTAGGACAAAGTTCTCGGCACAACCTCAGTAGGTACTGACATTTCAGTTTAGAGATTAGTCACATTTTCTTTAGCAGCACTAGTGGGTGGAGAAATGGCTTCGATAATCTCCTCATCTGATTCACCATCATCATCAAAAACAGGATTAGTCTCTGGCATGTCATCAGATTGAACATCATCAGGTACAACTTAAGGAATTAACACAGGTACTTCAGGCGTTTGTACATTATCTTCTGATAACTGTTATTGATATAGCATCGTCAGAGTTTCATCAGAAAGAACTTCCTCAGGGAGATTGAAACTCTCCCAAAGACTTTCATAATCGAACAGCTTAGAATCCCCTGGTCGTTGAACGGTAGGAGTGTATCTTTGACAGTCAACATTTTGGATTTGGACAATCTTGTGGAGGCTAGGAATATAGACATGTCTAAGTGGACTAGAATATCCCATCAAGAAACCTTCAACAGATTTTGGCCCAAATCTGCCACTTGGATCAAGAACAGTACACATTAATCCAAACGGTTCAAGCCACTTCAAATTATGTTTTTGACGATTTAGTAGCTTGAAACACGTCCTTGCCAAATTTCTTGACTGTAAGCACCCGGTTCAGTGTATAACAAGCTGCTGCTACTGCTTCCGACCAAATATTCACTGGTAATTTTGAATCAGAGAGCATAGTTCGAGCCGTTTCAATCAAAGTCCGATTCTTTCGTTCAGTGATCCCATTTTGCTGTGGAGTGTACGGTGCACTGAATTCATGAAGAATCCCCCGTTCATTACAGTACTCAAGCATTTTGTTGTTCTAGAATTCCGTCCCATTGTCACTTCTTATTCGGCGGATCGGTAGATTATAGAAATTCTCCAGCTTCTTGAATAAGATCATTAGGGAATATATGTTTCCTCCTTTGATTCCAAAAACATCACCCACGAAAATCTCGAGTAATCATCAGTAACCACAACATAATAAAGCTGTCATGTGATACTTTTGACATTCACTGGACCAAATAGATCCATATGGAGACGTTCGAAAGGTAAGTTAATGGAGTTGACAATTTTCATCGGATGTGGTTTCTTTGTCTGTTTTCCCTTCTTATAGTCCAAACACTCTTCGCTTAATAGAAAATTTATTAAATTCACTCCTTCTGCCAAGTGCTTGTGAACCAGATGGTTCATCTTCCTCACACTTATATGTCCCATCCTCCGATGCCATAAAACTGATTCCCGTTCAAATGCTCTTGAGATGAAACGTTGAACAGACCATGAAGAAGTTGATGCAGTGCTCATATTCATGACATAAAGATCATTCTCTCGAGAAGTACGCATAATGATCCACTCTTCAGGTATTTTGAAACCTGGTTTCAAAATCAAACATTTTCGGTCAGTGAAATGTGTAGAGAAATGTTTATCACAGATTTGTGATATGCTGAGCAAATTATTCTCCAATTCTTAAATGTAGTTGAAGTTCTTGAATGTAACCTTCCCATTCGTCAATGCGCCCCCACCAATGATGTGTGTCTAATAACCCTATAAATATGACCCTCAAAACTAAGCTTTAATATTAAAACGAAAATCCTAAAACCACACACAACCGGCAAGTGTACCGATAGCAAGTAGTATAGACCTAGGAAGTCCGAGTATCGAACACGTGGACACGTCAGAACGCTAACGATCACTAACCCTAGACAAGACCTACCTTAGAATAATAATTATATTGATTTTTGATTTTTAAATACTTAACTGAACTAACTAGACTGACTAACAAAACTTACCAAAAATAGAAAACTTAACGGGGAACTAACTGTGTTAACTTAGGATGGAGAAAAACGTCTACCTAGGTCTGAATCAAATTGTAGGCCTAACAAGCTAATGGATTGAATGACTTCAAGACACCGGTCCCTAAAGATGACACGACTAAGGATCGCTCGGGCTCACTGGATTACCCCTCAGTCTCACACAACAAGCCTAAACTACTCAAAATCGCCTAAGACGACCAAACCGGGAAACAATTGCTAACGTGTTCTAATGAAGGATCACCTCTCGGTCTCACCAACACTCGACCCTAATGGCAATGAATACTACACAACCAACGATAGAGGAACAATTCAACTTAAACCAAAATAGATCAACTAGTCGCTCAAAACACCTAAACCTGACAAGAAACGAACTCGCTCTCGCGCAATCCTTATTCTAGCATGCAAATGTAATGAGACAACCCTAACTTCCTATCACCTCTCGGTCTCAAGGAAGGTGTTTAACCGCTGTACTTAATCCAATAAATCATACAACAAAACCCTACGGTTGTACCTACCGCAAACAAACCCTAAACACAAAGTCTAGAATCAAACAATGCACCGATCAAACAATACAAAACTAATCAATCAACACACGGGGTTTATGCAATGAGTCAATAAAATTTCCAGCCCTTAAACACAACCTATTTCATGTCTAAATCAAACTTTACAATAGCAATTCAAGTCTATCAATCAAACAATCCATAAAACCTATCAAACACTAACAAGAATCATCATTCCTAGGTAGAACTAACAAGTTTAGCCGAGAATCATTTTTGGACAGCAGCAAACAATTAATAAACACATCATTAATCCCATACCAAACATCTTAACAATCATCCAATGATCAACAATAATCAATAACAATTCAATCTCTCAAGTAATTGCAAAACAAATCAACAATTAAACAAGAAAATCAAAGTGTATGAACAATGAAAAAGATGTAAGGATATGGATGTTTCCGGGGCTGTTCTTGCTGTCAAAAACGATGGGGATTCAATCCCGAGGCTTGGTTCTTGTGTCTTCTTCCTTCCCTAGCCGCCACAACCTTCAAACCCTAGCCGAAAAAGCTTTTTTTCTTTTTTTCTCCCCTGCTGCTGCTGCTGTTCGGCTGCTGTCCAGCAGCTAGGGTTTTTATTTTTCTTTATATATTATATTATAATGTAAGATATGGGCCTCCATGATGCATACGGGTCGGGCCTTGAGCTTTGTATTGAACTTGTATGCGTAAAAATGCTCGTAGAATGCTCGAAAAGTCCAGGTTTTCTTCTTTCTTTCACCCAAAACCTACAAGATTAATAAATGTATGTAAAACCTATCTAGAACGAGTTACAACATAAAAAATATAATATAATACATAGATAAAACGTGCAGAAAATACGAGTGTTTTACAACACATCAACCAACTATCTGTCCACCTTGGTGTCCAGCAAAACCAACATACCCTCCATGAATAGATCTGGCGTCTTTAAGAAGATGGAGAGTACCCGTCATATGCCTAGAGGCTCCACTATCCATTATCCAACGAGAATCGTGGGATCTTGGAAGCCCCTGCACATACAGTTAACAGTTTTAGTGAAACAAGGAAACCCAAGCCTTCTTGGTCTTGGGTTGTTTGAAATTTTTGTATAACAACCGAATATCATCAAAATCTGAATCATAAAATAAAGAATCTTCACTAGATATTGGTGACTCAGATTCAGTTATTACTTTCTCAACAACCTCTGGCAATTTAACAGTAGTTTTCACCACCCAGTTTTGACCTGCGGCTTCCCTTTTGTTGTAAAAAGATGTTTGAATTGTCTATGAAACTTTTTATTTTGAAACATTGTTGAGTCGGATTTTTGATAAGGAAGATTGGAATCTTCTCAACCTTCTCAGGAAACGGCTAAGTATGGACTTCGAGCAATCTTAGACTATCGAGCATGGTTTTACTACTTCAAGCAAGGTCTTCGAAACCATTTGTGGTTGATTCTTCAAAGTGTTAAGGCTTCGAGCAAGCTACACTTCAATGAGCAAAAGTATTCTTCTATCGAGCATGGATTGCCAATCGAGCAAGCAGCTCGATCATACAAGTTTTAACCAAGTGATACGAGCACAGGATGTTCGAGCACATGGGGACAAGCATGGATGAAATAAGAAGATGTTATGTGCTCAAAGCAAGGACTTCGAGCATGGTTCAGTTCTCTGAGCAAGATTTACATCCGAGCATGCTAAAGATTGTTCAATAAGACTCAAGAAAAGACTGAAGACATCAAGAAGAATGAGCTTACTCGATGGACTAGTTCGAGCAAAGCAAGGATTGGTCATGAGGAACGAAGCTTGCTAGAGGAGAATATCTTCACTGAAGATATTATAAGTAAAGTATGCTTGAAGACACTCATCGAGCATACCTAGCATAATGAATCTGCTCGAGCAAGATTCTTACCTTGCTCGAGGACTCTTACACTTGTATTTTTTTAGTCTTTCATTTTGTAATAGATAGGGATTCTAGAAGGAACTGATTATCAAGCATTGTTCTCAATGTTCACTGATTCATATCATGCATTGGTAGCCAAGAACCTGATGAACACAAGCATTGTGCAGGATGACTTTGAGCAAATTGATGCTAATGACTTAGAAGATATAGACATCAAATGGTGGGCTGCCATGTTAGCTGTGAGAGGCAAGAGGCTGTACAACAAGACAGGAAGATCAAGCTTCAATGGACCCAATGCAAGAATAGTCTCTGACAAATCAAAAGCCATCTGCTACAACTGTCAATAGCCTGGACACTTCGCCAGAGAATGCAATTTGCCTAAACAAATGGGAAATCAAATGAATCAAAATCAGTTTTACCAAAATCATAATCAAAACTTCCAGAATCAAAGAAATCAAATCACCAATCAAAACCCCTGTCAGAACCAGAATAGACCTCAGCAACAACAACCTTTCCAAGATCAAAGAAATTACCAAATACAGGTTCATAATAACCAGAACAGAGTCAATCAAAACACTGTGAATCAGGTTAGGCATCAAGGGAACGTTGCAGTCACTAAGAAACCTCAAGATGGAGAGTTTGACTGGAGTAATCAAGCCGCAAAAATGGAAAAACAAACGTTGCCATGGCCAAGGTGCAGGACAACAGGTACATTCTGATATATCTATTTATGATCTTTTTATTACAATTGATGAGCTCAATCAGGAATTTGGGAAGTGGAAGTCAGAATGTGGAAGAAATGAAGTATTTCTGAATGTGTATGAGACTAGTGAGGCAACCTATAAACACCAAATTAAGGGACTAGAAGAAGATTGTATGCAAGCATACAGAACTCAATCAAGAATGACTATTGATATTAAGGGACTGAAAAAGATGTATGCTGATGAGAAGATAGAGAATACTGAATTGATGATTCAGATGGAATTCCTGAAGAATCTGGTGTCTACTGGAAACATGGTTGGTCACTTGGACAAGATGACTGATGAAGGTACCACCACCTTTCTGTAACAGTTATCCACTTAAAGTAGACAAGGAGAGCAGGAATGAGTATCTGAAACAATTTAAGAATGTTTTTGAAGATAGAACTGAATTTGTAAAATAGTATGAGAAGGTAATTGCGAATGTAGAGAGAGAGTTTATTGTGAAGCTAAGTGATGAATCAGAGGAAAAAGAAGAAGGGATCAAGCAAAATGAAAGATGGAAAGATTCCAATGTTGCCAAAGATGACTCCCAAGATGAAGAAACATTATGAACAGAGGAAAAGAGGGCATGTGGTATTTGAAATTTGTGCCAGATCTCAAACAGAAGTCAAGAAAAGGAGTAATGTACCTCAAAAATCTTCATATGATCAAACACATACACCAATTTATCTAGTCTTCTCTAGTCATGAATTGTTTGATATTGGGGATGTGGATTATGTGCCAATGAGGAGACATTCAAAAGAACAAGAAGGAAGCTCTTCAAGAACTCCATCCAAGCTGAAGAAAATTGTGTTTGTAAACGAAAAGTATCCACAAACAATTGACATTAGTAAGCCCATCAAGATGGATTTTTCTAGCACATTGTGTCCAAAAACCTCCTTAGGTTTTGACTTCCCAAAGCCAAGTGATAGAATTAAAGACATGAAACTGCTTGAGGATATGGGAAGTTTTGCCAAAGTTTGGTGCAAGAAATGTGATGCCGATGAAACATCACACTAATTATTGCTGGATTGTTGAGGACACATTTGAGATTCCTGATATGGTAAGTGGTTTTGATATTAAGAGTTACAAAGAAATGTATGAGAAATACTTAAATGGAAACAGAAGTCCATCTGATAGTTACAAAGAATGTATGAGAAATACTTAAATGATGATTCTAGAAAAGAGGCTTAAGACAATTCTGAAGATTAAAGAGAATGAACAAGTGTCAAACAAGAAGATGAAGAACAAAAGGTCAAATGATAAAGGAAAAGCCAAAATGGGACCTGGAGTTCTTAATAGTGATGAAAAATTCTTATTGTTACCTCGTACTGCCGCCGCCGCCTTTCACAAAACCCTAGACATTCCTTTCACTGTTTCATTGAATGATGTATTAAATGCAGTGAATCTTTGTCTATGATTGTCTTTACTAATTATCATTTATTGTTTCGTTTGTTATCATTTCACACCTTCGTTCCCATTCGTCGAATATCCTGATTCCCCCGGGATATTCGATAGGCCTTTGGGTATTGAAGCTGTGTGCTCTTGTCGACCTATCTAAGGTTTCGCCAGATTAAACGGTCCTGACAGTTGATGACAAAGAGAGTGACAAGGTTGATCATGAAGTTGATCAAGATGATTCTGATGATGATCTTCCAAGAACATATGACAAAATTCACACGGTTCCTTTTGAATATCTTACCTCCTTATTTCCGCCTGATGTAATTGAAAGTTTTGCAGGTTGGTTTAATGGCGAGGAAGTACCACATGGTAAGATTGATTTTGGATAGGATTACAAAGTGGATGAATCAAATGTCAAGGAATCAAGTAAGGTTGAAGATTCAAATGAGAAGTTGGTTGATGGAATCATTGAAGACACCACTGAGGATGAGTCGAAAAGTTCCAATGAAGAGTGCTCACCAACTAATCATGCATTCATGGCTAATCAGGTAATTCTAAACTTAAACATACGTGAAAAATGTGAATTGCCTTGCGATGAATGTGATTTTAAAACTCTTGAAATTAAAGAGTTAAAAAGGCATTATGACAAATCATTGTTTGATCTTAACATTGTTAATGAGGCATATATGAAACTTCAGACGTGTTGAGGATAAACAAATTGCCATCAGAAGAATTTATGGGAAAAGATTATACAAAATCAGAAGACCATTTCAATGTTAAAACACACGGTTGAGGATAAACAAATTGCCATCAACAAACATATAGATGAGAATGCGGCTCTCAAGCTTGAGTTACAAACACTCAAGATAGAAACTGAAAGAGTCAATTTATAATTAGTGAGCTATGCTGCATCATCTTATGTTCTTGATCACATTATGCCTAAACCTTCATCTAAATCTGAGGATGATGTGAATAAGAACATAACATCTAATGAGGATTATTATGTTGTGCCTCCACCTATGTGGAATGCTTATATTCCCATGAAACCAAAAGGTTTCATAAAGGCATTAAATGTGGAAATCAATTCTCCACTTCATGATACCTCAAAGTCTGATGATGATGATTGTGTTGCCTCCGAAATGGTTGACAATGAAGGTTCTAGATGTGATATGTCAACTAGAATTAAAGTGGCTGAGTTGGTTTTAACTGAAGAAAAAGTTGAGGATCATGGGTTGGGAAAAGAAAAATGTGTTGAATCGAAAATATTTGCTAATGCAAGTTTTTATAACAAGTAATCTCATCAATTTAAACCACTTTAAGAGAAAAAGATTGTATTTGTGCATGGTAAGACGTCTGACTCTGAAAAAGAGGCTTTCTTTAGAAATCAGTCGATAAAGAGATTTAGCATCTAAAGGCAGAACATGACAAGATTGAAACGACATCTCAAGTCAATAAGTTCATTGATCGGAAACGTTGTTTTAATTGTAATGAAGTTGGGCACGTATTTTACGCTTGTCCCAATCGATTCAAACATGATCACATTCCGCTTCAAAAGACTGTTAGCAAGAAACCAGGTCTTGGATTTGTGAACAAACTAGTTAATGTTTCCGAACCTGTGAAAATTCGAAACCGTGGTGAATTAGTAAATGGTGAAGTTTTTAAAAATGAGATTTCCAAGACTTCACAAACCAATTTTTACAGCAAGAAACAAGCTGTTGGTCAAAATTGGGTGGCCAAAACTGTGCCAAAGCCTCCAATAATTGTTGAAGAAAAGAAAGTCGAATCTGAGTCACAAGTAACAAGTGATGATTTATCATGTGAATCGGAATTTGAAAATGTTAGGTTGTTATACAAGAACTTCAAACAACCCAAGACCAAGAAGGCTTGGGTTTCCTTGTTTCATTAAAACAGTTTTCTGTGTGTGTAGGGGCTTCGAAGATCCCACCATTCACGTTGGATTATGGATAGTAGAGCCTCATGGCACATGACTGATACTCTACACTTGCTTAAAGATATCAAATCTATTCGAGGAGGATATGTGGGATTTGTAGGAAACCAAGGTGGTCAGATTGTTGGAGAAGGCACGTTAACAAACGGGAAAGTCATATTTTACAAAGTCAACTACATTTCGGAGTTGGAGAATAATCTTCTTAGCATATCACAAATCTGTGATAAGAGTTTCTCTACTCATTTCACGGACAAGGATTGTCTTATTTTGAAACCTGGTTTCAAAAAACCTGATGACTGGGTGTTAATGCGTGCTCCTCGTGAGAATGATCTTTATGTTCTTAACATGGGAAATGCTTCAACATCTTTAGAGTCTGCTCAATGTTTCATTTCAAGGGCATCTAAACGGGAGTCTGTGTTATGGAATCGTAGAATGGGTCAGATTAGCGTGAGGAAGATGAACCACTTGGTTCACAATAATTTGGTCGAAGGAGTGAACTTGAGGAGTTTTCAATAGAATGATGAATGTTTGTATTGCGAGAAGGGAAAACAAAACAGACGAAGAAAACTCATCCAAGGAAGCTTGTTAATTCAGTTAACTTACCCTTCGAACGTCTACACATGGATCTTTTTGGTCTGGTGAATGTCAGAAGTATCACGAGAGAACTCTACTGTCTTGTGATTACTAATGACTATTCCAGATTTTCGTGGGTGATGTTTTTGGAATCCAAGGATGAAACTTATGATTCTCTGATGATCTTATTTAAGAAACTTGAAACGTTGTACAACTTACCTATTCAAAGAATAAGAAGTGATAATGGGATGTAGTTCAAGAATAACAAGATGCTGGAGTATTGTAACAAACAGGGGATTCTTAATGAGTTTAGCGCACCTTATACACCACAACAGAACAAGGTCGCTGAACGAAAGAATCGCACATTGATAGAAACAACTTGTACCATGCTTTCTGATTCAAAGTTACCAGTAAATTTTTGGTCTGAAGCAATAGCGTCAGCTTGTTATTCCCTCAACCGGGTACTCACCGTGAAGAAGTTCGGCAAAACGTGTTTCGAGTTACTTAATCGTCAAAAACCAAATCTCAAGTGGCTTGAACTGTTTGGATCAACATATACTATTCTTGAACCGAGTGGCAAGTTTCATCCCAAATCATTTGAAGGATTCTTTGTGGGGTATGCTAGTCCATTATGACGTGTATACATTCCTAGCCTCCACAAGATTGTTCAAGTTGAGAATGTTGATTGTCATCATTATACTCCTAGTGTTCAAAGAATAGGAATTCTCGGTTGTTTGATTACGAGAGCCTTTGGGAAAGTTTTAAGCTCTCCGAGGAAGTGATCTCTGATGAGACTGTAACAATGTTATATCAACAATAGTTTTAGAAGATCCCATATCAAAGCCAGAAGTTCCTGTTGTGGTCCTTCCTCAAGATGTTCCATATCCTATTCTACATGATGATGTACCAGAATCTTCGCCCGTGTTTGATGACAATGGTGAAATAGACGAGGAGATAATCGAGGCTATTTCTCCATCCACTATTGCTGATGAAGAGAATGCCACCAATCTCCAAAACGAAGTGACAATTACTACTGATATTGTGCAAGAACGATTTCTTATCTTCTAGAAGAGAACATCATTGGAGATTTAAATGCTGGGGTCCAGAAGAGAAGCCAAATAGATCATGGCCTACAGTGTTTTTATTGAAAGGTATCTCCATTACAAAATAGGTTATCATTCAAATGCTTTATTTCTCAGGTGGAACCGAAGACATATAAAGAAGCCCTGGCATAAGAGAGCTAGGTCAATGCTATGCAAGAGGAACTAATGCAGTTTGAAAAGCTCGGTGTCTGGAAGCTCGTCAACTTGCCTGAAAACAAGAAATAGATAATCACGAAATGGGGGTTTAAGTGCAAGCGGGACTAGAATGGGATTATAGTCAGAAACCAAGCAAGACTAGTTGTTTTAGGTTTTAACCAGAGAGAGGGTATTGACTGCAATGAGGTTTATGCACCGGTAGCAAGGCTAGAAGCGATTCGGATCTTTCTGGCTTTTGATTCTTGGAAAGGGTTCCAAGTTTATTAGTTAGATGTCAAGTATGCATTTCTCAACGGGAAAATCAGTGAACAAGTCTACGTGGGACAACCACCGGGGTTTGTTGATCCGATCCACATGGACAAAGTGTACCTCCTTGATAAAGCCCTTTAAGATCTCCATCAGGCCCCGAGAGCCTGGTATGAGACATTGTCCCAACATCTTTTGGACAATGGGTTTATCAGACGATTCGTCGATTATACACTTTTCACTAAATTGGTTGACGGACATCTACTGATTGTGCAAATCTATGTCGATGATATCATAATTGGGTCGACAAACGATGATCTGTGCAAGAAGTTCGAGGAAGTGATGAAACTGAAGATTGAAATGAGTGCAATGGGGGAGATGAATTTTTCTAGGACTTCAAGTGGAACAATTGTCTGATGGTATCTTTATCCACCAGAAAAACTATGTCAATGACGTCCTGGAAAAGTTCGACATGACTGATGCCTCGGCAATCAATATTCCTTTACCATTGAATCATGGTATCGGTCCTGATCCCAACGGGGAGAAGGTTGATCAAACTTTATACCGATCCATGATTAGCTCATTGATGTACCTCATTGCATCTCGGCCAGACATCACGTAGCCATATGTTTGTGCGCCCGATATCAATCGAATCCGAAGGTCTCACATTTCATGATCGTCAAAAGAATTTTACGTTATCTCAAGGGATGTCCGGGGGTCGGTCTCTGGTATCGAAAAGACGATGAGTTGGTGCTGAGGGCATACTCAGATTCGGACTATACAAGTTGTAAGCTGAATGCCAAATCTACAACGGTAGGGTGTCATTTCTTCGGCAAGCGTCTTGTAACCTGGCAATGCAAGAAACAGACCACAGTTTCGCTATCTACATGTGAAGCTGAGTATGTAGCTGCCTCTAGTTGTTGTTCTCAGGTTTAATGGATTCAATAATAGATGCGGGACTACGGTTTGAATTTTCTTACTACCCCTATCTTCGTAGATAATACTGCAACTATTTCGATAACAAAGAATCTGGTAAACCACTCTAAAACTAAACATATTGAAATACGGTATCACTTTATTCGTGATTGTGTGACATTTGAGACAAAACCATTTACACCTTAGTACTTATTTACCGATTAGGCGAATAAACGCTTATTACGTAGCGAACGAACGATTAACCAAACGGGTCTGGTTATGACCCAAATACCTCGGGGGGCCATCTATAAGTGATATAAGTTTAATATAAGCTAAAATATTAGTAATATGGCCTTAGTTCAATAGCAAACAAGTTAAACGAAAACATGCTCGTTTAACTACCCGCTATTGATTTAAACAAGAAAGATAGTTACAAACCAAGCATTATATCATCCGAAAAAGACTTACCAAACACTTATTTGAAATGTTTTAAACGATCCGTGAAAATATTTTCGATTTTTACAAACATATAGTATGTTTTTATAAATTTACACAAAACTAGCCGAAAAACACTCATATTCGCACCATTTGTCGCACCCGATATGTTTTTCGCGCCGAAAACCGAACCCGATGTAAATTTAGAATTGGCCTTTCGTGTTTGGGCTTGAAAAATCAGATTGTTGGACCAAAATGGGCCCAAGGGGGCCCAAGAAGGGTCCGGCCGCAATTAACCCCCCCTAGGCACCTTTGTTTTATATATTAAACCAAGAGATATTTTGGCATGATAACTTGTGAAAAACGTTTGGAAAAACCTTTCTTCATCAGCAAAATCTAAAGAACCCTAGGTAATTATGATTTATTTCATCATTTTTAGCTTGATTTAAGTATGTTTAATAACATATAAACATGGTTTAATTGCCAAAAATCATTTCTAACTATGTAAAAATCCTAAAAATGGTCCATAAACAAGTTTTGATCATACACATGGTATACACGGATTTAAGGGTTGAAACAGCATTTTTAGCCGAAACCCTAAGTCAAGGGCTGTTATGTTGATGAAAATTTGCTTGGTTTGTGATATAGGACTTATATCTAGCCTGTATAGATAAAATGAATTTTTATAAATTAATAAATAAATCCAGAAATATTTTTATTAGAATCTACATATTTTATTTGATATGGGACTAAATTTTCGTACTTTAATGATTAACGGTTAATTAATTATGCTAATTGGAAGATTAAACAAATTCAATTCTGATAAAAACCGGCAAGTTCGTGATTAACGAATCTGCGGGAATATCAGAACACCAAGAGTGACAAAAAATCATATTTTTTGGATTAATTAAGTAAAAACGAACTTTTTATGAGAAACCTGGACAATCTAATTAGCTTGTGCACATTTCTTCTTAAATCAAACTGAATAAAAGGAAACGGGCTCCGTAGCTAATCCGGGAAACCAATGTATGATCTTTCTTTATAACTTAATCGTTTTATCGACCAACACATTTACCCAAGCTTATTTCCCCATAACTATTTTCTGAACGCGTAAACGAACAACTTGGCCCAGCTGGGAAAACGGGAAAACTGAGCCATGTTCGGTTTTAAGGATTAAACATTGAACAACATCACAACCTAAGCCTATTGACACTTTCTAGGCGTTCCAGCTATACCCAAATTAGATATACAGCTCAGTTTACTATTATGACTATAATAATATTAAAATATTAATATTATTATAACATTGACTATAGGAACTAGAAATAGCGCATCGAACAAACTGCGAGCTGACACAGTGCTGATTATCTACTAAACAGTGAGTTTCATGACCCCACTTTCTGAACTGTTTTACGAACTTTTGGGGTGAAAAGCATGTTTGCTAATATCTATATACTTATCAGAAACGTATGATGATGTGAATTATCTAAGTGCTAACACATGAAAGTGCCCACTAACAAAGTGATTAACTTCGAGCCGGTGGCTTGTGAATAGTGCTATTGGTTTGACAAGCCCAGGCGGGGCCAACACGGTTTGCTAAGGCATTATCCCGTTTGCACATGTCCATAATTATACAAACCAGCTATGTAGTGTTAGCATAGTTACTTGGGGCATAATGTGGGCGGAAGGGGAGCCACAGTGGTTGATTGAGCGTGGGAAATGGAGGCACGCAGCTTGAACAGTCCAGGCTTAACTGTAGCTTAGCATAATTACATCACATATATAAATACATACACATATACTTACAAGCGTATATACAAATTATGACTTGTGATAAGCATACCTATTTTCTTGAAACTCATGAAATCAACAACTCGTGTAGTTGACCCATTTTAAATGTGCTTTTCAGGTGTGACACCGAAGTTGTAAAATCCGTGATTTTATCCTATCTGTTACTAAACGGGATCGATGCGGTGTGAATAGACACAAGTTTAATAGTACGAGTAGAATAGCTTACGAGCATTTTTTTTTGTAACACCTAGTTTGTAATAAAAGATAGATCAATGTAATATAATGCAAATTAGTGTGTAATGTTTCTTTATAAACAATGTTGTGGATACCAGAGGTGTCTGTTACATTCCCGTTTTACGCTTCCGCATTGTGCTAGTTGGGGTGTGATAGATTGCTACGAAAAGAAGTTGATTACCGTAGGCAAAATTAACACAGATGAACAAAAAGCAGATCTTTTCACCAAAGCTTTTGATAAGTCATGATTTCAATACTTATTAAAACTTAATGGTTTAAAAGTATTGGGCGGTGTTGATAAGAGGGTTACCGAGATAATGGGTGGTTTGGATACCTTGTTATCCTAAACATAAGAGTCACTTTTTATTTTTCTATAAATATTTTTCATATGGTTTTTCATTTTAGGGGGAGAAAATTTTTGAAAAAGCCAAAAACCTTGAAAGATTTGAAAAACCTAAAACCATTATAAATTTCAAAAATGTCAAAATCATTTAAAAATGTTTGCTACTCAGAAAATGAGTTTTTGAAGCGAAAAGGGTAGATGATAGTACATTGATCATCTGGTCAGTAAAAAGTAGGCATAAAAGGTTGTGTGCTTAACTATATTAGTGCGTTGGTAGGCCTTTAAAATAAACAAGATGGGAAAAGTAAGTGATATAAACTTAAAACTGCCAAATTGATGGGGTGTTAGTTTCTAACAAAAAGCCTTGATAATGATGGTAGAAATGTAATAGCTGGTCATACTCAAGCCTTTTACTTAAAATGATTGTTTAAATTTGTTAAAGCATAGCTATCGGTAAGTGGTTAACGCTTCAACGATGTATGGTTTTATGACCTTAAATCCTGTATTGATGGGATGCTTTAAGATTCTTAGATCCATCGGGTCTTTATGCGGTTTTTCATCTGGGTATTCATTTCGATGAATATTTTTAATGATTTAAAAGAAAACCCACAGTCTAAGCTGCTTTATAAGTCATTACACTTGATCGCACAATTACTTAGTACTAAATTCATTATTGACTTGATCAAAATATGCGGTTAGACATACGTTGTCCCCTTGCTCATGTCTTATTACCATTAAGAAACAGACCACAAGGTACAAATGTATGCAAGCCAACAGATGAAATTGTGCATACTCATCCATGGGATAGGACCTTAGGGTATTGCTTGATAACAGAGGTATATCTTGTAGTGGGGATTATTTGCTGATGTGCTTAAAAATGAAAGTCTTTTTATCTTCTAATTATAAGGTTTAAGTCAAGTTGGGATAATTGTGTAAAAGTCAAATTATGCCTGAATCAAGATCAGAACTGATATCTCCTGCCTAATTGAATAAGTTAAATGTATCACAGAAATTACTGAACCATTTGTTTAGAAGGTTAAAGTGGAAAACAATACCAATGACTGACTTAACACTAGTCATAATAAACGCTGAAAATAAAACTGTGATGGAAGGGCAATTTGGTCAAAATGATTCCCTGCTCAAACTAACAAAAATATGTGATTTCTGTCTTGTTGAATTTCTAGGTTCATTTGTTATTTGAAAAACCAAATTGATTTTATTTCTGATTTAGTTTTCGACTCTTGATGTACGGGTGAACTATCTCTCTGGGGTTTTTCTAAAACAATGAAACTTGTTGTGTTTATCAAGATTCAAATAAAAAGAAATCAAAACGTTTATCTGTTTTACTCAAAGTCATTAATTTGGACTTAGTAAACAGTGAATTTTCATAATGAGCTTAATTAAGTTATTATTTTAATGTACAAGGACATTAAGTTGTACTTGGGACGTTAAATTGGTGTGAATTGGACAAAATATTAGATTTAATCAGGGCATACTTATGCAACGCATATGTTTTGGAACTTATAAGGCACAAAAGTGATGCATCGCATAAGTTGGTAAACTTATGTGCTGCATAAGTAGAGAGTATATATTGAAATGTATACGGCGCATAAGTTCATTACTTACGCGCCTGACTCTTTGATTCTCTCTGCCTTGATTCGTTCCTCACACAAATCTTCGCCGTTGTTCTGCTTGTTTGATATTTGTTTTTGGTGATTCACACACCAATCCAAATTTGAAAGGTGAGGATGGTGTTAGTCTTGTTAGATCTACTAATGAACAGTAGTCCATACTTAAGTCTCGGATTGATATTTGATTGTGATTAAATTGATGAGTTATTGAATAGATAGATGATCACTTAAGTCTCGGATTGATATTACGAGTTTGATGTCCACACTTAATTGAAAGAAACTGATGATGATATGGTCAGATTTGATAAACTTGACATATCCGTTTGATAGACCTTTCATTAGTCCATTTAAACATTGATTATCATAAAATTGAAAAGGAATTTGTTATAATCGGACATTAACGATTGCTATGATTTGTTTGTTTAGATCAACAGATGATTAGATCTTGGTCATTGATATTTGGTCAAAATTTGGACATATACGCCGCATATGTCTTGACATATGCGGGGTATATGTTATCCGTTCGCTATGGTTAATAACAAAACATATACGTTGATGTGGTCATATAAGCTAAGTCATGATAGGGTACATATCTGATCTATACTTATACGTTTTCGTTTAGACATATACGCTATATTAATACATACACGTTGAAATAGACATACGCTGGAGATAGACTTATACGTTATAGACATATGCGTTACATGTATACATAAGAACATATTTGTAGTTCTAACATGTTTATCTGTTTGTGTTTTCAGATGGGTAAAAAGGTAAAAGTTATGGATGCTAAGCATAACATATGTGCTTACTTAAACGAAGAGGATCCCAAAGCGAAGAAATTTGTTGTAATCATACCATTCTTGAAGAGGTCCAGAATCTTCAAAGTCATTACACATTCTGTGGATCCATATGAGAGTATAGTGTCTGATTTCTGGAAGAATGCCAAGGTGTTTGGAAAAGATATTCATTCTACAGTGGAAGGTTAAAAGATTATTGTTGATGAAGCTTTTATTAGGTTTTAGAGTTTGCAGATGAATCATCAGATCCATTAGAGATTGAGGAACAGTTAGTCAAAGGTTGCATGCTTCGTATGAGCTATATAGATTCATTGAACAGATTAGCATTCAAGAAGACTGGACTATCTCGACCTTACAAGTATTTGGTACGTGTGGTTGTTCACTGTCTCGGTCATCGAAAGGGAGGTTATGATGATATTCTTGACTGTCAGATGAGTTCAATGGTTGAATTGTGTTTGAATCTGAAGTACAACTTCTCCCGTATGATTTTATTTAACACGATGATGAACTTTGGAGATGAGCAGTAGTGGCAGTATCCTCGGTTCGTGCAGATGTTTGTTGAGGATGTGTTTCCTAAAGTCAAGAAGGAAGGGCCAAAGATTTTTCTTGATCATGTGACTGGCAATAATCTGGCCAAGTTAGCCTATTACAAGAAAGTCAAAGAAGAAGATATTCCTAAGTTTCGAGGTTTGTTTGGGCATTTGAAGAATCCAGACTATATTGCTCCTACTGAGAACAAGTGGAGGAATGATGGTAGTGATTCTGATCGGGAAGAGGAGATTAGATCGATGTTGGATTATAAACCCATGGGTAAACGGTTTATTAAGATTGAGTCAGAATCGGAAGAAGAATCTGTGGCACCGAAGAAGAAGAAACAAAAGGTGTTCAAGAATGAAGTAGTTACACTAGTGACACAAGATGAGGTATATTCTGCTACGTCTGATAAGGATCCTGAAGAAACAGAATCGGATTCTGAGGGTAGACGTATGAGGTTAGCAAACCCACGTGATCAATTCAAGAAAAAGGTTGAGATCTCCAAAAAAAAAGGAAGACTACTGATGAACAAGATGAGTCTTATGTTCCTAAGATTGTGGTTGAGAAGCAGGTTAAACCAAAGGTGGTTCGTATTAAGAAGAAGTCAAAGAGGGCTGCATCTCCGAAGTTGAAACTTATAGATGAGCCAGATGTTGAAGAACCTGAGGTTGTTGTAACTCCAATGAATCCGGGGTTTATAGTTGAAGAACCTGTCGTAGATTTGGGGAGATATGATAATGTGTTGAAGACACCAGTGGTGGAACCATCTCCACAGGTTCAAGAACCTCGTGTATCACCTAAAGTAACTGAAAAGGTTCCCGGTTTCAGTTTACCGTCACTTGATGCAAGCTGCTTTGGTGATTTTCCTACTTACAGATATCACGATTCGTTGAAATCTATTGTTATAGAACAAGGTGTAAAGATTGAGAGTCTGGTTGCTGAGAATGAGAGACTACGCAAAGAGAATGCTGATCAGAGGAAAATTATTGAAGATGGTGAGTTAAGGCGTAAGCAGCAAGCTGACTTGTTACATCTCCACATGAGATATTTTACTGTTTTGGAAGAGAAGTTGGGTATTAATTTCAGAGGAGAGGTTTAGAAGTCAGATGATATAGTGTTCACCAAAGTCTATGGTGGTGAAGCACTTGCTGAAGAAATTGAATTCAAGATGCAGTATGATCAAGACAGAGTTGATACTAAAGGGAAAGGAAAGGTGGATGAACCAAGTATCCAAGTTGAATTTCCAGAAGTTGGTCGTTCATTATCAAGTTTTGTTCTGATAGTTGATGCTGAAAAGGTGGTTTAAACTGTGACTGAGCCGGTGGTAGTTGAACTAGTTATTTTTGAATCTGTGATTGCACCGAAAGCACCAATAGAACTAATTGTTGATCAAGGTGAGGAAGAAGATGATGATGAAGAATTGGTGGATTATGGTGATTCTCTAGATCATGATGAGTTTGATGATGATGATAAAGATGATCCAAGTTCTGGTGGTGGACTTGGAGTATTGATTAGTTCAAGTACAAGTGCTGTTGTTGAATCAGTTAATGAACCAGTTGTCGAAAGTGAGCCTATTCATGAACAAACTCAGGCTGGTGGAAATATAGATGAGCTTGAAGTTTTAGATGTTGATCTGATCGCTTATAAGCCTCCTGTTAGATTTTTATCTACTAGAGAGGACTTAGAAGAAGGAGAGATTGGGGTGGCTCAAGCTGATCTAGCCCGTATGCTGAATGTTACTCAAGAGTAATTTATTTTTGATTTCAAGAAAGACTTGGGGTCGATTGATGAAGAAAATGTTGTTTTGGTAATGAACCTATACAAGAGGAAGAGTTAGAAAAAGAGCCGGTAACCTACTTCAATGCAGATCAAGTATTTCCTGAATTTGATGAAGAGATTGAAATGCTAAGTCAAGAGTTTGATAGTCAAGGTAATCCAACACCATCTGAAAAGGGCAAATCTACTATGGAAGCAGAGGTTAACAGTCAGAAACAAGAAGATTGGTTTGAAAGACGAAAGATCGAGCCTAAACGTATATACTTTAATCCTGTCAAGTATTATTAGAAGGAAAAAGAAGTAAAGCTCGGGAAAGTGGTGAGTATTGCTTATCTTCCTAAGATAAGAAAAATTGCAGTCAGGAGAACATACAGAGTGCAGTATTTCGAAAGTTTTTGCGATTTGAAACCATTTCCGTGGATGGATGTAGTTGATATTGTTGATAAAGAGTAATTGAATTGTCCAAAGTGAGGGCTGGTGAAGGAAATCTGGGATTTCATCAAAAGGCAGGCAACGTGTAGATTTAGGAGTTGGACTTCACAGACACCGTTCCTTTATGTGTCTTGTGTGAAGAATGATCCTGAAATTGATGATTTTGTGAAGACGTGGAGGTACAAGCAGCCACAAACCTTGAAAGTTATTCCTATGTACCTAATGGAACAGGACTTTCATGTATACTTCAGATGGTGGTACTATGATGAGAATCGGGGAGAGGCTCAGATTGTTCTAAATAGAGATGGAGTATGGAATGTAATCGATGTGATGGATCCAATGTGGTTGGTAAATTTCTCTAAGAAAGACATAGATACATTATACAAGTGCAAGATACAAGTGTCTCGTGAAAAGCATCATGCGTCTGCTATGCAATACCAGAAAGTGGTGAAGATATGTCGTAGATACAAGATTCATTCTGGTGAAGTTTGGAAGAGCAAATGGTTTAAAATGGGTGAAGAGGAAGAACCAAAGGAGAAAGAGCATGAAAAAGAGATAAAGGAAAATGTCAGAATTGCTTCGTTGAAGAAATACCAATACAAAGGTGTTGGGGTACATATTCCTACTAATCAGAAGCCCTCAACCAAACGTTCATGGGGAGACATGAGGAGGGAGTACAGGGAAAAGGTTTATAGGATGAAAGAATGAAGATTGAAGATCAAGACCTAGCAACATCCAAGGGGGATTTTGTTAGACCATAATGTCTGTTTCTAGGGTCTTAGTTTTGATTGTATAGGGCATTATATGTCATTTGTATATGTTAGAGTAAATATTGGTAGCGCATAAGTCCATGGGACCGCATATGTTATGCGACCCATAACATATGCGTTGTATAAGATATATGCCCCATGTGGCCTATCATGTGTTTCCTATAAATAGGGGACTTATGCGTGATTAAGTAGATTTTTGGTCATTCATGTCATATGCTAGAGAGAGAGAGAAAGTTCCAGAAGTGTCATATCTTGTATTCTTTTGATATTATCAATGAAGTATGTGCTTAATGTTACTTGTGATGTTCATTCTCATTGGATTCCGCACCTTGAGACATAAGCTATAACTCTATCAGATCCTAATCATTGTTCACAACAAGTTCTTTCAGACCTTCTATCGAGCCATGATTAGATCCTTGATGTATTTGACTGCTTCTTGACCTGACATAATGTTTGTTGTTTGCTTGTGTGCTAGGTATCAGTCAAGTCCATGAGTGACGCATATGGCAGGATGTCAATGGAGGATGTGGTACCTTAAGGACGTTAGTTTTGGTTTAACCGCTTACACCGATTCCGACTGTGGAGGTTGCAAGATCAACTTCAAATCAACAACAACGGCGGGACGTCAATTTCTTGGAAACCGGCTTGTTTCCTAGCAGTGTAAGAAGCAGATAACGGTCTCAACTTCAATAGTCAAAGCGGAGTATGTGGCGGCCTCTTGTTGCTGTTCACAGGTTCTTTGATCCAGCAGCATCTGTGGGATTACGGTTTGAAGTTTCTTACTACTCTTATCTTTATTGATAATTCTGCCGCTATATCTATCACCAAAAACGTTGGTCATCATTCAAACACTAAAATATTGAAATCCGATATCACTTTATCCGTGATTTTTATGAAAAGAAACTAATCGACATTAAAAAGATACAATCGGATTTTCAAAAAGCGGACCTTTATACCAAAGCCTTTGACAAAACTAGATTTCAGCGTTTGCTTGGTATAAACAGTTTAAAATCTTTGAAAGACGTTCAACTTGTAAGGCCCCGAACCCGGTAGCCCTACTTTAGCGTCGGATTTACTCATAAACACAGTCCTTCAAATCAGAGTTTATTAAAACTTTACGCGGAATATAAATCATCAATCATTTGTTACAAAACTTTAAATCTTTTCTTTGATACCATAACACAAAACTTTATTTTCAAAACATCTTTACTTCTTTCTTCAGATGCCAGCCGTTCAATCCATGCCGTGTGTCATCCTCATGCTAACTCTATAATCAGCTCACCTGCGTGCATACTAAAAGTCAGCTACGCTGAGTGAGTTCTAGTTAATCAGGCAACATACAATTTTATTACATACATACGTACTTAACCTCATAACTTTCTTTCATACACACATAAGTACTCATACCTTCATTCTTACTTACATACTTTCTTTACATTCATAATCATACGTTTTAAAGAGCCTTTCGCCCTATAACCTCACAGATATTATAAGGGTCTGGTCCCTAACATCACAGATATTATAAGGGTCTGGTCCCTAACATCACAGATATTATGAGGGTCTGGTCCCTATCCTCACAGATATTGTAAAGGTCTGGTCCCTAACATCACAGATATTATAAGGGTCTGGTCCCTAACATCACAGATATTATGAGGGTCTGGTCCCTATCCTCACAGATATTGTAAGGGTCTGGTCCCTAACATCACAGATATTATAAGGGTCTGGTCCCTAACATCACAGATATTATAAGGGTCTGGTCCCTTGTTTTCGAATATTAGTAGGGTTCGATTCCCTCTTCGTTACCATACAACCATACATCATACCTCGAGTATTATTAGGGCTCGGTACCCTTTTCGTAACCATACAACCATACAACCGTCATTTCCTTCTTTTATTAACTTTATCACATTCATACACATAAGCATACATATCATACTTACCTTATACTTAGCGTTACAACCTGACAGTACGTGCAATATCCGAAGATCGTTCACGTACCATCAAGCAATCATTCATACATATCACATCATTCACATAAGGCATACACTTATCTCTTAGGATAAGCGTATTAACAAACATATCGAGTATGCACACAGCCCCGAAAACATAACACATAAATGGGGCTAGAAACTCACCTGAACTCTGCTTCTTTCTTCTGATAGCTGTAAATCCCTTCTCTATCTGAGCTCGGCTGACTGTACAAGTTACACGTATCAATACTCGTCTGATCTAATCTGGTGGCCTAGTATTAGCTTACTTTAACTTATCGCTTTTAATTTATTTTCTAAACGAACTTCACTTCAGGCGAAGTTAAACCTTAGGCGAACTTGGCTTCAGGCGAAGTTAAACCTTAGGCGAACTTGGCTTCAGGCGAAGTTAAACCTTAGGCGAACTTGGCTTCAGGCGAAGTTAAACCTTAGGCGAACTTGGCTTCAGGCGAAGTTAAACCTTAGGCGAACTTGGCTTCAGGCGAAGTTATCCTTAGGCGAACTTGGCCGTAGGCGAAGTCATCCTTAGGCGAAGTTACGCTTGAAGGCGAAGTTACGCTTGAAGGCGAAGTTCATCAGGCGAACTTAATCTTGCAGGCGAAGTTATCGCGCTGCAGATCTGTTTGCCCATAAATCCTTCGTTTCTTAGCCAAATAACTCGATTTTGGTACCCACGGAATCGTATGATCGGCGCCTACAAATCCCAACCATCAAATCGGCCTAAAATCGACGTTTTAGGGGTCTGATTTGGGCAGTTTGGGTTTCGGGTCCGGTTAACCCATCCAATCCTAACCATTTTCAGTAATATTAGCTTTGTTGGATTTGTTCTTACCTTACCAACTCAGATCTATCAACAAAATCTCGGGTCTCGGCTTCGAATCTTGATCGGTTAGAATGTGTTTGTTTTGAGTGTGTGAAGAAATAGATGTAAATGAAGATATTTGGGATTTTGGGGGTATTTATATCCCTGAAATCCCATTCTTATTTAACCCATCTCAATTAATCCAAATCCATAACCAAAGTCCATTACCCGACACTAGCCCGACCCATACCAACTCCTACTCTATTTATTTATTTCCCGATAACCCGAGTAAACTTTCCCTCTATTATTAAGTAATATAATTAATATCATTTTGGAAATTTCGGGATGTTACACAACTACTCGATTAAATCAACTTTATTTTCTTTTTCTTGTTTTTATTTTTTATTTGTAGGTTTTTAGGGGGAAAATATAGAGAATACAAATATATTGTGATTTTTGTTTGTATAGAGAAAAATTAAAATTCAAAAACATTAAATATTAAAAATATAAAAACATCGAAAAATGCTCGTCAAAATGAGTTTTGAAGTAAAAAAGGAAAATGATAGTACATTGGTTAACTGATCCCATGTCTAGTAAAATGTAAGTAATAAAGGACTTTGTGCTTAATTGTATCGGTGTGTTGGTAGATATTTAAACAAACAAGTAAGGATTAGTAAGTGATATAAACCTAAATATGTCGAATAAAAAGGAATGTTGGTTTCTACCAAAGTCTTGATGATGATGGCAGAAATGTAATAATCTGGTCATACTCAAGCCTTCTAATCAGAATTGATCATACTTTTAAAATAAAAAGCTTCTAGTATGTGGTTAATGCTTCAACGATGTATGGTCTTATGGCCTTAAATCCTGTATTGATAAGATTCTTTAGGGTTCCCAACACTATTGGGTCTTTATGCGGTTTTGTATACGGGTATTCATTTCGATGAATATTAAAAATGCTTGAAAAAGCGAACCCGCAGTGTATCTGCTTAAAGTCATTAAACTTGATCGCTAAAAGTACTTTATAGTACTAAACAATTACAGACTTGATTAAACCACCCTGTGAGTCATACATTGTCCCCTTGCTCGTGGCTTATTATCATTAAGAAACGGACCACAATGTACACAATGTATGTAAACCGAGAAATGAAATCGTGCATACTCTTCCATGGGAACGGACCTTAGGGTATTGCTTGATAACGGGGGTATATCTTCTAGTGGGGATTACGTGCTAAGATTGCTTAAAACAAATCATTTTCGATCAAACTTTCTCTAAAGTTTAAGTCAAGTTAGAGTGATTTGGAGAAAATCAAGTTAAGCTTGAATCAAGATTAAAACCGACAACTTCTGATATTTTGTACCTAATTGAACCAATTAAATCATATCACTTAAAATTCTGAAAAATTTGTTCGAAGGTTTAGGTGGATAACAATACCAATAACCGACTTAACACCAGTCATCATAAAAACTGAAAATAAAACTATGACGGAAGGAAAACTTGATCAATATGATTCCTTGCTCGACTCACAAAAATATGTACTACTTTAATAGTTGTTACTTTTATAGTTTTACGTTTGCGTATTTCATTTTTGTTTGATAAATTGAAAAATACGAATAGATTTTAGTTTGTTTTGATATAAAGTTCAAAATCCAAAAAGATTTTATTTTCTAGTTTATTTTCGATTTACCGAGTAAGCCAACCATTAAAATTATTAAAAAAAAGGTTTTTCCCCACAATTTAAGTTAATCCGTGCTTAAAGTATAATTTTTTAAAGTAAATCCGCTTAATTTAATCATTTTTGATCAACGATTGATCGGGTTAATGTAAATAATATTATTTTATTCTCATTTAAAACCCTAATCGGTTTTAAATGATTATTTAAATCATATTGAGTGAATTTGATTCATTCGTTAACGGATATGCTTATTCGTTATAACTGTATTAACGAATGAAAGATCATTCGTCAAAATCTATAACGTATGAGACTCATTCGTTATGGATGCACATTCGCTTCTGCTGACGTATAACGAATGTGGTCATTGATGTACTGTTGTAACGAATAAACATTTAATGTATCTATTCATTAAAATTTAACGAATGAAAGGGTTATTCGTTAAAAATTAACAAATGAATCTCTTTTGTGCGATTTCTCCACAAATCATAGTTTTAAGTTAACGAATGAGGCCTATTCGTTCATTAAAAATTAACGAATCGCCTAGATTTGCGTGAAATTATTGAAGGGGTTTATAAACCCAAGGTGACGAATGAAACTTCATTCGTCTGTTACTATTCTATCAAAATATAGAGAGAAACTATAGCAAAATTTTTCCTGAATTCCTAATCTTGCTATTACTCAAAGTCACTAATTTGGTGTTATTCGAGAGGTAATTGCGAGATGGAGGATACAAGAATCATGCAATTTGACCATAGATTTAGGGCTTAATTGATAATAATTGTTGATTCTTGATAACTTGGAAGATGTTTGTTAATGTATTAGAATCATTTTTGACTTAACATGTTAGGGTTAGTTGTAAGATAAACTCTGAATCGTTTAAGTTTAGATGATAATCAAATGTTCTTGACTTTTCTGAGTTAATAGTTATTTTGACTTTGACTAAGATTGTCAAAATTTATTTATATAGTCTTATTCGTTATTGTTTCACGAATAACCTTATTCGCTAAATTAGCGAATAACCTGGTAATTCGTTTGGTTAACGAATAACCTAGTCTTTCGTTATTTATAACTAATGAGTGGGTGATTCGTTAGGATAATGAATGAACTGATTTTCTATAAAGTTCAGTTGCCTTGAGATAAGAAGCACAACGTTTATGCATTCTTACAAGACAACTTCTTTGGTTCACCTATGTTCGGTGATATTATTGGCTTCCTGAGATGGTCAAGAATCTATAGGGCGATTTCTACTGACATGTTAATATACCAGAGCATCATATGATGGGTTGTGTCCAAGGGTTTTCGGTGTTGAGTGACCGAATTTTCTTGGTCAACCAGAGAGCTCTTTGGTCAACGAACATCTTAATGAGTTCTCGGTCAAACCTTGACCGGGAAACCGTATGGTCAACCGAAAACATATCGCTCTTGATGTTTCGGAATCGATTGGACCGAAGAACTCATATTATCTTCATTAACAAAAGGCATGAGCACCTACTTCTATTGGCAAGTAGCATATCTTGTGCTGGATCTTTAGTTGTCTTCAATATATCTGGAATAAAGGTACTAAATAAGACACTCAACTTCCAAGTGTCTTTTCTGAAGTCACAGTATATACGCCAAAAGGAAGGTTTAGATCTAAATTATGGAGGAATGGATGCTGATCAATCAGGATGGGAAACGGGTCCCACTCCAGAAAATGGTACATTAAGTGGCAGCTGGGGGAGCTACTAAATCTGACCAAGCGCAACAGATGTAAGCTTCAGACGGATACTAAAAGGCTACGGTTGATATTTTTTAAAATCAAGCAATAAACCAAGGGGGAGAATGTTGGGACGTAGTTTATGGTTTACGCTTTCTAGTTTTGGGCTTAGTTGGGCTAATATATGTAAACCGAAATATTTAGATTTCGGTGGGCTTTAGTTTGTTTTGGGCCTAGGTAGGTAGACTATATATATGTTGTATGCTTACTACTGTGGGTTGTTCGTCGAAGTTGGCCGATCACTCGTGTAAGTGTGTTAAGGGCTTAAGCACCCGACGTATCAATATACGTGTGTTTTGAAGCTTGTTTCATCTTGTTCTTTGCCATTGTGTTGGTGTTTTAGAGTCGGCTTATTGATTAGTTTTTGCCTAATCGATGAGTTTATTGATATCACATTGAAAGATCATTTCTCGGGACTTACAATCAAATTCTTTCTTCAACAAGGCCATCTTACTTTTACATATGTCGGGATTCCCACGATCTTTGTTCAACAAGGATTTCCAAATAGAATAACATAACCCATTGTGCTGCAAAAGTTGAAAGATTTCAGCCTTGATCGCCTGTTGAAAAAGATTCAACATCTTCTTTTCACTCAGAAAGTATGGCTTTTCTTGATCTTCAATTTGTGAAAGTCTGTAGTTGCTGTCATTCTCATTCTTTGGTATAATTATTCTACTTTGACTGTTATCCACATCTCATAGTTGAGTCCTTGTACGTATGTCTCGAACTTGTCGGCCCAAGACGGATAGTCTTCCATTCTAAGCGACTTGGGAGGCTTATTTGACATTCCCATCTCATTTTCAAGGTTGAGGTTTTGAAGTAAGACTGATGGTTAAAAAAAATACATTAAGATTCTCCATGGTTCAGTCAAGGTTAAAGATATGTAACAAGTCAAAGCACAAGGTATAGGGTTTTTACATCACGGATATGTTTAGGTTTAGTAGCTTGGTCAACGGATATGTGTGAGAATAAAATGGATATGTATGTTGAAAAGTCAAACGGTTATGTTGGTCAGCATATACATTTAATAACTTATAAGTATCAAGGCATATGTACATATATGGCGGATATGTACTTATGTGCCGTATATGTTATGTGTTGAATACTTATGCGTTGGCAAACTTATGTGCTTAGAATGAGACAAATAATATTGTGACATTTTGGACTCAATTTGTGGATGAAAAGAGATGAAACATTCAAGGATTTTCCACGGACACATAAGGAACCAATGGTGAAATTTTGATGAAGTTTAAACGATGAAAAATAGAAATAGAGAAGAAAGTCTTGATTTCTTGAGTTTTACAAACGAATAACAAGCCTAATTCTCTGATACCACTTCAAAAGACCTTGAAGCTAACGTAAGATTATACGAAAGGATCGGAATGTTATTTTCTCTAACTTTGAAGCGCGGAATTCCTCAAAGACAGAAAGACACAAGAAACGTTAAGATCATCTTCAGTAACATTATCAAACTATTACAAAAGATATGACACTTGTAGTACACTTTCTCTTTCTACTTTCTCTCTAGGATATGACAATGACCAAAAGTTCTAGTATTCGCGCATATGTCTAGCTGTTTTGTGACATTTGTGGCAAAATCGAGTACTCCTTGGTAATTATGAATCGAATAAGCGATTAACCTCTTATTGCGTATCGAACAAATGAATAACGAGACGGGTCTGGTTATGACCCAGATATCCCAGGGGTAATATAAGCTAACATATTAATATTATGTGTCAGGAGCGGACCTTGTGCAAACCTTGATAGGTTGACAAGAACACACAGATTTAATAAACCCAAAGGCCTCCTTAATATCCCGGCGGAATCAGAATACTTAGGGGATGGGAGTGAGGGTATGAAAAAAATAAGATAATCAGTAAGAACAAGAAAACACAGACAAAGATTCACTATATTAAATATATCATTAATGTAATAATGATAGGAATGCCTATGGTTTTGTGAAGTCGGCGACGGCGGAACGTGGAGACAAAAAGAATATTCATTGAATGTTTTGTGCCTTTTCCACGCTACCACGCTTTCCAAGTTTGTCCATAAATGGAAACCTAGGACCCTATTTATAGGCCCTGACATTCCTTCTAGAATACCCTAATCATTACATAATGAGTGACAAAATAAATACAAGTGTAAAAACAAGTAGTCGAGTATGATATATCTTGTTCGAGCAGACTTGATATGCACAGCATGCTCGATGCAAGTCGTCGAGCATACATTACTTAGAATATTTTCAGATAGAAAATATTCTACTCCAGCACGCTTTAATCTTCTTGACAAATTCTTGCTTTGCTCGAATGAGTCCCTTGAGCAAGCTTGTTCTTCTAGATATCATAAACCCTGTCTTGGTGACTTATTTGAACAACCTTCAGCATACTCGGATGCAAGGCTTGCTCGGGACTGAACCATACTCGAAGTCTATACTGAGAACATTTGACATCTTCTTTATTGCATCCATGCTCCACCCACCAACATGCTCGGAATACTTGGTTTAAGGTGGATAGATCTAGTTGTTTACTCGATTGGAAATCCATACTCGATGAAGAACACTCTTGCTTGAGAAAGTGTAGCTTGCTCTAAGCCTTCAACACTTAGAAGATTTCTCTAAAGTAAGTCTTAAATCCATCAGACACTTTGCTCGAGGTAGTAAATCCATGCTCGAGGGTCCAAGCTTGCTCGTAGTCCAGCCAATTCTAGAAGAAGTTGAGAAGATTTCAATCTTCCTTTTTGAAAATCCGACTCAACATTATAGCCTTAGTACGATAGCAAACTAGTCAAACGAAAACATACTCGTTTAACTAACCTCTATGAACTTAAACGCAATATAGAGTTACAAAACAAGCATTTTATCATCCGTTAAGCCGAAAAGGATTTACAAAACACTTAGTGGGAATATTTTAAGCGATCCGTGAAAATATTTTCGATTTTTACAAACAAATAGTATGTTTTTCCATCTTTACACAAAATTGCTGAAAAACGATTGCTTTCGCACTGTTTGTCGTACCCGATATATTTTTCGCCCCAAAAACCAAACCCGAAATAAATTTGGACTTGACATTTCACGTCCGGGCACGCGAATTGAGAAAATTGACCAAAATTGGGCCAAGGGGGAGGCACAATAATTTCCGACCGCCAACCCCTTAAAATATTGTTTTACTTGTTTCCTTTATACTTAAGCTAAATGAGAGATACTAAGGACACTTTCCATAAGTTAACAAAATATCCCTGCTGTTCTTCTTTACACACTCAAGAAACTCAAGGTATTTCACCATTTTCATCAATTTTAACATGTTTTAATTACGATTAATCTCATATAAACATAGTATAATTGCTAAAAAGCACTCCTAACCATGAAAAAAATTCTAAAAATGGTATAAAAACATGTTTTGATCACACATGTGTTAAGGAACCTGGTTTGATAGTTTTTTTGTCCATAAACACGGATTAGAGGGTTTAAAAGGCGTTTTTACGGTTCAAAATTTCTATTTAATACCCTAGCCGAAACCCTAAGTTCCAAGGCTGACATATTGACGAAACATGCTTTTTTTATGATATAGTACCTGTACCTAGCTTACATAGAAGCACACAAACCCATAAATTTGGTCAAGAGGGCAAAAACGGACGAAAACCGGAAAGGTAATGCCGAATTGCTCGATTACGGGCTGTTTAGAATTCTATTATGATGTGCACATTTTTAGGTTATAAAATTTTTCAAGGATATCAGGGACAATATGAGTGAGTCCCTGTACAAATTTTGTAATTTTTCGATTATCCAAGAATATTTGGCGAATTTATTACCGAATTGGGGCGTTTATTTGGGAAAAGTACTTAAAATGCATGAAAACTTATGAACTTTTATGGGGAACTCAGATTTAGTATAATATGATCACATATGAAATTTGGGGTCATTTGGAAAACCCTAGGTATGTTTTGTGGATTCGCGTTTATTCGAGTTTTTTGGCTCAAAAGGTGTATTTGTCAAGGTTGTTAGCTTCTGTAATTTTTATAGCTTGTTTTGGGAAGTATTTTGATCACTCAGAAATTTTTTAATATTTTTTGAAAACTGTTTGTTATAAACGAACAATATTCGGGATAAATACAGCATATAAAATGATTTTTATAAATTAATAAACTAGTAAGAAATATTTTTATAAAAATACAAATATTTTAATTGATAAGTTACTAAATTTTCATAATTTAGTGATTAACGGATAGTTAATTATGCTAATATGAAAATTAAACAAATTCAATTCAGATAAAAACCGATGAGTTCGTGATTAACAAACCTGTTTGAATATTGTTGGGACTTATATTTTAGATCGACGCATCGAATTATTATTATTATGGGTGAAAAATATATTAATATTATTGGTCTTATCCAACAGGGGGATGAAGTGAAGACCAATCCACAAATCCACAATACCACTACAAATAGACGATTAGGTCATGTGTTTCATGATGTGTGTGATATTTTGATGTATTGAGAGTTTCCACCCGAGGAAGAGCTCTCCCCGTGTGGCGAGCATTTTTGATTATGTATGTATGTATGAGTGTTCTTTGTGACAATCTTTTGAGTAATGAAATCATACCACTACATCTATCTATTTTTGTTTCGATTACAAGTGTTCATCCTATTATTGATTGTTAATCGAATCAAACTCTCCACATCCGTCCATAGATCTTTCAAGAGTGAATACATGTTGTTGATTCGATCCTAGCTCAGATCCGAGCTCTTCCGTTAATACCAACTATTCACGCTTCCGCACCGGGGCTCAGTTCTCACGAGTGGTTTCAGAGCTTTGGAAGCTCACTGAAGGCCATGGGACTGAAGGTCTTGAGATAAAGGTTGAAACTTTACAGGGTTTTCATTTGTCAAAGTCAAAATCTGAGAAGATGGATGACCAAGAAGTGTCTACAAACAAGATTCCAAGGTTACTCGGTCAATAGAATTACATAAAATGGAAAGTGTTGTTTGAAGTTGCTGTTAACTATAACGACACAAAACTTTGGTGTTCTATCTAGAAATAATCAAGCAGTTCAAAAACAAATGAAGAAAAGAGATGACAAAGAATTGTCGAGAAATAATCAAGCTGAAATTAGGGCTCTCATGGGAAATATTAACTGGTGTGAATCATCACACAAATGCCAAGGACATGTATAATGATGTCATAGAGATGTTAGAGGGAAATGTTGAGCTGAGAGACATAAAGAAAGACCGATTGAAGCAACAGCTAGACAGATTCATGTTTAAAGAGGGTGAATGACTGAAGTCTATGCTGCAAAGATTTATCATCACTGTTAATGAAATTAGAACCCCTAATATGCAGATTTCTGACTTTGAGCTAAACAAGAAACTGTTTTCCTCTTTATCTGTTGAATGGTATACAGCCAGCAAGTTCATAAAAGAGAAAGTGAACTTTCCCAATTTCAAGCTTGATGAGGTTATAAACTTTCTCCAAGCTGCTAAACATGGGATGATTGAGAACCACATGATTAAAGAAGAGAAGCCAAGCTTTCCTGTTACAAATGCTCTTGTGGCACCATTGAACAATCTTTCTGTCAAGAATCATCAGAGTCAACCAGTCATAGAAGAACCATCAGAGAGAGGATCAGTCTGCGAAGGAAGTTAGCCATATTCAATATCCAAATGATTGAAGATGATAATGACTCAACAACCAGTGGACGTCCTCCCATTGCTCAAAATTCAAGCCATGGGACTGACTACTAAGCATTATTCTCTATGTTCACAGACTCCTACAATGCCTTTGTTGCAAAAAACCTAATACACACAAGTGTGGTGCCTTGAACAAATTGATGCAGATGATTTGGAACATATGGACCTCAAATGGCAAGCGGCCATGTTGGCTGTGAGAAGCAAAAGGCTGTACAACAGGACAGGAAGATCAACCTTCTCTGGACCTAATGATAGAATCAGATTTGATAAATCAAAAGCCATCTGTTACAACTGCCCGAATCCTGGTCACTTCGCTAGAGAATGCAGTCTCCCAAAACAGCTTGGAAATCAGATAAATCAAGCACAATTCTACCAAAACCAGCATCAGAACAATCAGGGGTATCAACAGAGAAATCAGTCCATAAATCAAGATCCTTATCAACAACAAAATAGGCCCCAGCAACAAGTACAACCTCAACAGAGAAACTACCAACTGCGGATAACATTGACCATGAACAGAATGGTATTGCAGCTGATACATTAACAAATAAGGGGCAAATTTGGAATTCACTATTGCTGCTTCTCTTTTACATTCTCGAGTAAATGAGATTGTCTGTGTGTATTTGCCGCTAAAAGTCATGAGTAGAAAAATATTTTTGCAGCAAACACGAGCAGATTGTACAAACTTCTGATGCACAATGAAGTAGCAGCAAATTGGGGCATACGTGTAAAATCGTTGCTGATGCGTATTTATTTGTTGCTTGTTGCTGATCTGTGTATGCAAGGGTAGTATGGTAATTTGCTGCTAATCTTATTAATGTGCAATGCTACGTTGGTAATTGCAGTAAATGATACAAGTTTTAATGCAGAAAATATATGGTTTATGCTTGAAAAGTTAAGTGTTGATGCCCCGAGCATATCTTTTTTTACCCGAGCAAATCATAATTTTCTTCTCGAGCATATCTTTTTACTCACGAGCATGCTTGTGCTCGTGAAGAGAATTACTTGTTCTCATGAACAAAAAGCAAGTGTTTGTAAAATATTTCAAGTGTTTGAAAGATTTTTGAGATATTTTAATGAAGTTAACTATCAAAAGTCAAACGGGCCAAGATGATGTAAAGATTTAATATTTGCTAAATGCAGACTTTTTGACCATGTGCTTTTAACGAAAAATGTTTGCCCAAGTTTGAGTGAATGTTTTGAAGTGACTTTTTTGGTCAACTCAGCTGTTGATCGTGCGAGGTCAATGAGGGGCATTTTGTTCATTTTTGAAGACTTTTGAGCAAAAATTGGGCAAAATTCACCAAAACTGCATGACTTCAACAAGGTGCTTACAAGATCAAGATGGTTGATTTTCCGGGTCATTTCATGAGTTGACCAAGTCAAGTCAACTATCAACCACAAAAATATCATTTTATTTCATTTATTTTGAATTTCATCAACAATTCTTGATAGGGATGGTCAAGATTGTTAAACTTGAAGAGTTTCATGTTTTCACCCGCACTTGATTTGAAGACACGTTCTTTAAAGAGAATTGCAACGAAATTGGGGGAGAAAAATTCTATAAATTTCATTGCAAATTGTTAGCTTAAAATCAAGTGAAAGACTCATGTAAAGGAAAATATGATCAAGATCGATTAACAATTCGATTTTCTTCAAAGGCGTTTATTGGTTTGTGAGTTCTCGGATTTCCTATTACGTATAAATAGTTGGAAACTCTTCCTAAGAAAAGAAGTCACTTGAAATTCAAGAACGGGTTATAGTTTGATTCCGAATTCGGTTCTTAATTCGGGAAAGGTTTGAAGGGAGTTTTCAAAGAAAGAAGCGCGCTTTTGAAGTAAGTTTGATTATTTGATTATCATGCCGAGTTTATTTCCTTTCGTGTTGACCGATTGACACGATTCCGATTATTGGAGTTTGAAGCCTCGTTCTTATGCCCATAAAAATATCCACACTAGATAAAAGAGAAGATGGTCTAGATAAACAATGGGAGATGCTTATTGTGAGGGAAGAATTTGAATGAAAGGCGTCGGGTTATGAGGTAATCGTGAAAGTGATTTGATGGCATCGGTCTAAGGGTGAGATTGTTGGGACTTATATTTTAGACCGACTCATCGAATTATTATTATTATGGGAGAGAAATATATTAATATTATTGGTCTTATCCAACAAGCAGATGGAGTGAACACCAAGGCACAAGACCACTATTAATAGACGATTAGGTGATGTGTTTCATGATGTGTATGATATTTTGATGTGTTGAGAGTTTCCCCCAGAGGAAGAGCTCTCCCCGGGTGGCGTGCGTTTATGACTATGTATGTATGTATGAGTGTTCTTTGTGAAAATCTTTTGATTAATGAAATCATACTACTTCATCTATCTATTTGTGTTTCGATTACAATTGTTCATACTATTATTGATTTTTAATAGAATCAAACTCTTCACATCCATCATAGATCTTTCAAGAGTGAATATAAGTTGTTGATTCGATCCTAGCTCAGATCCGAACTCCTCCGTTAATACCGACTATTCACGCTTCCGCACCGGGGCTCGGTTCTCACAAATATAAGAACATCAATAGTGATAAAAAAACCATATTTTTGGACTAACTAAGTAAAAACGAACTTTTTGTGAGAAATCCGGACAATTTGGATGAATTATGCGTGTTTTTCTCCAAACCAAACTGAATAAACGAAAACGAGCCCCGTAGTGAATCCAGACCTCTAATTTGTGATCTTTCTTTATAACTCAATGATTTTAACAACCAACACGTTTACCCAAGCTTAAATCCCCATACCTATTTTCCAAACGCATAAACGATCAAGCTGGCCCAGCTGGTGAAACGGGAAACTGAGCCAAGTTCGGTATTAAGTACTAGCCATTGAACCACATCACAATCTAAGCTTATTGACACTTTCTGGGCGTAACAGCTATGCCAGATTGGATATACAGCCCAGTTTAGTATTGAGATTATAATAATATTAAAATATTATTATTATTATAATATTGCTTATAGGGACCCGTGATTGCGAGTCAAACAAACCTCGAACTGACGCGCTACAGAATACCGTTCAAACCGTGAGTTTCATGACCCCGCTTTTAAACTGTTTTATGAACTTTTGGGGTGAAAAACATGTTGATATATATTTATATACATGGAATTGTTTGATAATGGGAATTACCTAAGTGTTAAGACATGAAAGTCCCCACTAACACGGTGATTAACTTCGAGCCGGTGGCTTCTTAATAGAACTATTTGTTTGACAAACCCAAACGGGGCCAGAACGGTTTACTAAGACCATATCCTGTTTGCACATGTCCATAATTATACAAACAAACTATGTAGTGTTAGGCATGGCTACTTGGTGCATGTTTCGGGCGGAAGGGGGGCCACAGTGGTTGACTGCGCGTGGGAAATGGAGGCACGCAGCACTTACAAACAGTCCAGGCTTCACTGTTGCTTAGCATAATTACAACATAAACATATAAACAAATGTACTTATGAACGTACATACATACACACTCGCGTATTTACAAACTATGGCTGTTAGACGCATAACTGATTCTTGAAAGTCGTGAAACTCACCAACTACTTGTAGTTGACCCGCTTTAATATGCTTTTCAGGTATACCGGACTAGGACTAGAAAGTCAATGTGCTATGTGTTTGACTTACGATCAATGCGGGTAACTTGATGCAAATGTGCTAGTAAGAAGTAAAGCCGCTTAACGGGTTGGATTTAGTTTGTACCACCTAGTCGTAAAGAAGTTAGATCAATGTAAAATATTGTAAACTAGTTTGTATTGTTCTTTATAAACAATGTGGTTGATACCAGAGGTGTATGTTACATTTACGTTTTACGCTTCCGTAATTTGCTTAATGGGGTGTGACAGAAGTTGGCATCAGAGCCATTAGTTATAAAGGATTAGGTTATCCCTTCGGATACCTTAAATATAACCGTAGGCTAGATTGTCTCTGGGAAAATAATTATATACTGATGGATGCCGGGATAAACTCGAAGGGCAAGTGAGTTTTCATGGTCCGGAACATAATAACAGACTTGCTTGTTCGAGAGAATTCGGGGAGAGTCGCGGAACATACTAGAAGGTAAAAATTGCATCATATGTGTATAAAAGGTAATGCTAAGTGTGTGTGTGTATAACATGCATACGTGCTTATCTGGAACAAGGTGTTGTACGTGTACACACTGTACTGTCGATAATATTAAATCTTATAGTAACGAACATTATATTCAATTATAATCAATATTAATTCCAATTATAATTAAATTTATATTTTACTAAAAATAATATTATATTTTATCGTAATTAATGTCACACCTGGTCATAACAAATACAAAATTTTATTTCTACCCTAATTAATAATATCCTTTACTCTGATTCATACTATCGAAAAAATATTATTTTTTATGACAAATCGTTGAACCGAAAGATTTCGATATCGGTAGCCTCATATCGGATGAAGAACCGGTGTTACCTATAAACGAGAATTTTGATAAAGCTTTATCGATTCCAAAATAAATCTTATTGTATGATAGAATCATAGACCGAGCTTAATATTCAAGACCCAGAAAGGAACCGTGGGAGGTGTGCTCTACATATGTTCATCTCAAGGTAACACAATACTTCTCAATTTGGCCTAACTTTTATTTCATATATCTATTTTCCAACAGTCAATTGAGCTGTTTTTTAGTCATCCTTCCACTTCTGTTATTCAAAATCAAACACTATTCTCAGGGGAATACCTAGCAACAAGCCCAATTTATGAACTTATAAATATAATAATTACCTTTCAAAATCCTCGATTATATAACAGACCGTAATCACCTGTGTATACCAGTTACCAGATGTAGTTCAAAAATCTTTCATATCATCAGTACAACCATGCTAAACTCATCTAATGTACAAACTTATCAAATCATCTGCGTACGAGTATCTCCAACCACTTCTATATTTTACCACTCTGATCGATTTGTTACAAAAGAGAAACTTCACGCTCGCGAACCAATGATTTGTCTTGGCATGTAGAGAACACACTTACTCCCAACTCATAAATTATCACTTTTAGTAGACCCAGCATGCTTGCGGGTGCTGAATGACCAGATGAAAGAATATTCAATAAATATATTTAATTTCATGCAAAGGTCAAGGGGAATATACAAATGCCTCCCGATTATAACAAATTGTTTAAACGTATAACAAACAAATGTCTACTAACGGGAGAGGCAGGATAAAACAGTTACCCAATGGTGGCATTATACTGGAATGATTGTTGTACAAGCTGTGAATTACTCATGATTATTATACTGGGTGTTCAAATAGACAAGGATAGTGTGGCACTGTTGTGTATAGTTTCGATACTCCATGCCCTGGTGGTGTGCTATGTTGATATGGAGGATGATTTGGATCTTTTATTATTAATATTGACCCTTACCGGGCTAAAATTTCTTGTCACTAGGTGACAACTTTCGATAAATACATGCAAACAACGGCGTTATGAGGCTAAATCTATATACTATCCTTGGTATATGGATACATGATTCGATGTGTGTGATATATATGTGCTATTTGAAATACTTGAGTTTTAGCTAAAGTAATTCCCTGGGCGATAAGAATATAGGAAATTACTAGCCATGTATCATTATAGGGTGGCCCCGAAGATAACAAACACGTGATCCAAGCAATTGTGGTCGAGTTGATTGTTCGGCAATTGCAGATAGTAACTCTGACAATAGCAGCGTGATTCGCTGCTGGCATTAACTCGACAGTGAATACAAATCAAATGCCAAACACTAATACGACCACAAATATTATTTCATCGCCCAATACTAATATAGTTACAAATGTTATTTCTTGATAAATACTAACATTGTCACGAGTAATACTCCCCTACTGAGCACTAATGTTACTATGAATAATGATAAATTCCCCCACTAAATGCCATTGGAAACGAAAAGCTCTTACCGAACATGAATACCTGTCGTAACAACCCTGATCCTTCACGACGGGAATGCTCGTTTAAACAATTTATATCATGTAAATCTGTAAATTTTAGTGGTACTAAAGGATCAAATAAGTTAGTTAAATGGATTTAAACGATAGAGTCCATTATCAATATCCGAAGTTACCCATCACATTTGTGATAAATAACGATTATACGAACTCGGGAACCAGAGAGGAAACCAACCGTATGACTTAGACAAAACATAAAACCCCTATATTGATTCATATTCGTCTAAAGAATGAATTCCAGAAATTAGAACATGAATCCGAGAAATAGAAAGCAAAAAGTGTGGATCAACTAGAATACACAAACTATTCTAATGATCTAGTTTGACTGATTCCAGGGTTAGTAGCCCGGAAGTAGAGACCTTAGCTAATTCAGTTAACCACTTAACTTTTGAGAATGCCATGACACAATCCGTTGTGATAGATTTTGATTTGGTCAAAAACAGTGTATTGAGAAAGCCCAGGGAATTCATCTAGTACAAAACAAACTAATTCCGAAACAGCGGTACAAGAGCTACAACAAATTAAACATGCGTGCCCTACAACTCAAAATAATACGACAATCAACTTTAGTTCAGAATGAAGCATATACATTGAACCTTCACCAAGAGAGTGGTTATGTAATCTTTATCACATAAGGGAATACCGAACAAAGGTATTTAATAAAAGGGGGAAGCTTGGACACTATGCCTGTAGTTGTGGAACCATTATGAACACTGTAAACCGAATGTTCTAATTACATCGTTCAAAGTTACCTCAATCACAACTAATTCCCTAACAACTGATGACAAACCAACATGCTTACTATGAGTGTGGCAGTACGAAACCCTCCAAAAAGAATTGTTTCAGGTTAAACCAAGAGCAAAAATCGACGTCTAGCTCAGCTCGAGGTCCCGTTTAAATAACTGGATCAGATACAACACGACAAGACTTAAAGATGGTAAAGGGTGCATTCATAAATTCTGATTAATATGCTTCATTCTCGTTCGATATAGACAATGATAGAAGTCTTATTCCCACTACCTTCTTATCCCCGAGAAATATATCGGTTAGTGAACTAATAGATCCTTATGCTATGGACTTCACTAATGGTAAACCTAGAAATGTTAACCATATACTCCAAAACTATCCTATTATCCTAAATAACCAACCATTTTTCAATTGTCAGTACAAACTGGTTAGCTAAATACAAGGCGGAAATTGTGTGTAATGACTAATTAGTTAAAATTCCTCTATCGGATGATGAAGCGATTATGGTACAAGGAGAGAAGTTTGGTTCAATATCGCCTCTCGTGTCTCATCTTAAATTATTAAAGCGCTTACGCCAAGGGTGTATGGCATTTCTGGGAAACATAACCATAAAAACTCTTGGACTCGGTATGCCTAAGACACATATTATTATTGATGTGGCTAGTACGTCATGATCCAAGTCGGGTCATACCCAATAACAAGCAAGACAAACACCAATTATAGTTGTTCATAAATGATATGATCATTAGTAAATAAATATTGACACTTTTGTTTTTTAGAAAGGGCTTTCTAAATACAATGTACTTGTGTAATAACTAAATCATATGGATGATTTATATTTTATGACAGAATATTACATAGCGTTATTTAAGTTGGTTAAATAACAATATGTAAACAAAATTAACCTTGCATTTTATTATGTTGTGTAACTTTTAATTATAAAAGTTTACATAACATTTTTTTTATAACAAAGTTTTATGTTATAAAAGGGTTTTTAAAATTTTGAACATGAGAAGGGAGAGGTGGCTCCCCCCCCCCCCCTCTTTCTCTCTTCAATATTTTATTATTATTCTCCACTTAGTGGAGGCATGCAATTGATTCCATTGGTTCCATGGGAGGTACCAATTATGAAAGACTTATGTGTTTCTTTCTTTCATTTATCTCTCATAACTTACACAACACAAATTAATAGAACACAAGACTAGAGGAAAAATCCTCTACTCTCTCTTCCTCTCTTTGGACAGCCAAGAGCAGGGGACCAAGGAGTGTTGTCAAGTGTTACCAAATCCTAGCTGCAAGTGGTGTTTGTTGGAAAGCTTGGGGTATGCTAGCTTGAGGAGCTTCATATTCAAGTTCTTGCCTTCTTCATCATCATCTCCTTCCTCTTCCTTGGATTTTAAAGGTAGCTTTAACATGCATGGACTTATAGTGACATGCGTGTGTTGGATAGTATGTATTTTGTATTTGGATCTGGATTTGGGTTTTGCATGTGCAAAATAGGTTTTATATAACAAGATTTAAAACTAATTTCCGCTGCGTTTTTCATAAAATTGGGATTTTATGACTTTGATAATCTTGTTAAAACCCAACAATGGCATCAAGAGCCGCTTAAACGGATGCATGCTTCATTAGACCCAAAAATTTTCGGGTTTATGGTGGGGTTTTTATGGCCAAAAATTTTAGGGGTTTTGGTTACCCATGGTTTTTCAAGGTTATACTTTACATGCAAGTGTTAATCTTGAAAAACTAAGTCATTTGGATAATTAATTGTGTGGTTTGGACAAAACCCAGAAATTTCGGTTTTGTCAAGTTTGGCCGAAAGTTTCAAGGGTCAAAGGGGAACCATTTAGGTCTTGTATTATTGCATATATGGATATGCATTGGATGTTCATAACCTAGCCATGACCTTGTGTTTGGTTGAATGATTGTGTTGATATGTTTGTTCATTCAAATGGTTGTTTGTTCATTCAATATGATTGTAATATTTATTTGGGTTTGTAATCTATTTATTTATTTCTATTGGTTTGTAATTATAAGTAGATTAGATGCATTTCTTTTACTAGAGAAAAATGCATTAGGATAGATTTTTGTAAAAGAAGATGCAAGGAAGGAGGCCCAAATCAAATGAAGGAGACCACAACACGGGGGTGAACACTTGGAGCATTTGGATGCAGGATCAAGTGGGAGTTCACCAAAACAAGCTCATGTCCTTTTGAGTCCCTTAGGAGAGACTTTTTGACACACTTGTCTTCGATCAACAAGTGTAGTCAACATTAGGAGGCTACGGTTATGAACTTGTGGATGTGTATTTTATGCTTGCATGGTTGATATACTTTTGTGTATGTTAAATTTATTACAATTTGGATTGTTAACCACTTAAATCAACAACTAGCATAAAATTGGTTCCTTAGAAACGTTAGGTAGTAAAAAAATGGTTTTAGTAAAGGCTAATAATTTCATAATAAAATGGGTTTTATTAATAGGAACTTTGAAAAATGGGTTTTTCAACTAAGTACCATACATTTGAATGCATGCAAATGAAAGGTACATAAAAGGTTCTCCAATCTAGAATTTTGAAAACTAAAATCCCTTTTATAAAATAAGTTAAACACCATCCTTTTATACGACATTCGAATTACTTGGGAACTCGGTGTGGGATAAAGGTCACCTAACCGCATTAGAGGAAACTTGTGAGTTTGAGGTGGGTTTGCCATATTTGTGGGATAATGGTCACCTAACCACTTGTATGTGTAAACTCACACGTGTGTGTAAGTAGGACGACTTAAATTTGAAACCATGTGAATAGGGTCACCGAAGCATGGTGTACAATGGTGTTGATGGGATTAAACATGCCGACTAAACATAAGATGTTTTACCGATCCCATAAAACTAGAATTTGCAAAGGGTCGCAATCGTCAAACGTTGACTACCTTGTTAATTTAAATAGTAGGATAAAGGTCACCTAACTAATTTTTGAATGTAACGTTGGGTTCTAGAGTTTAATCATTAATTGTCTTGGGGACATAAAGGGTATTAGCGATTAAAATTAATTGATATCGAAAATACTAAAATTGAGCTTTGTTATATTTGTAGATGGCAACAATCAACAAACCACCTAACCTATCATTGATATCTATTCTCGATAAGGATCGTCTAAACTATACCAACTTTATGGATTGGTATCGAAACTTGAGAATCGTTCTCAAGAAAGAAAAGAAATACTACGTATTAGAGGATCCTATTCCCTATGAACCTAGTGTTGACGATGTCCAAGACCATAACCATTGGGTTTAGCACAATGAGGATTCGGTGCAAGTTTCTTGCGTCATGTTGGGAATTGTGATTCCCGAGATTCAAAAGGATTTTGAACTTCATGGGGCGTACGACATGATCACCCAACTTAAGGAAATGTTCCTTACACAAGCTAGGGTGGAACGCTTTGAAACGGTTCGAGAACTTCATGCATGTCGTATGGAAGAAACCCAATCGGTCTCATCTTATGTGCTTAAGATGAAAAGCCACATTGATCATCTCGAGCGCCTTAATTGTCCCGTCTCAAAGGAGTTAGCCACGGATTTGATCCTAAATGGGCTAACAAATAGGTTTGAGACATTTGTTATGAAATATAACATTAATGGGTGGGACAAGAGCATTGGTGAGCTTCACGCAATGCTCAAAACGGCCGAGACGTGAATGGGTAAAAAGGTTTTACCCGTTCTCACAATCAATGAGGGACGCAATAGGAAGAGGCATCACCCAGAACCCAAGGCAACGGTTGCCAAAGGCAAGGGACAACACATGGGCAAGTTCAAGGGAAAGGCAAAAGTGGAACCACCCAAACCGAAGAAGCTAAAGGTTATCTCGGAGGATCCATGCTTTGGATGTGGGGTGATAGGACAATGGATGAGGAATTGTCCAACCTATCTAAAAGAGTTGAAAGCTAAGAGGGATGCGGGGGAAACCCCGTGTACAACTTTCACGATTCATGTTGATCTTAATATCATTTCCTCTAACACATGGGTATTGGATACCGGATGTGGAACTCATATTTGCAATTTATTGCAGGGGTTCAAGGGAAACAATGGATTCAAGAAAGGAGATATTAGTCTCTTCATGGGCAACGGAGAAAAGGTTGTTGTCGAATCCCGAGGAGACTACACATTGAAGCTTCCAAATGGTTTGGAAGTTATTTTGAAAGACATTTTATATGCTCCTAGTTTGACTAGGAATTTTATCTCCGTTTCTTTGTTAATACAATGTGGTTTTGATTTAATGTTTGTGGACAATGGAATTTATGTTTTCATGAATAATGTCTTTTATTATAAAGCAATGCCGTCTAATGGCATTTAAGAATTATTTCATAATAACACATCCTTTGATAACATGTTGTACCAATCAAGAACCAAGAGACTCAAAATGAATTTGAGTAAGACTTATCTTTGGCATTGTCGCCTTGGTCATATAAACAAAGATCGCATACATACATTTCAAAAGAATGGTCTTTTGGAATCAAGTGAAGATGATTCATTTGATAAATGTGAGTCTTTTTTACTTGGAAAGTTGACCGAGGACCCCTTTAATGGGACAAATGAAGGGGCAAAAGACGTATTGGGTATCATACATTTGGATATATGTGGTCTTTTTAAGACAATGACAAGGAATGGTGAAAAATACTTCATTACCTTTATCGACGATTATAGTCGTTATGGGTATGTGTACTTGTTAAGAGACAAAGATGAAGACTTTGAAATGTTTAAAGTCTTCCAAAATGAAGTACAAAATCAACTTCATAAAACCATCAAAGTACTTCGTTCGGATAGCGGAGGTGAATACCTAAGTGATGCTTTCTGAGATCATCTTAGGAGTTGTGGTTTCATCTCACAACTTACTCCACCCGGAACACCACAACATAATGGTGTGTCCGAAAGGAGGAATCGAACTCTATTGGATATGGTTCGATCTATGATGGCAAGAAGCACATTGCCTCTATCATTTTGGGGTTTCGCTTTGCTCTCCGCGGCCCGTATTCTAAATATGGCCCTAACCAAGAAAGTGGACAAAACACCTTATGGAATATGGAATGGAAGGGTTCCATCATTGTCATATTTAAAGGTATGGGGTTGTGAGGCTTATGTCAAGAACAACACCCAAAACAAACTTGAAAATAGACCACTAAGTGTATCTTTGTAGGATATCCCAAGGAATCCTTGGGATATTATTTCTACAACACAACCGAGCAAAAGGTATTTGTTGCTCGAATGGCCGAGTTCTTGGAAACTAAGTTCTTTATGGAAGGAACTAGTAGAATGGTGGAACTCGAGGAGGATCGAGAACCACAAGTCGATACACATTTGGTTGATACTAGCAATCAACAAGAGGTTGTTGAGAATGATCAAATGGTTGATCAAGACACACAAAACGTTCGCAAATCCGGTAGAATGTGACATTTGAGCCAAAACAAGGTACACCTCAGTCCGGTAGAATTAGTCATCCACCCGAAAGATATGGATTTTTCATGGATGGATGCTATGTGGTAGATTCGGGTGAACCCACCACATACCATGATGCAATGTCACAATCCGATTTTGACAAATGGCTTGAAGCCATGAACGTTGAGATGCAATCCATGCATGACAACCAAGTGTAGGATTTGGTTGTAGCACTTCTTAATTCCAAACGGATTGGAAGTAAGTGGGTTTTCAAGAAGAAAACCGATATGCATGGAAACTTGGATACTTATAAAGCAATACTTGTAGTAAAAGGTTTCACTCAAACTCAAGGGGTTGACTGTGATGAAACTTTTTCTCCCGTAGCAATGCTAAATTTTATTAGGATATTGTTTGCTATAGCCGCATATTAAGACTAGAGATATGGCAAATGGATGTCAAAACCGCCTTTCTAAATGGGCTTCTTGAGGAAGATGGATATATGGTTCAACCCGAAGGTTTTGTCGATCCACAACATCCTAAAAAGGTATGCAAGTTAAAGAAATCATTCTATGGATTGAAACAATCATCTAGAAGTTGGAATCACCGATTTGATGAAGAAGTTAAGAAATTTGGATTCATCAAGAATGGTGATGAAGCTTGTGTGTATAAGAAAGCTAGTGGGAGCATCATTACCTTCTTAGTATTGTATGTTGACGACATGCTACTATTTGGGAATGACATTCCAACCATGGAAGGGGTAAAAGCATGGCTTGGAAGTTGTTTTTCTATCAAGGATCTTGGTGAAGCCGCCTATATTTTGGGAATAAAGATCTATAGGGATAGATCAAGGTAGTTGATAGGTTAAAACTAAAGTGCATACATTCACAATATCTTGAAGAGGTTCAAGATGGAGAACTCTAAGAAAGGTTTGGTACCTATTCAAAGAGGAACGATATTGAGTAGGTCCCAATGTCCAAGCTCAAAGGATGAGAAAGAGAAAATGAATGGAATCCCATACGCATCGGCTATTGGATCCATCATGTATGCAATGGTATGCACTAGACGAGATGTGTCATGTGCTTTAAGCATGACAAGTAGATTCCAACATAATCCGGGAAGTAGCCATTGGATGGCGGTTAAGAGTATATTAAATTACCTTAGAAGGACTAAGGACATGTTTCTAATATACGGTTCGGGTGAGGAGGAACTCGATGTAAAGGGTTACACAGATGTGAGTTTCCAAACCGATCAAGATGATTCTAGATCACAATTGGGATATGTTCGTTATGAATGGTGGGCAGTCTCTTGGAAGAGCTCAAAACAAGATGTGGTAGCTTTGTCCACCACGGAAACAGAATATATCGCCGCCTCATTGGCAGCTCAAGAAGCTGCGCGGATTAGAAAATTCATTTCCGACCTAGGGGTGGTCCGTACTATTCAGGACCCTCTATAGATCTTTTGTGACAACGAGGGTGCGATGGCGCAAATCAAGGAACCTCATGCACATCAAAAGACGAGGCACATTGAGCGGAGGTTCAACTACATAAGGGACGAAGTTGAAAAAAGAAAGATATGTATTCGCAAAGTTCACACCGATCAAAATATTGCGGATCCACTCACGAAGCTCCTTCAAAAGCCAATGCATGAGGGTTATACTTGTGCCTTAGGACTTCGGTATTCTAGTGATTGGATATGATTGAATTTTGTATTTGGATATCGGAAAAATTGTTATTTTGACTCATTCATATGATTATTGTTTATGATTATGACATTTTGAGTTATGTTCCATTTTAGCTTGTTTAAATCCATGAATAAGTTACTTATTCTAAATGTCCGTAGTCGCTCATAATTGTGGGAACAAATATGAAGGTAAGACTATTATGAACTTGGATTGGTGGATATTCATGGGATATGAATATAGAGCAAGGGTTGCTGCCAAGGTTACTACATGGAATCCTTGTGATTGATCATAAGTAAATTTGAGTAAAGGCAAATATCATTGTATCCTCCGACCTGAGATACATATTGGGTCTTGATATTCACCGAATATTGTACTTTAACTTAGTTCATCGCTGCTCTAAAACGTGACAGTATATAAGGCTAAGATCAGGTCTGGTACAAGGTGATTGTGAGAGACGTATGTAGTCAAGAGGGGATTTGTCCCTCTTATTCGTTGAGAGTGAGATGTATAAGGCCTGAAAGTTAAATAAACAGAGAATGATCACTCTGTGTCTCTGGATTTGACATGACTTCTATGGCAAAAGGATAAATGATAAATGTCCCTAAGTCATTTCAAGTACGGGACTTCAAGGGGATGATGTTATTGAATGGCACTTCGTTATGCGTATTAGGGGTAGTAATCCGTAGTTAGGCGGTATTTGCTACTTGCATCAATCTTCTATGTATCTTGTGCAAGTGGGAGATTGTTGGACTCGGTATTCCCAAGACACATATTATTATTGATGTGGCTAGTACGTCATGATCCAAGTCGGGTCATACCCAATAACAAGCTAGACAAACACCAATTATATTTCTTCATAAATGATATGATCATATAAATATTGACATTTATGTTATTTAGAAAGGGGTTTCTAAAATACAATATACTTGTGTAATAAATAAATCATGTGGATGATTTATATTTTATGAGAGAATATTACATAGTGTTATTTAAGTTGGTTAAATAACAATATGTAAACATAATTAACCTTGCATGTTTATTATTTTGTGTAACTTTTAATTATAAAAGTTTACATAACATTTTTTTTATAACAAAGTTTTATGCTATAAAAGGGTTTTTAAAATTTTGAACATGAGAATGGAGAGGTGGCCCCCCCCCCTTCTCTCTTCTATATTTTATTATTATTCTCCACTTAGCGTAGGCATGCAAGTGATTCCATTGGTTCCATGGGAGGTACCAATTATGAAAGACTTATGTGTTTCTTTCTTTCATTCATCTCTCATAACTTACACAACACAAGACTAGAGGAAAAATCCTCTACTCTCGCTTCCTCTCTTCCTCTCTTTGGACGGCCAAGAGCAAGGGACCAAGGAGTGTTGTCAAGTGTTACCAAATCCTAGCTACAAGTGGTGTTTTTTGGAAAGCTTGGGGTATGCTAGCTTGAGGAGCTTCATATTCAAGTTCTTGCCTTCTTCATCATCATCTCCTTCCTCTTCATTGGATTTGAAAGGTAGCTTTGACATGCATAGACTTATAGTGACATGCATGTGTTGGATAGTATTTATTTCGTATTTGGATCCGGGCTTGGGTTTTGCATGTGTAAAATAGGTTTTATACATATGAAATTAAAAAGATTTAAAACTAATTTCCGCTGCGATTTTCATAAAATTGGGATTTTATGACTTTGATAATCTTGTTAAAACCCTACAAAAACCCCAATGAAACATATAGGAGATATCCCTGTAGTACTCGAATACTCAAATTTCTTTCCTGATGAACTTCCCGGAATACCACTATCAGACAAGTTAAATTCTGAACTGACCTAATCCTTGGGACAACTCCTATCGCCAAGGCACCTTATTATCTGGCAATCTCCAAAAGGTAAGAACTAGTTACCCAGCCACAAGAATTATTAGATAAAGGCTTTATACGACCTAGCTATTCTTTGTGGGAAACATCGGTGCTGTTTGTAAAGAAGAAGAATGGAAACTTTAGGAGGTGCAATGATTACCGGGAACTAAACAAAATCATCTCAAAAACCAACATCCCCTCCAATGAATATTTGTTCAATCAACTTCAGGGAGAAAATTACTTCTTGAAAATCAACCTAAGATCCGATTTCCATCAAGTTAAAATCCAAGAGAAAGATGTTTATAAAACGGCGTTTCGAACTCAATAAGGTCACTATGATTTTTAGTTACGCCTTTTGGGTTGACTAATGCACCCGCAGTCTTCATGGACCTCACGAACCCAGTTTGTAAACTGTACATCAATAAACTCGTTATAGTATTTATCAATGACATCTTGGTATATTCGAAAACCAAGGTGAACGACTCTTAGGACACGTTGTTAGTAGTCACAGAATTCTCGTATACCCGAGCAAAACTGGTAAACACCAAAGTCACCAAGGGAAATTCGCAAAATTTTAAGATTAGCCAGGTATTACCAATGCCTTATTGAAACTTGTTCAGTATAGCCTAACCTTTAACTCTTTCAATCCAAAAAGGCCGAGTTTATGATTGGGGAGAAGAATAATAAACGACCTTTCAATTGCTAAAACAGAAACTATACTAGGCCAGATACTAAGTCTCACAGAAGGAACTAACGACCTTGTAGTTATTTTTGATTTTTAAAAACAAATAGTATGTTTTTCAAATTTTACACAAACATTGCCGAAAAAACGATTAATTTCGTACTGTTTGTCGAACCCGATATATTTTTCATGCCAAAAACCGAACCCGAAATAAATTTGGACATGGAATTTCACGTCCGGGCATGCAAATCAAGAAATTGGGCCAAATTTGGGCTAAGGGGAACGCCCAATAATTTATGGCCGCCACCCCCCATAAAATATTGTTATACTTGTTTCCTTTATACTTAAGCCAAATGAGTGATATTAAGGTCAGTTTCTAGAAGTAACAAAAATGTCCCTGCTATTGTTCGTTAAAAACTCAAGAAACTCAAGGTAATTTCACTATTTTCACCTATTTTAACATGTTTTAATTATGATTAATCTCATATAAACATAGTATAATTGCTAAAAAGCATTCCTAACCATGCAAAAATTCTAAAAATGGTACAAAAACATGTTTTGATCACACACATGTTTAGGAAACTGGTTTGATAGGTTTTTGTTTTTTGCCATAAACACGGATTAGAGAGTTTAAACGGAGTTTTTACGGTTCAAAAGTTCGGTTTAATATCCTAGCCGAAACCCTAAGTTCCAAGGCTGCGATATTGATGAAACATGCTTGTTTTATGATATACTACCTATTCCTAGCTTACATGGAAGCACACAAACCTGGAAACTAGGTTAAAAGGGCAAAAACGGACGAAAACCGCAAAGGTAATGCCGAATTGCTCAATTACGGGCTGTTTAGGGTTCGATTTTGATGTGCATATTGATAGGTTATACAATTTTGCGGGGAAATCATAGACAATATGATTGAGCCCCTGTACAAATTTGGTAATTTTTCGATTATGTGAGAATATTTGGCGAACTTATTACCGATTTGGGGCGTTTATTTGGGAAACAAACTTAAAATGCTTGAAAAATTATGAACTTTTGTGGGGTACTTAGATTTGGTATCATATGATCACAAATGAAATTTTGGGTCATTCGAAAAAACCTAGCTATGTTTTGTGGATTTGAGTTTATTCGAGTTTTCATAGTCATTTTGGGCTGAAAAAGTGTATTTGGCAAGGTTTTTAACTTCTGGAATTTTTACAGGTTGTTTTGGGAAATATGTTGGTCACTCAGGAATTTTGTCGTATTTTTTGGAAATCGTTTGGTATAAACGGATAATTTTCGGGCTAAATATAGCATATAAAATAATTTTTTATATATTAATAAATTAATAAATAATTCTACAAAGAATTTTATAAAAATCTATATATTTTAATTGATATGTGGCTAAATTTTCATAATTTTATACTTAAAGGATAATTAATTGTGCTAATATAAAAATTAAACAAATTTAATTCTGATAAAAATCGACGAGTTCGTGATTAACTAACCAGTTGGAATATCAGAACATCAAGAGTGATCAAAAACCATATTTTTGGACTAATTAAGTAAAAACGAACTTTTGTGAGAAATCCGTACAATTTGGATAAATTATGCGAGTTTTTCTCCAAACCAAACTGAATAAACGGAAACGAGCCCCGTAGCGAATCCAGACCTCTAATTTGTGATCTTTCTTTATAACTTAATCATTTTAACAAACAACACATTTGCCCAAGCTTACATCCCCCATACCTGTTTTCCAAACACATAAACGATCAACCTGTCCTAGTTGGTAAAACGGGGAAACTGAGCCAAGTTCGGTTTTAAGTATTAGTCATTGAACCACATCACAATCTAAGCCTATTGACACTTTATGGGCGTAACAGCTATACCAGATTAGATATACAGCCCAGTTTAGTATTAAGATTATAATAATATTAAAATATTAATATTATTATAATATTGATCATAGGGACCCGTGATTACGAGTCAAACAAACCTCGATATGTCGCGCTACTGAATACCGTTCAAACCGTGAGTTTCATGACCCCACTTTTAAAGTGTTTTATGAACTTTTGGGGTGAAAAACATGTTGATATATCTTTATATACATGGAATTGTTTGATGATGGCAAGTATCTAAGTGTTAACACATGAAAGTCCCCACTAACACGGTGATTAACTTCGAGCCGGTGGCTTCTTAATAGTACTATTGGTTTGACAAACCCAGACGGGGCCAGAACTGTTTACTAAGACCATATCCCGTTTGCACACGTCCATAATTATACAAACAAGCTATGTAGTGTTAGGCATGGCTACTTGGGGCATGTTGTGGGCGGAAGGAGGGGCCACAGTGGTTGACTGCGCGTGAGAAATGGAGGCACGCCGCACGTACAAACAGTCCAGGCTTCACTGTAGCTTAGCATAATTACATCATAAGCATACAAACAAACGTACTTATGAACGTACATACATACACCCTCACGTATTTACAAACTATGGTTGTTAGACGCATAGCTGATTCTTGAAAGTCGTGAAACTCACCAACTACTTGTAGTTGATCCGCGTTAACATGTTTTTCAGGTATACCGGACTTGGACTAGAAATTCAATGTGTTATGTGTTTGAAGTAAAGCAGCTTAACGGGCTGGATTTAGTTTGTACCGCCTAGTCGTATAGAAGTTAGATCAATGTAAAATATTGTAAACTAGTTTGTATTGTTCTTTATAAATAATGTGGTTGATACCAGAGGTGTCTATTACATTTCCGCTTTACGCTTCCGCAATTTTCTAAATGGGGTGTGACATAGTTATAGACTTGAACAAATCACACCATCTAGCGCATATTTTTACTTATGCGCCACAAAAATTATGCGGTAGACCATAGGTGTCAGAACCGGGGATCAGGTGCAACCTTAGATAGGTCGACAAGAGCACATAGATCCAATACCCAAAGGCCTATCGAATACCCCGGCAAAATCAGGATATTTAACGGATGGGAACGAAGGTGTGAAATAATGACAACGAAACAGTAAAATATATTCTGAAAAAACAATATCAAAGACTAAGATTCACTACATTTAGTATAACATTTAATGTAACAGTGAAGCTCTTTAACTACTTTACTTCTAACTCAAATGCTCATAATATCGTTCACAATCCGAACACGAAACACATAAGCAATCTATTCCACCTTTATGATTACCTGAAAAGCATGTTTAAAAACGGTCAACTACAAATAGTTGGCGAGTTTCATAAGTTTTAACGAAATCAGTTTAGCGTACCACACGGTCATAGTTTGTATGTACGCGCATATGTGAAAATATGTATTTATGTTTGTATATATATGTACAACCGTATCTTTGTGTGTACATATGCACACATGTAAGTTTATAATATAAGTTCGAATTTGCAATGAAATAGTGGTTGTTTGTTCGTATTGCGTGTTTTCATTTTCCATATTTAATCAACCACTGTGGCCCCTCTTCCGCCCACAACTGTTCCACATAAAATCAACCACTTTGGCCCCCCTTCCGCCCACAACGGTTCCTCGTAACATCAATCACTGTGGCCCCCCTTTCGCCCACAATGATTCCACGTAAACTCAAATATTAGTCAGTGTACACACACAAATAATTAGTATTTTCTACACATAGGATTTCCTATGCCTATTCACATAGCATGTATATAGACACACATACACATATAGTATTTATCACGTATCACCAAACACTGTGGCTCCCCATCCGCCCACAATACGCATAATCACATTATTTTCTTAACATTCACATCATAATCAAGTTAGTTTGTTTAGTTGCAGTAGAACTTGGCTCATAGGCCATACTCAACTTTAGTTTGATACTATTGTGGCCCCCCTTCCGCCCACAATAGCCCCATGGTCATCACAGACCACGTTATTCCCCATAGCCGTTACAGACCACGTTATTCACTCATGGCCGTTACAGACCATGTTGTTCACCCATGGCCGTTACAGACCACGTTATTCACCCATGGCCGTTACAGACCACGTTATTCACCCATGGCCTTATAGACCATGTTATGTTTAACAATACACAACATATTCGTATAAACTTGTATTCACGTGTAATTTCATTATGTTTTGGTATTCGTACCATATTCACTTAATTTGTTATTCAAGAATACTATTCACCATTCATTCGCACGTAATCTATCGTTATGTTTGTACGAACTTTTTGTAAGTAAACGTTCAGGCAATTCATATCCTGAATCGTTTCCAGGTATATAACGTATATAAATATGCTTTTCACCCCCAAGAAGTTCGTAAAAAGTTTTAAAAGAGGGTCATGAAACTCACGGTTTCGTAGGCATTCAGTAAGAGGTCAACTCGGGGTTCGTTTCTCTTGCTATCACTTAGTCTCTATAGTCCATATTATAATAATATTAATATTTTAATATTATTATAATTTTTATACTAAGCTGGGCTGTATAGCTAGTCTGGGTGTGGCTGTAACACCCAGAAAGTGGCAATAGGCTTAGGTTGTGATGTTGTTTAATGTCTAATACTTAAAACTGAATTTGGCTCAGTTTCCCCGTTTTCCCAGATGGCCAAGTTGTTCGTTTACACGTTCAGAAAATAGTTATGAGGAAATAAGCTTGAGTAAATGTGTTGGTTAATAAAATAATTAAGTTATAAAGAAAGATCACATATTGGGGTCCCCGATTAGCTACGGGGTCCGTTTCCGTTTGTTCAGTTTGATTTGAGAAGAAACTCGCACAATCTATCCAGATAGTCCAGGTTTCTCTTAAAAAGGTTCGATTTTACTTAATTGATCCAAACATATGATTTTTGATCACTCTAGATGTTCTGAGTTTCCTGCAGATTCGTTAATCACGAACTTGCTGGTTTTTATCAGAATTGAGTTTGTCTAATCATCAAATTAGCATAATTAATTAACCGTTAATCATTAAATTATGAAAATGTAGTCACTTATCAAATAAAATATGTAGATGTTTATTAAAATATTTCTGGAATTATTTAGCAGTTTATTAATTTATAAAAACTCATTTTTCCTGCTATATTTAACCTGAAAATCGTCCGTTTATCCCAAACGATTTCCAAAAGTAAAAACAAAAATTCCTGAATACTCAAATTATATCCCAAATCAATCTGTATCAATTCCAGAATGAAACAACCTTGATCAATATTCTTTTCGGTTCAAATTCGGCTACAAAATTTTATACGAACGCATATACACAAAACACCCTTAAACTTTTCCAAATGATCCCAAACTTTATATGTGATCAAAATTTACAAATTCTGAGTTCCCAACCAAGTTTCATTATTTTTCAAGCATTTTAACTATTTTTCCCAATTAAACGTCACAATTCGGTAATAAATTCGCCAAATATTCTCGGATGGTCGAAAAATTACCAAATTTGCACAGGGACTCAATGATATAGTCCCTGATTTCCCTACAAAATTTCAAGACCTAAAAATATGCACATCACAACCTTATCCTAAACAGCCCGTAATCGAGCATTTCGGCATTACCTTGCGGTTTTCGCCCGTTTTCGCTCTCTTAATCCAATTTTCGGGTTCTCGTGCTTCTATATAAGCTAAGTAAAGGTCCTATATCACAAATCAAGCATTTATCATCAATTTACCAGCCATGAAAGTTAGGGTTTCGGTTAGGGTTCTAAACCGAACTTTTGAACCGTAAAAACGTCGTTTAAACCCTTTAATCCGTGTTTATGGCCAAAAAAGAGTATGATTTTGATTCCTAACCATGTGTATGATCAAAACATATTTTTGGATCATTTTTAGAATTTTTACATGGTTAGGAATGATTTTCAGCAATTATACTATGTTTATATGAAATTAATCATTATTAAAACATGTTAAAATGAATGAAAAATGGAAAAATTACTTTAACTTTTGCTATTCATGTGAAAGGGCAGAAAAATATGGTTCTTAAAGTTCTGGACTTTTGATATAATATGCTTAGCTTTCTTCGTAATTAAGTAACAAAAAAAATAATAAATTATAAGGGGGTAGCGGCCGGAAGATATTGGGCCTCCCCCTTGGCCCAAATTTGGCCCATTTTCTTGATTTGCGTGCCCGGGCATGAAACGCCAAGTCCAAGAATATTTTGGGTTCGGTTTTGGCGCAAAAATATATCGGGCACGACAAATACTGCGAAAACAAGTGTTTTTCAGCCACCTTATTGTAAATTTAGAAAAACATAATATTTGCTTGTATAAATCGAAAATATTTTCACGGATCGCTTAAAGCATCCCCAACAAGTGTTTGGTAGATCTTTTTTGGCTTAACGGATGATACAATGCGTTTTTCAGAACTATCTTTTGCGTTTAAATCCATAGCGGGTAGTTAAACGAGCATGTTTTTGTTTAACTAGTTTGCTATCATACTAAGGCCTTAAGATCAATATGTTGGCTTGTAATAGACATATATCACTTATAGATGGCCCCTCGGGATATCTGGGTCATAATCAGACCGTTCGGTTATTCGTTTGTTCGTTACGCAATAGGCGGTTAATCGCTTATTGATAAACAAATGCTAAGGCATACTTGATTTTGTCATAAATGTCACATTCTCCCCCAGTTAAGAAATTTCATCCCCGAAATTCAATATGTCAATTACACCCCTTTAGGGGAAGAGTTTATTAGTATCTGTTTCGGAATTCGTTCTTCTGTTTCTGAACACGTTTGATTCCCCATTGTGGATACTACCGAACTTATTCAGTGAAATTTTATTGAGTTGTAACTGTTTGATTTCCCCGTTCAAAATTTTCACGGGTTCTTCAATAGAGTTTAGTTGTATACTTGTTTTCAGGTGGTACTAATTTCATCCTGTCATTAAGGCACTCGTTCTGATTCGATATACATAAAATATCGAGAGTAAAATAATTTTGTTTAATACGTTACGGGGTTAACCTTCGAGGCAATTTTGTACAGTTCCATGTGTTTTCAAGTTGGCTTGTCGGTTTCATTAACTCAACTAACACCTTTCTAGAATCGTCATCTTCTCACATACATCGGTATAGTACTCTAGTTAGCCTCAAGCGACTTTCAGTTTTTTTCGATGCTACGAGCTTTATCTATGGTTTCCGAAATCGACAAGGGTTTTGTATTTTGGGGGTCGCCAATTTTCAATTGAATAGGGTGGCGAGTTACATTCTTGCTCGTATAATATAGTATATAGTCATTTGCATAATATTACGATGATTTTTAATGTACGAGGACTAAAATTATCGGTCTCAATTTCCTCAAATGTTTAAATGGTTTATTTGATTTGATTGTTTGTTAAAGAACAACAGACCGTGCTCATGTCGATTCGGGATCTAAAGTCTCATACACAACCCACCAAGAATAATATACGAAGTGGTTTTCTCGATCTGGAGTAACTAAGATGAGCTCCCTACATCGGGATACGATTAAGATGAGTTTTCTTTTCTTTTTTTTTTTCCAGGTATGTAGTTGACACAGATCGGAAGGAAGTATGCGGATTGGGTCAGTCAGTGAACTATTATATAGACGGTGTTGTTGTCTCGAGATGTTTTAGGAGCGTATGTTAAGAAGTCCATTGTAGTTTGTTTTTCCCCTTTTCAATGGGGTATTTCAAACTATTGTAACGTTCCCGAGGATTTTTAATATTCCACCTTAACTTATTATGGTGCACATCTTTATAGCACATGTGCCTATGATCTTTTACATACCAGTTCTTCCATAAATTTTGTTTACATCTTTATACTAGTACTCAGTCTAACCGAACATTTGGCCTGACTTTTCTTCGTTCATCAACCGGTTATTAAAGCTATAAAAGCTTGAAGTTCAAGTTTCGGCTCTTATATTAAAGTATCTCGTCGGTTTTCGCTATTATGATCGTTTAGCAATTCCACCCAATCTCCATATCTAACCTTTGTTTGAACTCAATTAACTAGTCCATACTGACTATTACATAATGACTCCTCACTTTCACCAGGAGTACATAGACATGGAATAGCTAGTTGTTTGGGTTGAGAGGGTATTTTTTTAACAACATGTTTAACAGCTATAGTTTTACCTTTAGTGGGTTCTATTAAAATAAGAATTTATTATTTTACTACCCAGTATATATATCCAAGGTAAAGGTTTGTAGAAACGATACCTCTATTAGTAGCCGCATTAAACAAAACTAAAGTATTCTAGTCACAGAATATATCCGTTACTTCGCTTAATTTATCTGATTTAATCACAATACGCGACCTCTAGTAGGGATGGAAATTGATGCTGGTTCTTGATTTTTTCTTCTCATTGCAACTGGATTCAAGCCAGGGCAGTCTCTCTTGACGTGCCCCATACTGCCACCTTCAATCAAGTATAACGGCTTATTATGGACTGTTATGGTGAGTTGGTTGTTGTCGGATTGGTTAGGGTCGAGGTAGTTGTGATTACTAAAGTTGGGTCAGTTGGTCTATAATATTCATAATAGCTCTACAATTACGGGCTTAGTGTACAACTTCCCCGCTTTTGTGACATACCTTAGTTCGACATTCTCTTATGTATAATAATTACATTTCCCACACTTTAATGAAAGTTCGTCTTATATTGTTCGTTCGGAACTAACGCTGATCGAAGTATCGGTTTAAGTTATAGGGCACGCACGTTTAGTTGTTTGTATCTCTTGTACCCCTGTTTCACAATTGGTTCACTTTGTACTAGATGCTTCCCCAGGCATACTCAACAAACTATTTCTGACCAAATCAAAAGCTACCACACTGGCTTATCTCACGACATTCTCAAAGATTTAGTGGTTAACTGAATTAACTAACGTCCTTATTTCCGGCTACTAACCATGGTACCAGTCAAGCCAAATCGTTAACACATTTTGTATTTCAATTTGTCTGCACCTTTCATTTTCAATTCCTCGGGTTCATGTTCTTAATTTCTTGGTTTCATTCCTTAGACAAAAATGTTTCGATATAACGATTTTAAGTCTTGTCCAAGTCATTTGATTGATTACCTTTTGTTCCCGAATTCGCATCATCGTTTTTCTACAATGTAAGGGCGTGGTCAAGAAATGTATAAGTGGCATACACAACTGTGCAATTTGAGGGCACTACTGGTACTGATAATAGGTTCTATTGCTTCGATTCATTTTACTATCCCATATGATCTTTTAGTACCACTAAAGTTTACAGGTTCGTATGACATAGATTGTTTAAACAAATATTCTCATCGTGAAGGATCACGGTTGTTACGACCAGTATTCATGTTCGATAGGAGATTTCCGTTTCCGATAGCATTTAATAAGGAAATTTATTAGTATTGGTAGTATCATAAATGTTTAGTGGGGGAGTATTATTTGTGACAATATTAGTATTTGTTGGGAGAACAACATATGCAACTGTATTAGCATTGGGCGGGGAGATAGTATTTGCGGCCGTATTAGTGTTTGGCATTTGATTTGAATTCATTGCCGTGTTAATGTCAACAAAAAATCGCGTTGCTGTTGTCAGACTAACTGTCTGCAGTTGCCGAGCAAACATCTCGGCCACCACTGCCTCAAATAGTATGTTTGTTTTCTCCGGGGCCGTTCTATAATGATAACCAATTATACCGTAACTAATAATAGTTCACTACACAACTCGTCACAAAAGGAATCCACATTAGCAACTAATCAAGCATTTCAAATTGCACATGTGTATTACATATCTCTATCCATGTGTCTATATATCAAGGATAGCACATCGATTTAGCCTAACAAAGGCCGTTGTCTGTATGTATGTATATATCAAAAGTTGCCACCAAGTGACAAGAAATTTTAACCTTATAAGGGTCAGTATTGTAACGGTAAGCCAAAGTTGTCCTTCATATGAGAATAGCATACTCTATTAGATGCTTGCATAGAGTATCGATAAGATGCTATACACTCTATCCAAGTACACATTATAACAATTATAAACGGTTTACAACTTACCCGACAATTATGCCGGTATGATCTCATCATTGGGCATTTGTTTTTGTTCGGCCTCTCCCGTAAGTAACCATCTGCCCGTTATGAGTTTAATCAGTGCGTCATAATGGGAATGCACGTGTATATACCACTTAAACTCTAGATGTTGTTAAATATAACTATTGAATATATTCATTCGCCAGTTCATCCGGTATCCATAAATATGCCAGATTTAATAAAAGTTATAATTTACTTGTTGGGGTATGTATGTCCCATTCCAGTATGGCACGTCATCGATTCGTGAGCATGAGGTTTCTCTCCTATAATAACCAATTGAAATGGAAAAATATAGGAGAGGTTGGAGGTTCTCGTACATAGATGGTTCGAAAAGTTTTCTAATTAAGGAGGTTCATCAGAGTTAGTCGTACTGGTGTTATGTAAAGGAAATTATTATTATTATTAATATTTCTTTTTGAAATATCGTTAGTACATTATATATATTGATAGTAACGATTGGTCATATCATAATTGAAAACTCAGTTTTGGTAATTATCATATTTATAATTTAATTAATCGGGCTCCTCGTTATGTATTCTTCTTAGGAATGGTGTTTGTTTTAGAACAACCGAAATGGGAAAATAACCGGAAAATAGTTCAGTTTAATGTCAAAGAAACGTGTTTATAAGATAAAGATTAGACCCAAGATGAGAAGTATATATGTATATTCCCTTGGAATTATTATCTGTAGGTCACACCTCCTGCAGTTCTTTCCCGAGCCTTACATATTAAGCCCCTTATTGGTTCCGTCATATCACCAGATTTAGATTGAACTCAGATAAGCGTTCTCGTTTACAGGCAACACCGGTTCCTTATTTTTCTTAAGGCTTCCCGATCTCGATATCCTTTGGTGTAACAGTTAGTCATAAATGAACGTTTTTCGATAGCTTAGATCAGTGTAAAGGATATTATTAATTAGGGCAGAAATAAAATATTTTATTTGTTATGAACAGATATAATATTAATTTTGGTAAGATATAATTTTAATTAGAATAAGAATTAATACTAATTATAACCGAATATAATATTCATTACGATAAGATTCAATATTATCGGTAGTACTGTATGTACACGTATCGCTATACCTCGTTTCAGATAAGCACGTATGCACGTTACATGTATACTCCACATCACCTTTATACACGTATGTTACCATTTTTACCTATCGGTATGTTCCGCAACATCTACCCGAATTCCCCCGTACAAGCAAGTCTGTTATTTCGTTCCGGACCACAATAACTCATTTACCCTACGAGTTCATCTCAGCATCCATCAATATATATTGTTACTTGTTATTAATTTTCCGAGATATAATCGAGCCTAAAGTTATATTATAGGTATCCTAAGGTATAACCTAATCCTTTATAACCAATGGCTCTGATAACAACTTCTGTCACACCCCGTTGAGCGATCTACGGAAGCGTAAAACGGAGATGTAACAGATACAACTGGTATCAAATACATTGTTCATAAAGAAACATTACTAACTAAGTTACAATATATTACATTGTTCTAACATATTTTACAGACTAGGTGATACAATCCGAACTAGCTCTTCAACTACTTTACTTCTAACTCAAATGATCATATCATCGTTCACAATCCGAACACGAAACACATAAGCAATCTATTCCGCCTTTCTGATTACCTGAAAAGCATGTTTAAAAACGGTCAACTACGAATAGTTGGTCAGTTTCATAAGTTTTAACGAAATCAATTCTGCGTACCACACGGTCATAGTTTGTATGTACGCGCATATGTGAAAATATGTATTTATGTTTGTATATATATGTACAACCGTATCTTTGTGTGTACATATGCACACATGTAAATTTATAATATGAGCTCGAATTTGCGATGAAATCGTGAATGTTTGTTCGTATTGCGTGTTTTCCTTTTTCCATATTTAATCAACCACTGTGGTCCCCCCTTCCACCCACAACGGTTCCACATAAAATCAACCACTATGGCCCCCCTTCCGCCCACAACGGTTCCCCGTAACATCAATCACTGTGGCCCCCTTTCGCCCACAATGATTCCACGTAAACTCAAACATTACTCGGTGTACACACACAAATAATTAGTATTTTCTACACATAGTATTTCCTACGCCTATTCATATAGCATGTATTAGACACACATACACATATAGTATTTATCACGTATCATCAAACACTGTGGCTCCCCATCCGCCCACATTACGCATAGTCACAAAATTTTCTTAACATTCACGTCATAATCAAGTTTGTTTGTTTAGTTGTAGTAGAACTTGGCTCAAAGGCCATACTCAACTTTAGTTTATTAAGTTGCAGCAGAACTTGGCTCATAGGCCATACTCAACTTTAGTTTATTAAGTTGCAGCAGAACTTGGCTCATAGGCCATACTCAACTTTAGTTTAGTACTATTGGGGCCCCCCTTCCGCCCACAATAGCCCCATGGTCATCACAGACAACGTTATTCCCCATGGCCGTTTCAGACCTCGTTATTCACTCATGGCCGTTACAGACCACGTTGTTCACCCATGGCCGTTACAGACCACGTTATTCACCTATGGCCTTACAGACCACGTTATTCACCCATGGCCTTACAGACCACGTTATGTTTAACAATACACAATATATTCGTATAAACGTGTATTCACATGTAAATTCATTATGTTTTGGTATTCGTACCATATTCAATTCATTTGTTATTCAAGAATACTATTCACCATTCATTCGCACGTAATCAATCGTTATGTTTGTACAGACTTTTTGTAAGTAAACGTTCAGGCAATTCATATCCTGAATCGTTTCCAGGTATATAACGTATATAAATATGCTTTTCACCCCCAAGAAGTTCGTAAACAGTTTGAAAAGAGGGGTCATGAAACTCACGGTTTTGTAGGCACTCAGTGAGAGGTCAGCTCGGGGTTCGTTTCTTTTGCTATCACTTAGTCCCTATAGTCCATATTATAATAATATTAATATTTTAATATTATTATAATTTTTATACTAAGCTGGGCTGTATAGCTAGTCTGGGTGTTGCTATAACACCCAGAAAGTGGCAATAAGCTTAGGTTGTGATGTTTTTCAATGTCTAATACATAAAACTGAATTTGGCTTAGTTTCCCTGTTTTCCCAGCGGGCCAAGTTGTTCGATTACACGTTCAGAAAACAGTTATGGGGAAATTAGATTGGGTAAATGTGTTGGTTAATAAAATGATTAAGTTATAAAGAAAGATCACATATTGGGGCCCCGGATTAGCTACGGGGTCCGTTTCCGTTTATTCAGTTTGATTTGAGAAGAAACGCGCACAATCTATCCAGATTGTCCAGGTTTATCATAAAAAGGTTCGTTTTTACTTAACTAATCCAAAAATATGATTTTTGATCACTCTTGATGTTTTGATTTTCTTTCAGATTCGTTAATCACGAACTTGCCGGTTTTTATCAGAATTGAGTTTGTTTAATCTTCAAATTAGAATAATTAATTAACCGTTAATCATTAAATTATGAAAATTTAGTCACTTATCAAATAAAAATATGTAGATTGTTATAAATATATTTCTTGAATTATTTACTGGTTTATTAATTTATAAAAACCCATTTTTCCTGCTATATTTAGCCTGAAAATCATCCGTTTATCCCAAACGATTTCCAAAAATTGCACTAAAATTCCTTAATACTCAAATTATGTCCCAAAACAATCTGTATCAATTCCAGAATGTAACAACCTTGATCAATATTCTTTTCGGCCCAAATTTGGCTACAAAATTTTATACGAATGCATATACACAAAACACCCTTAGACTTTTCCAAATGATTCCAAATATGTGATCAAAATATACCAATTCTGAGATCCCAACCAAGTTTCATAATTTTTCAAGCATTTTAACTATTTTTCCCATTTAAACGTCCCAATTCGGTAATAAATTAGCCAAATATTCTCGGATGGTCGAAAAATTACCAAATTTGAACAAGGACTCAATGATATTGTCCCTGATCTCCCTACAAAATTTCAAGACCTAAAAATATGCACATCACAACTTTAACCTAAACAGCCAGTAATCGAGCATTTCGGCATTACCTTTGCGTTTTTCGCCCGTTTTCGCTCTTTTAATCCAATTTTCGGGTTCTCATGCTTCAATATAAGCTAAGTACAGGTCCAATATCCCAAACCAAGCATGTATCATCAATTGACCAGCCATGAAAGTTAGTGTTTTGGTTAGGGTTCTAAACCAAACTATTGAACCGTAAAAACGTCGTTTAAACCCTTTAATCCGTGTTTATGGCCAAAAAAGAGTATGAATTTTATTCCTAACATGTGTATCATCAAAACATATTTTTGGACCATTTTTAGGATTTTTACACGGTTAGGAATGATTTTTATCAATTATACTATATTTATATGAGATTAATCATTATTAAAACATGTTAAAATGAATGAAAAATGGAAAAATTACCTTAACTTTTGCTAATCGTGTGAAAGAGCAGAAAAATATGGTTCTTAAAGTTCTGGACTTTTGATATAATATGCTTAGCTTTCTTTGTAATAATGTAAAAAAAAAAAATTACTAGGGGGTGGCAGCCAGAAGATATTAGGCCTCCCCCTTGGCCCAAGTTTGGCCCTTTTTCTCGATTTGCATGCCCGGGCAAGAAACGCCAAGTCCAAAATTATTTCGGGTTCGGTTTGGGCACGAAAAATATATCGGGCACGACAAACAGTGCGTAAACAAGTGTTTTTCGGCCACTTTATTGTAAATTTAGAAAAACATGGTAGTTAAACGAGCATGTTTTCGTTTAACTAGTTTGCTATCATAATAAGGCCTTAATATCAATATGTTGTCTTGTAATAGACATATATCACTTATAGATGGCCCCTCAGGATATCTGCGTCATAATCAGACCCGTTCAGTTATTCGTTTGTTCGCTACGCAATAAGCGGTTAATCGCTTATTTGATAAACAAAAGCTAAGCATACTTGATTTTGCCATAAATGTCACAACTGTGAATCAAGTTAGAGACCAAGGGAATGTTGCAGTAACAAGGGTACCTCAAGATGGGGAGTTTGACTGGAGTAATCATGCTGTAGAGATTGAAAAAGTAAACGTTGCTTTCTTGGCTAAAGTGCAGGACAAAAAAGAATCTTCAAATGCAGAGTACATTTTGATATCTGTATATCTGATATTCTCTTGACTATTGATGAACTTAATCAGGAGATTGGAAAGTGGAAGTCAGAATGTGGTAGAAAGGAAGCTTCTCTAAATGTGTTTGAGACCAGTGAGGAAACCTACGAGAGCCAGATTAAGGGATTAGAAGAAGATTGTGTGCAAGCATACAGAACTCAATCAAGAGTGACTGTTGAGATTGAAGGACTAAAAAAGATGTATGCTGATGAGAAGCTTAAGAGTGCTGAATTGATGATTCATATGGAATTCATGAAGAACCTGGTGTCTACTGGAAATATAGTTGGATTCAAGGACAAAATGACAGATGAAGAGAAATACAAAAAGGTGCCACCACCTTTTTGTGACAGTTATCCATTGAAAGTGGACAAAGAAAGAAGAAATGAATATTTGAAACAATTCAAGAATTTCATTTGAAGACAGAACTGAATTTGTGAAATAATATGAAGATGTAATTGTTGACAAAGAGGGAAAGTTCGCTATGCAACAGACTGAGAAGCCAATGGGAAAGGAGGCTACAAATGATCAAGTGTAACACCCGTTAATTTCCGGTTTAAAGATTTAAAGCATGTAAAGTATGTATAATTCTCGGGATTTAACCGACACTTCTCAGAAGCCTTCTCGTTATCCCTGTACGTTAAGTCATCTAATCTTTCCTCACAAGTTGCCATATCCCTTAAATTAGAAGGGCTAGTGTGTAGCATGTTTATTTATATCATAAAAAATTAAAACCTAACCCTAGCCTCCCATTCAGCGCCGATCGGACCAAGAGACCCCCCCCCTTGTGAATTTCTTCTGTGCAGCCAAGGTTAAGCCATAAAACTTCAATTCAAGGTTAGTTTTATGATTCCCAAGTCTTTTACACATTAATTGATCTTTATATTACGCGTATTGATCGAGATAAACGACTTGTTTTAGGTTAACCAGGTGGCTGGACAATTGAGCGGTTTCGGGACTGTTTTGGTTGAGGTTTTTGCACCAAAATCTTCCTAGGTTAGTCTAGTATAACATACTTAAAAATCATGTTCATTGGTGTTCGTTAAGTTGGTCAACTAGTTGTAGTTTGATTGTTATGTTCGGTTGACTAGAATTGTAGTTTGGGGCGTTTAACACGAGGGTTGAAGTGATTAACGACCAATTCAGCTCGGGGACACTCGTTTTGAAGTATGGGCTGTTGAAAAATCATTTTTAGAAGTTATGGGGCTGAATTGGTTTTCGGTTACTCCAACGGGTCGGTACAACGCGCAATTGCGTTTATTGAATAGTTGGTGCGTTGTACTTGTGAGTTACCGACCCATTTGACTCGTGTAGCGTCGTGTGGACATGTTGGCTGTGATTTTATCATATTGGGTCCACACGGGGCTGAGTTGGATGTTAACGGCCTAAACGACTCTTAAACTCGTGTGTTAGTGTCACCTAGTGCTTCCGGGGGCAAATTGGGAATTCTATATTCCCGGGAGTACCTAAGGGTCGTTTTGGTGAATGTGAGACCTCGGGGGCTGTTGTGATTTAGTTTGATGAGGTCGAGGGTTTAGGTAACTCGAACCATGTTAGAACGTCTCGTAGGATAAACGAGTCCTTTCGATGTCGATTGTAATGTTGTATGTAAACCGACAGGTGTTTGAGTTTTGGGATTACTTAGGGATCATCTGGCTCGTGGTGAATACATGTCTTGTGTCAGGTGAGTTTATGATGCCCTTTTTAACTCTTTTTATATTTTGTGCTAGCATGCACACCTAAGCGATTTTGGTTGATGAAACGTTTAAATTATTTTATATAGGCTTGCTTGTATATGGTAGGCCTTGGGATGTTATAGTATGCATGTATGTATTATTGTATGGACAATATTTGGCGATGTTAGTAGTCGTTATCGACTACGGATGTTACATATGCCTACTTCGTGTTTGCATACGTTGATGAGATGTTACATGTTTGGGTTGTACGTTTGCTCGACCCTGATGTTATTACTTGGATGTTATATATATATATATATATATATATATATATTTATATATATATATTTATATATATAGGGATGCACTTATAAAGATGTTTATATATATGTATGTATATATATATATATATATAAGGATGATTATTTATTGAAGATGATGGCCTAACTGATGTATCCCTTTTATAGTTTAAAACATTTGGGATGACTATTATGATTATTATTATTATTGATGTTATTTATTAAAACTTGAACTCACTCAGCTCAAGCTGACTTTGTGTGCATGTTAGTGTGAGTTTCAGGTTAGGAGGAGGATGCCTTATCGCTTGGACGTGCACGAAGCTACTTGGGCGGTGAAGGGCATACGTGGATGGAAGATTTCATTATTAAACATTTCTTTTAAAAAGTTTTATCAAACATATTTAAATTGGTTTTGGGAACTCATTTTATTAATTATGGTTTGCCGCTGAATTATACTCTGAATTGGTTGTTTTAATGAAATGAACTGTTTTTTAGTTTAAGTATTTTGTAAGTATTTTGGATGAATACCAAATGTAGGATTCCCGGGATTCGGGGTCTTACAAGTTGGTATCAGAGCCATGGTTCGAGGGAACGAGCATCGCCGAATACTTGGATTCGAACTATAAGAAAAGAGACTAGTATGCCCACCGTGAGTAGCTGCACGCCAAGAGGTAACTTTAAATTATTTAGTCATTCCTTTGAATTTAAAAGTTTCCAGTATGTGATTAACTGTTTAAGTGTTAGATAGAAGGCTAAGGTGGTTAGGGGCAGGGGGTGATTAGGACGGGCGGGTAAAGTAAACGACTAATTACACTTGATCAACGTCATTAGCACTTTACCCTTACCTTACATGTTCTAACTACCACTTGTACTTGACCGTGTTAAAATTCTGTCTTTGTAGGGATAAGTCATGGTTAATACTGAAGCAACTAAGAGAGGTGGTCCTAGTGTTCGCGGCCGTGGTCATAAGCCACGTGCCGAAGCTGAGAGTGAGATTCCTACTCCCCAGCAGGAAACCCCGATTCATGAGGAGGGGGATAACCCCGCCTTAGATCCTGCTATGCGCGCAGCTATCACGGATGAGGTTTACCAGGTTCTCCATAGTGCCATTCATGAGATCGTTGCTGAGGCCGTTAGGGCCATGGAGGATTCTATGGTTGGTAAGAGCTCGGGTAGGGGGAAGAATATTAAGGAGGTACAGGTCGAAGAGGAAGAGGAGGTGTATGTGCCGAGTCGGGACGAAGACGAAGTGCGGGCTGTTAGTGTGTCTACTCCGGGTTGCTCATATGGTGACTTTAATAAGTGTGACCCCCCTTCTTTTGATGGTAAGGATGCGTTGGTAGCACATCAGTGGGTGAGGGAGATGGAGGCCGTGCTGAGAGTCAGTAAATGTAAGGAGGATGACATGGTGACTTATGCTAGTGCCTCTTTTCGTTCTGAGGCACTGTGTTGGTGGGACAACTTGGCACAGGCTATGGGTGATCGTTCAATCAGGAGGATGACATGGGATGAGCTGAAGAAGTTGGTTCTTGATCAGTTTTGTCCTCTGCATGAATTGGATAAGATGGAACAGGAATTCTTGACCTTGGAGGCGGGTAGTTTGACGCATCGAGAGTATACCACAAAGTTTAACCAGATGGCTCGCTTACGTCCCGATTTGGTTACTCCCGAAGCCAAGAGGATTATAAAGTATGTGAAGGGGCTTCCGGCAGATATTCGGAGGGGTGTGGTGACCACCGACATGAAATCTTTTCACTCGGTGGTTACCCTAGCAGGTACATTGTATGATCAAAGGGAGAAGTTACCGCCGACCAAGACTAGGAAGACATGGAACACAAATTCGTTCGGTAAGCGGCCAGGGGGAAGCAATTTCAATTCATTTGAGAAAAGGGTAAAAACTGAGACTTCTGAGTTTAAGAGGGATGCGGCGTTCGGTATGTAAGGCCCCATTCCCGGTAACCCTACTTTGGTGTTGGTTTTACTCATAAACATAGTTCTAAAATCAGAGATAATTAAAACTTTCGCGGAATAATTTAAAACTTCATACATCACATAACAAAACATTCATTCTTGTCTTAACATATAAATTGTGATTAATTAAAAACAATCTTGACACTTCTTCGTAGATGCCAATCTCTTCCGTCCATGCCATGTGTCCCTCCTCAAGCCAGCTGTCTCAATCTATTTGCCTGCATGCATACTAAAAGTCAGCTACACTAAGTGAGTTCTAGTTAATCATTTAACATACATACATTCATACCCTTACTCATACGCATCCGAAGATACGTATTCATACCTTATTTACTCTTGCTTCTTTCATACAAACTTTATATACATGCACACGCGCTTACATACTTTCTTTCATAAGGCCTTGTGATTTTCCATAGGCTATTCTATCTCTACCATCACAGATATTATTAGGGTCTGGTCCCTTCTGTCTCTGATATTATTATGGTCTGGTCCCTTCTGTCTCAGATATTATCAGCGTCTGGTCCCCTCTGTCTCAGATATTATCGGGGTCTGGTCCCTTCTGTCTCAGATGTTATTAGGGTCTGGTCCCTTTGTCTCCAATAACCATACCTGTCACGTCACTCGATCATACATTCATTTTCATTCATGCATACTTTACAAATCTTCTGGTCATGTATATACGTATATGTACATATTCATTTGTCTCAGATGTTATTACACTTACCAGATGTTATTAGGGTCCCTTTCATTGGTCCCTTCTGTCTCAGATGTTATTAGGGGTTGGTCCCTTTGTCTCCAATAACCACACCTGTCACGTCACTCGATCATACATTCATTTTCATTCATGCATACTTTACAAATCTTCTGGTCATGTATATACGTATATGTACATATTCATTTGTAGAAACATTCCATAATAACATTCAATACTTAGTCATACATATATCATACACATATCATACACTTACCACTTAAGTTAAGTGTATTAACAACTATCACAAAGGAGTATGCACACATGCCCAAAAAACATAACGGATAAAGGGGCTAAAAACTCACCTGAAGTCGGTTTCTCTCGCCGTTAACAGTAATGCCCTTCTTTAGCTGTGCACGGCTAACTGTATAACGCATTACGAGTGCCAAATATCCATTACTACTACTTCTTATATCTAAGTCAATGACACCCTCAACTAACGGGGGTCCGGGGGCAGCGCCCGTGGTAGCGGGGTCTAGGGGCGGCAGCCCCTAACAGGGTCCAAGGGGTAGCGCCCCTGGCTGGGGTTGAACTGCCAGAAAATGAATTTTATAAAATTTCGCATGGAAGAATTTCGCTATGCATGAAACTGTTTCGCTTCGCATGGAAGCGTTTCGCTTCGCATGAAACTGTTTCGCTTCACATAGAAGCGTTTCGCTTCGCATGAAAACTGTTTGGCTTCGCATGGAAGCGTTTCACTTTGCATGAAACTATTTCGCTTCGCATGGAAGCATTTCGCTTCGCATGAAACTGTTTCGCTTCGCATGGAAGCGTTTCGCTTCGCATGAAAACTGTTTCGCTTCGCATGGAAGCGTTTCGCTTCGCATGAAACTGTTCCGCTTCACATGAAACTGTTCCGCTTCGCATGGTTATGTGATGCAAAATTATTGATTTCGCTTCGCATGGCTGTGCGATGCGAAATTCCTGCCTTTTGTCGTTGTTACTATTTTAATGCCATCTTTCGACACATTCTGACCCTATGCACCTGATCCTGGACCCATATCCCTCATAACCCAACGCCACCTTCTCATCTTAAAGTGCACCCAAGAGGTTATAACTTACCAAGTTTATATTTTTCTTACATTTTACAACCCGATCTTTCATTATATCTGTTTCCATGACGATTCTAACCATAAAACTTAACCATTTAAACCGAACCCCACCTTTTTCTTTGGGTTCGAGTTCAGATCTGGACAATACGTAGATCTGGACGTGATTCTTGTTGCTTGACAATGTTAAACACGAGATTCCACCCTTCTTTGGCTTGGATTTTAAATCCGAGTGCTAGAGAGAAAGTATATGTGTGTTTCTTGAGTGTGTGTGTGTTTGTGTGTTTGGATAAGAAAGGAAAAGAAAAGGAAGAAGTGGTTGGGTTATATATATAGAGGGGGTTTCATGGGTCTCACCACCCATTCCCAATTCCTACTTCCCAAACACTTAACACAAGACTACTTTAACAACACACAACTATTAACAAAACTTTCTGTTATTTATTTAACAAAAGTTGGATGTTACAAGTCTACCCTCCTTAAAATACGTTTCGTCCCCGAAACCTAACTGTTACTTTGACGAATCTGGATAGAACTTGCGCATCTCTTCTTCAACTTCCCAAGTAGCGTCTGATCCTTTACGATGCTTCCATATCACCTTCACTAGAGGAATAACCTTGTGACGAAGCTGCTTTTCCTTTCGGTCGACTATCTCAAAGGGTTGCTCGACATAATTCAATTGCTCGTCCACTTCGATGTCCAGCAGTGGCACATGGGATGTGTCGTTAGCTAGAAATTTTCTCAAGTGAGAAACATGAAAGGTAGAGTGGATTCCTTCTAGCTCATCGGGTAGATCAAGCTTGTAAGCCACTTCACCAACACGGGCCACGATCTTGAATGGTCCTATGAACCTTGGACTCAGCTTTCCCCTTTTTCTAAAACGAATAATTTCCTTCCAAGGTTAGACTTTAAGCATCACGTGGTCTCCAACATCAAACTCAATGGGCCGTCTCCGCTTATCCGCATATGACTTTTGACGGTCTTGTGCAGCTTTCATTCTTGCCTTGACCGATCGAATCTTGAGGAGGTTTCTTACATAACTTCCAGACTACCAATCTCCTTCTGACCAATTTCCCCCCAACAAACAGGAGTTCTACAACGTCTACCATACAACATCTCGAAAGGATGCATACCGATACTTGAATGATAGCTGTTGTTGTAAGAAAATTCTGCCAAGTGCAGATGATCATCCCAGCTTCCTCCAAAGTCTAACACACAAGCACGTAGCATATCCTCAAGAGTCCTCTCGGACTGTCCATCTGTTTGAGGGTGATACGCTATGCTGATGTTTAGTCTTGTTCCCATGGCTTCGTGGAACTTCTTCAAGAATCTTGAAGTAAAGCGGGTATCCCTGTCTGACACAATCGATAACGGCACCCCATGCTTTGTAACCACTTCTTTGACGAACACGTTTGCCAATGCTTCTGACGAGATAGCCTCTCGTATAGGGAAAAAGTGAGAACTCTTCATCAAACGGTCCACAATCACCCATACCGTATCATGATTCTTAGCTGTACGCGGTAGCTTAGTTATGAAATCCATGGTGATGTGTTCCCACTTCCATTCTGGTATCTCTAACGGCTGCATCTTTCCATATGGTTTCTGGTGTTCGGCCTTAACCTGTAGGCAAGTTAAACACTTAACTACATAATCTACTACTTCATTCTTCATACCCGGCCACCAGTAGTCCTTCTTCAAATCTTTATACATCTTGGTAGATCCTGGATGAATCGAGTACCGAGACTTATGGGCCTCGTCTCGAATTCAACCTCTAAGTTTCCCATGTCGTGGGTTCCACATTCGGTCAAATCTGGTCTTTACACCATGAGTATTATCTATCAACTCGTTCTGCTGGCCAAAAATCCTTTCTTTCTTCATCAACCCTTCATATATCAACACTTCTGACTGAACCTTGTTGATCTCTTCAAAGAAATCTGAGTTGATTATCAGCTTATAAGACTTTACTATCGCGATAACTTCTGCGTTCTTCTGGCTCAAGGCGTCAGCAACCACATTAGCCTTTCCCGGGTAATACTTGATATCACAATCATAATCCTTTATCAGCTCTAACCACCTTATCTGCCTCATGTTCAGCTCTTTCTGCTCAAAGAAGTATTTCAAACTCTTGTGGTCCGTGTATATAGTACACTTGGTGCCATACAAGTAGTGTCTCCAGATCTTAAGAGCATGCACTACAGCGGCTAGCTCTAGGTCATGCGTCGGGTACGTACATTCGTGAAGTTTCAATTGCCTAGACGTGTAAGCTATGACCTTCCCTCTTTGCATCAACACACAACCTAACCCCTGATATGAAGCATCAGTGCAAACTACCAAATCTTCTTCTCCATCGGGCAGAACAAGGATTGGAGCTTGCGTGAGCCTCTTCTTTAGTTCTTCAAACGCCTCTTTTTACCACCTACCCCAATCGAACTCTACAGTCCCTCGGGTCATACCTGTCAACGGTGCGGCTATCTTAGAGAAGCCCGGAATGAATCTCCTATAATAGCCAGCTAACCCTAGGAAACTGCGTATCTCGGTCGGGTTTCACGGAGTCTTCCAATTCTTTATCACTTCGATCTTGGCTGGGTCAACATTAATCCCCTCTGAATTGATTATATGACCTAGAAACTGCACCTCTCGCAACCAAAATGCGCACTTTGAGAACTTTGCATACAATTTCTCCTTCTTCAAAACTTCCAGTACTTCCCTCAGGTGCTCAGCATGGTCAGACTCGTTCTTTGAATAAATTAATATATCGTCAATGAAAACGATAACCGTCTTATCTAACATCGGCCGACATATCCTGTTCATCATGTCCATAAATGCCGCGGGAGCGTTGGTTAGACCAAACGACATCACAAGGAACTCGTAGTGTCCATACCGCGTCTGAAATGCTATCTTAGGGATGTCTGCCTCTTTCACCCTGAGTTGATGATTCCCGAGAACCAACTAACACCTTGCAACTGATCAAACAAATCATCAATCCGGGGCAACAGATATCTATTCTTCACGGTAAGCTTATTCAACTCCCTGTAGTCGATGCACATTCTCATACTCTCATCCTTCTTCTTAACAAATAACACAAGCGCGCCCCACGTGGAAGCACTCGGCCTTATGAAACCCTTGTCGAGGAGTTCTTGCAGTTGGGACATCAATTCCTTCATCTCCGACGGCGCCAAACAGTAAGGTGCTTTCACGACGGGCTGTGCTCCTGGTATCAATTCTATCTGGAATTCCACTTCTCGCTCTAGTGGTAACCCCGAAAGGTCCTCGGGAAAAACTTCCGGGTAGTCACACACTACAGGAACGGCTTTCACTTCCCTCATCTCGGCCGTAGCTTTGACAACATACGCAAGGTAGGCACTGCACCCTCGCCTTAACAAACCTTCGGCTTTTATCATCGAAATGACGTTAAGCCCTGTACTTTTTCTATCACCATAAACCGTTACTGAACTACCATCCGAAGACTTCAATCTTACTAATTTACTCCTGCACACTATCTAAGCTTCAAATTCAGACAGCCAATCCATCCCCAATACTACACCGAATCCTCCTAAGGTTAAAACATGCATGGTCGCAGGGAATTCATGTCCTTCCAATTCTATCTTATAATTCTTGACCAATCTCATAATTTTAACTGAGGTCTCGTTAGCGGTTTCTACCATAAAAGTTTCAGGCACACGACAACATTTCATCTTAGCTGTCTTACAAAACTGGGTAGCTACAAAACTCCTGGTCGCACCTGAGTCAAACAATACGGAAGCTGAAATACCGTTCAGTAGAAATGTACCTGTCACGATATCTGGGATTTGTTTGGCTTGTTCTTGTGTCAACATGTAGGCTCTGGTCCTTGGCCTAGTCTGCTCAGCATCCTTCTTACCGCTTCCCCCAGCTTCACCTTCAGTACACTCTCTTGCCATATGACCCGTCTTGCCGCACTTGTAGCAAGCGGGCTTGGCATTACAATCTGGAGCATAATGCCCCACCTTCCCACATCTGTAACATGCATTCGATCCCAACCTACACTCACCGCCATGGACTTTCCCACACTTGCGACAAACGTTGGCACCCTTCCCCTACTTGCATTCACCACCGTGCATCTTCCCACAAGTATTGCATGGCTTTTTCTCCCACACCTTCTGTGTCTTATCCTTGGGGTTCCACATTTGAGTACCAGGCCGCTTGGCAGGAGCGACCCACTTTTTCTCCTTCTGCTCTTCCACCACCACATCGTCCACAGCCAGGTCATCATAACCCATTTCTGCAAGTTCGACAGCAGAATCAAAAGTAGCGGGTTTACTAGCCCGGACAAAGGTGCGGACAGTTTGTGTTAGTCCCCTCAAATAGCACTTGATCCTTTTCGTCTAAGTGTTCACCATGTCAGGGACAAGTCGGGACATGTGATTGAACTCAGTGGTGTACTCACGGTATGTCATCTTTCCTGCCTTCAGATTCTGGAACTTCATCTCCTCCCGCTCAACCTCAGCATCGGCACAGAACTTCTTCATGACCATTTCCTTCAGGTCCTCCCACTTCAAGGCCTTGATCTCAGCAATGGTCTTCCTTTGCTCAACCGTCTCCCACCAAAACATAGCTTCTTCCCCAAATGACTGGGTAGCAAAACCCACTGCTTGGTCGGGGCTACACTCGCTAACTTGGATAACCTTGTCCATTGCGGTTATCAGTTGGAGGGTAGCGATTGCATCCCCAGTACCAGAAAAATTTGGCGGGTCACAACCCTTAAATAACCTGTAGCTGCACCCACCTTGGCCTTTCCTACCATCATTGGCCTTCATAGACCCACCTTCACTTGATCCCTCTTTCTCAGCCTCTTCGTCCTTTTTACTACCCTCTCCAATCTCCTCAACACTTCCCGCATGACTCCCAGTTGGCTTTTCCTGTTGGAGATGCTGCAGTGTAGCAGCTACTGCTTGAGTAATAGCAGCTTGAATCGCCGGGTCAAGTTGATTCTCTTTGTCTCGCACCGTCACGCTTCTGTCTTCGTCAGACTCGATAATCAGTTGCTCGGGGGCTACTTGGGTAGCACGTGGCCTACCACGGCGTCTCAAATTTTCTCCTTGCCTAGCAGTCTTCTTAGTACCAGCCATTCGTATTCTATAGGAAACCACGAACGTCGTCACTACAGGAAATATTTAGTACGAGGATAGTAAGGCTAACAGGTAATAACAGTGGCCAGTTGTGATTAGCTGATCACGTTACTCTCCATGTCCTTTACACTTCCCTTTGTGAGTCCACTTGTGCTAGGTTCTACTTATAACAATTAGACAATCGTACATTTCACATCGTCGTATAACAAGCATTTCTATATCTAGTTATTTAGTTAGCTTTCTTACTCATTCTTTACCGTACACAAGACCATGATCAACTTACACAATATGATTACTTTCTAAGCTTTCTTGGGAGACACATGGCATTCTTGGGCTGGCATCTTCTTTCTTTTCTTCCTTAAGTCCCATTCCCCGTCCAAGTTTAAGCATGAAGGATGCTTATTCTCTCAAACTTATGCACTGATACCAACTTGTAAGGCCACGTTCTCGGTAACCCTACTTTGGTGTTGGTTTTACTCATAAACACAGTTCTAAATCAGAGATAATTAAAACTTTCGCGGAATAATTTAAAACTTCATACATCACATTACAAAACATTCATTCTTGTCTTAACATACAATTGTGATTAATTAAAAACAATCTTGACACTTCTTCGTAGATGCCAATCTCTTTCGTCCATGCCATGTGTCCCTCCTCAAGCCAGCTGCCTCAATCTATTTGCCTGCATGCATACTAAAAGTCAGCTACGCTGAGTGATTTCTAGTTAATCATTTAACATACAATACATTCATACCCTTACTCATACGCATCCGAAGATACGTATTCATACCTTATTTACGCTTACTTCTTTCATACAAACTTTATATACATGCACACGCGCTTACATACATTATTTCATAAGGCCTTGTGATTTACCATAGGTTATTCTATCTCTACCATCACAGATATTATTAGGGTCTGGTTCCTTCTGTCTCAGATATTATCAGGGTCTGGTCCCTTCTGTCTCAGATATTATCGGGGTCTGGTCCTTTCTGTCTTAGATATTATTAGGGTCTGGTCCCTTTGTCTCCAATAACCATACCTGTCACGTCACTCGATCATACATTCATTTTCATTCATGCATACTTTACAAATCTTCTGGTCATGTAGATACGTATATGTACATATTCATTTGTATAAACATTCCATAATAACATTCAATACTTAGTCATACATATATCATACACATATCATACACTTACCACTTAAGTTAAGTTTAATAACAACTATCACAAAGGAGTATGCACACAGCCCCAAAAAACATAATGGATAAAGGGCTAGAAACTCAGCTGAAGTCGGCTTCTCTCGCCGTTAATAGTAATGCCCTTCTTTAGCTGTGCACGGCTAACTATATAACGCATTACGAGTGTCAAATATCCATTACTACTTATATCTAAGTCAATAACACCCTCAACTAACGGGGGTCCGGGGGCAGCACCCCTGGTAGCGGGGTCTAGGGGCGGCAGCCCCTAGCAGGGTCCAAGGGGCAGCGCCACTGGCTGGGGTTGAGCTGCCGGAAAATGAATTTTATAAAATTTCGCATGGAAGAATTTCGCTTCACATGAAACTGTTTTGCTTCGCATGGAAGCGTTTCGCTTCGCATGAAACTCTTTTGCTTCGCATGGAAGCGTTTCCCTTCGCATGAAACTGTTTCGCTTCGCATGGAAGCGCTTCGCTTCGCATGAAACTGATTCGTTTCGCACGGAAGCTTTTCGCTTCGCATGAAACTTTTTCTCTTCGCATGGTCATGCGATGCGAAATTATTGATTTCGCTTCGCATGGCTGTGCGATGCGAAATTCCTGCCTTTCGTCGTTTTTACTATTTTAAAGCCATCTTTCGACACATTTTGACCCCATGCACCTGATCCTGGACCCATATCCCTCATAACCCAACGCCAGCTTTTCATCTTAAAGTGCACCAAAGAGGTTATAACTTGCCAAGTTTATATTTTTTTTACATTTTACAACCCGATCTATCATTATATCTGTTTGCATGACGATTCTAACCATAAAACTTAACCATTTAAACCGAAACCCACCTTTTGCTTTGGGTTCGAGTTCAGATATGGACAATACGTAGATCTGGATGTGATTCTTGTTGCTTGACGATGTTAAACATGGGATTCCACCCTTCTTTGGCTTGGATTTTAAATCCGAGTGCTACAGAGAAAGTATGCGTGTGTTTCTTGAGTGTGTGTGTGTTTGGATGAGAAAGGAAAAGAAAAGGAAGAAGTGGTTGGGTTATATATATAGAGGGGGTTTCATGGGTCCCACCACCCATTCCCAATTCCTACTTCCCAAACACTTAACACAAGACTACTTTAACGACACACAACTATTAACAAAATTTTCTGTTATTTATTTAACAAAAGTTGGATATTACATGGGGTAAATGTAGGTTCGGATTATCCAGTTATGACTTGTGTTTCTTCATTGGAGCCATCCAGTTTTTGCTAGAATTACGATATTTTGAAAGGTTTTTGGAAGTTTTGTGATCTGAAGATGAGTCAAATCCAACAATTGCCGACAGTTACTCTGGCGAAAGGCCTACATGTTGAACTCCTGACGACTCAGTTTTTGAAGGAGGACGAACATTGGTTGAGCCTCGCCGGAACAACCGAACTCCGGTTCTGGAAGATAGAGCCGGAGAGTTCCTCAGGTTCGAAGATGTTGCACCTCGCCGGAACACTCGAACTCCGATCCTGGAAAACAGAGCCAGAGAGTTCCCAAGATATGAAGACATGGAACCTTGCCGGACCACTCGAACTCCGGTTCCGAAAGACGGAACCGGAGACTTTCCTAGACTTGAAGGTGACAAAACAAGAGCTCGTTACCAACCCAGATCTGGAAGAGCTACACTTACTCCTAGCGAGTGGTACTAGCAGGAACAACAGACGTTGAGGGAGGGTTACGAAAAAAGGGTGAAGAACAATCAATTGCAAGCCAGAATTCTGAGTTACGACTCACCACCTCCTTCACCACTGCCGGCCAACCGTCGTACTCAAGACCTCCCAGAAATGGAAGACGCCGCCCAGTCAACTGGCTATCCACTCGCGGGAAGCCAGGACAGAAGCCACCCGGCTCAACGGGCCCCATCCCGCAAGGTGGTATATGATCATAATCACCCTTCTAGAGGACAAAGAGATGCTAGTGAAGCACATGGAGTATTGCAGTGATGCTGAAGAAGACATCACTAAACCGTACTGACCCGCCGCGTGTGTAGAAAAATCAAAATTTATTTTGTGGATTGCCACTACCCCCCTTCCCAATGAATGTTAAGATACCAAGCAACTTGGGGAAGTATAATGGTATGACTGATCCAAGCGATCACCTATTAAACTTCACCGCGGTTGGCGGGGTAAGTGGCTGGACACGACCTTATTGGTGTCATATGTTCGCCTTAACATTGATGGGGGTGGCGAGAGAATGGTTTGAGAAACTTCCCGACGAACAGATCAAGAGTTGGGATGACTTAGTGGCTAAGTTCTCACAACACTTCAGCCAGCAACGCAAACATACGCGCGACCCTCAGAGATCCTGAGGGTTGTCCGCCGGGACAACGAGTCAGTGGAAAACTTTATCACCAGGTTTAACAATGAAAGTTTAAACATTGGCGGAATAATTTAAAACTTCATACATCACATTACAAAACATTCATTCTTGTCTTAACATACAAATTGTGATTAATTAAAAACAATCTTGACACTTCTTCGTAGATGCCAATCTCTTCCGTCCATGCCATGTGTCCCTCCTCAAGCCAGCTGCCTCAATCTATTTGCCTACATGCATACTAAAAGTCAGCTACGCTGAGTGAGTTCTAGTTAATCATTTAACATACAATACATTCATACACTTACTCATACGCATCTGAAGATACGTATTCATACCTTATTTACTCTTACTTCTTTCATACAAACTTTATATACATGCACACGTGCTTACATACTTTCTTTCATAAGGCCTTGTGATTTACCGTAGGCTATTCTATCTCTACCATCACCAATATTATTAGCGTCTGGTCCCTTCTGTCTCAGATATTATCGGGGTCTGGTCCCTTCTGTCTCAGATATTATTCGGGTCTGGTCCCTTTGTCTCCAATAACCATACCTGTCACGTCACTCAATCATACATTCATTTTCATTCATACATACTTTACAAATCTTCTGGTCATGTAGATACGTATATGTACATATTCATTTGTATAAACATTCCATAATAACATTCAATACTTAGTCATACATATATCATACACATATCATACACTTACCACTTAAGTTAAGTGTATTAACAACTATCACAAAGGAGTATGCACACAGCCCCAAAAAACATAACGGGTAAAGGGGCTAGAAACTCAGCTGAAGTCGGTTTCTCTCGCCGTTAATAGTAATGCCCTTCTTTAGCAGTGCACGGCTAACTGTATAACGCATTACGAGTGTCAAATATCCATTACTACTTATATCTAAGTCAATGACACCCTCAACTAACGGGGGTCCGGGGGCAGCACCCCTGGTAGCGGGGTCTAGGGGCGGCAGCCCCTAGCAGGGTCCAAGGGGCAGCGCCCCTGGCTGGGGTTGAGCTGCCAGAAAATGAATTTTATAAAATTTCGCATGGAAGAATTTCTCTTCGCATGAAACTGTTTTGCTTCGCATGGAAGCGTTTCTCTTCGCATGAAAACTGTTTCGCTTCGCATGGAAGCGTTTCGCTTTGCACGAAACTGTTTCGCTTCGCATGAAACTGTTTCGCTCGCATGGAAGTGTTTCGCTTCGCATGAAACTGATTCGCTTCGCATGGAAGCTTTTCGCTTCGCATGAAACTGTTTCGCTTCGCATGGTCATGCGATGCGAAATTATTGATTTCGCTTCGCATGGCTGTGTGATGCGAAATTCCTGCCTTTCGTCGTTTTTACTATTTTAAAGCCATCTTTCGACACATTCTGACCCCATGCACCTAATCCTGGACCCATATCCCTCATAACCCAACGCCAGCTTCTCATCTTAAAGTGCACCCAAGAGGTTATAACTTACCAAGTTTATATTTTTTTTACATTTTACAACCCGATCTATCATTATATCTGTTTGCATAACGATTTTAACCATAAAACTTAACCATTTAAACCGAAACCCACCTTTTGCTTTGGGTTCGAGTTCAGATCTGGACAATAGGTGGATCTGGACGTGATTCTTGTTGCTTGACGATGTTAAACACTAGATTCCACCCTTCTTTGGCTTGGATTTTTAATCCGAGTGCTACAGAGAAAGTATGTGTGTGTTTCTTGAGTGTGTGTGTGTTTGTGTGTTTGGATGAGAAAGGAAAAGAAAAGGAAGAAGTGGTTGGGTTATATATATAGATGGGGTTTCATGGTTCCCACCACCCATTCCCAATTCCTACTTCCCAAACACTTAACACAAGACTACTTTAACGACACACAACTATTAACAAAACTTTTCTGTTATTTATTTAACAAAAGTTGGATGTTACACGGTAATTGCAAGAAGTGCTGGAAACCGCACAAGGGGGAATCTAAGAGTGGGTCTGGCTCCTGTTTTCGTTGTGATAAGGTTGGACACCCCCATTTTGAGTGTCCGACGTTGACTTGTTTCCGCTGTAAGGGTTCCGGTCACTTGGAATCAAACTATCCTACCTAGTAAGGCGGGGGGGTCCGGTTAGGGGACTTCCTCGAGGGGGAAGATGGAAGAGAAGCCGAAGGCCAGGGCAAGGGCCTTCAACATCTCCAAGAGGGAGGCGAAGGATGATGCGGATGTTGTTTCAGGTACTTTTCCTTATTTAGATTTTATTCCACCGTTATAATTTCTTATTCCTTTGGAATCATATGTGATGATCATGTAGCTAAGCAGTAGTATAATATTATCGCAGTTACCTTTTTACTTGATGAATTACAGGCGTCAGTCTTATTTGATTCGGGCGCCAGTAGAAGTTTTGTGTCTTTCCGTTCCTCGTTGAATAAATCACCCGAGCGCGTAGTCGATGTGTTTGAGGTTGAGGTCACCGTAGGAAAATCCATTTCCGTGTCAAGGGCTATTTAGGGTTGTTCCATCGAGTTGTCTAGGTATAGATTTCCGGTGCGGTTGTATTTGATGCCGTTTGGTTGTTTCGATGTGGTGCTCAGGATGGATTAGCTCGCGAGTGGTGATGCTCAGATCAATTGTGGTTAGAAACTTGTTCGTCTGAGGGCCCCGAATGGGACCAAAATTACGGTCTTCGGTGACCGGAATGGTGTGACACCACATATCATATCCATGCTTAAGGCAGGAAGGTTGATGCAGCGGGGTTGTGGGGCGTATCTAGCGTATGCTATAAATATGAAAACCGAGGTGGCTACCGTCGGTGATGTTCCTATCATTCGGGATTTCCCGGATGTATTTCTAGATGATTTGTCAGATGGGCTACCGGACCGCGAGGTCTAGTTCCAGATAGACCTTGTGCCAGGCGCAAAACCCGTTGCCCGAGCCCCTTACCGTCTAACGCCGAATGAAATGAAGGAACTTATGGCTCAGTTGGAAGATTTACTCGAAAAGGGCTTCATTCGACCGAGCATCTCACCTTGGGGTGCCCCGGTCCTATTCGTTAAGAAGAAGGACGGTAGCATGCGGATGTGCATCGACTACCGTGAATTGAATAAACTTACTGTTAAAAATCGGTACCCTCTCCCAAGGATCGACGACTTGTTTGATCAGCTCCAAGGAGCTAGTTGGTTCTCGAAGATCGACCTTAGGTCCGGGTATCATCAGTTGAAGATTCGGGAGGAAGATATCCCTAAGACTGCTTTCCGCACTCGTTATGGGCATTATGAATTCCTCGTGATGTCTTTTGGTTTGACCAACGCACCGGCTGTGTTCATGGACCTAATGAACCGGGTGTCTTGGCCGATGCTCGATCATTCGGTTATTGTGTTTATCGACGACATTCTTGTGTATTCCAAAAGCGAATCCGATCACGCCGGTCATCTCACGAAAGTTTTGGAAGCTCTGCGAAAGAACAAGTTGTATGCGAAATTTTCTAAGTGTTCCTTTTGGTTGCGCGAGGTTCAGTTCTTGGGACATGTTATTAACCCGAGTGGTATTTTGGTTGACCCTGCAAAGGTGGAAACCGTAAACGAATGGTAATCTCCTAAGACTCCATCCGAAATTCGTAGTTTTCTGGGCTTGGTGGGGTATTACCACCGCTTCATTCTCGACTTTTCGAAAATTGCTTCATCATTGACCAAGTTGACTAAGAAGAGCGTTAAGTTTGTTTGGGGTACTAAGCAGGAGGAGGCTTTCCTCGAGTTGAAGAACATGTTGACACATGCCCTGATTCTAGCTTTACCCAATGGTTTATTCTGATGCCTCTTACCAAGGGGTTGGGTGTGTTCTGATGCAGCAAGGCCGAGTCATCGCGTACGCCTCACAGCAGTTAAAGCCTCATGAGGCGAATTATCCTACTCAAGATTTGGAGCTTGCGGCGGTTGTGTTTGCGCTTAAGTTGTGGAGGCATTATTTGTACGGTGTTCCTTGCGTTATCTATACCGATCATAAGAGCTTAAAGTATTTCTTCGAATAAAAGGAACTGAATATGCGACAGTCTCGGTGGTTGGAGTTGATTAAGGATTATGATCTGGAGATTATGTACCATCCCGGTAAGGCAACGTGGTAGCCGACGCGTTGAGCCGGAAGGAGAGACCAAAACCTATTTGTGCAAAATCTTATCAGCTTATTCTTTAACCCGATATTTTGAAGCAGATAGCCAACGTTAAGAATGAAGCTTTACAGGTGGAATGGATTATGTCAGAGCGTATTTGGGGTCAAGAGAAATTGTTGGAAGACGTCGGTGATGGGGTGAAGTATAAGGATGGGCGTTTATGGGTACCGAGGTATGGGGGATTCAGAGGTAAAATTTTGGATGAAGCACACAAGTCGTGCTATTCCATTCACCCGGGCGCGACCAAGATGTAACAAGACCTGAAGAGGAATTATTGGTGGCCTGCGATGAAGTTTGAGGTGGCTCAGTATGTTAGTAAGTGTTTGACGAGTCTGCAAGTTAAGGCCGAGCACCAAAAGCCGTTCAGGAAACTTCAGCCCTTGGAAATACCTGAGTGGAAATGGGAGCATCTTACGATGGATTTTGTGACTAAACTGCCTCGTACTCCTAGGGGCGGTTATGACACCATTTGGGTAATCGTTGATAAACTGACTAAGAACGCTCATTTCTTGCCGATCCGAGAAACTTTTAATTCCGAGCAGTTGGGCGATGGGTTTATTCGTGAGATCGTTTCTAGGAATGGGGTGTCGGTATCCATCGTTTCGGATAGGGATACGCGTTTTACCTCTAGGTTTGGAAGAAGTTTCATGAGGAGATGGGAACCAAACTCCTCATCAGTACCGCTTATCACCCGCAAACGGATGGTCAGTCCGAAAGGACCATTCAGACTCTTGAGGATAAGTTGCGGGCTTGTGTGATCGATTTTGGTGGTAGTTGGTATCGTCACTTACCGTTAGTCGAGTTCACTTATAATAACAGTTATCACGCCACGATTGGGATTCCACCGTTTGAGATGTTGTATGGTAGGAGGTGTAGGACTCTAGTTTGTTGGGGTTCCATTGGTCAGAAACAGTTGGGTAGTTTGGGGGTGGTTGAGGCTACGACTGAGAAGCTCTATAAGATAAAGGCTTTTATGAAGTCCGCTCAGGATCGTCAAAAGTCCTTTGTGGATAAAAGGCGAAGACCTATTGTGTTTGAGGCTGGGGATCGGGTTATGTTGAAAGTTTCTCCGTGGAAGGGTATTATTCGTTTTCGTAAGAGGGGGAAGCTTTGTCCGAGGTTCATTGGTCTGTTCCGTATATTGTACTGTGTTGGTGAGGTAGCGTATAGACTGGAGTTGCCCGATGAGCTCGCGGGGATTCATCCTACTTTCCACGTGTCCCATTTGAGGAAATGTTTAGCTGACGAGGAGGCCCATGTGCCTCTTGATGATATTGAGCTCGATAGCAAGCTGAACTATATCGAAGAACCTATTGCTATACTTGACCGTCAGGAAAGGCGTTTGAGGAACAAAGTGGTTAGTCAGGTGAAGGTGTAGTGGAGGCACCGTAGGGGTTCCAAGGCTACTTGGGAGTCCAAAGGCGAGATGATGAAACTCTATCCGCAGTTGTTCCTGTCGCATCGGGATTCGGGGACGAATCCCATTGTAAGGGGGGCGGACTTGTAACACCCGTTAATTTCCGGTTTAAAGATTTAAAGCATGTAAAGTATGTATAATTCTCGGGATTTAACCGACACTTCTCGGAAGCCTCCTCATCATCCCGGTACGTTAAGTCATCTAATCTTTCCTCACAAGTTGCCATATCCCGTAAATTATAAGGGCTAGTGTGTAACATGTTTATTTATATCATAACAAAATAAAAACCTAACCCTAGCCTCCCATTCAGCGCCGATCGGACCAAGAGACCCCCCCCCCCCCTTGCGAATTTCTTTTGTGCAGCCAAGGTTAAGCCATAAAACTTCAATTCAAGGTTAGTTTTATGATTCCCCAAGTCTTTTACACCTTAATTGATCTTTATATTACGCGTATTGATCGATAAACGACTTGTTTTAGGTTAACCGGGTGGCTGTCCAATTGAGCGGTTTCGGGACTGTTTTGGTTGAGGTTTTTGCACCAAAATCTTTCTAGGTATGTCTAGTATAACATACTTAAAAATCATGTTCATTGGTGTTCGTTAAGTTGGTCAACTAGTTGTAGTTTGATTGTTATATTCGGTTGACTAGAATTGTAGTTTGGGGCGTTTAACGTGAGGGTTGAAGTGATTAATGACCAATTCAGCTCCGGGACACTCGGTTTGACATACGGGCTGTTGAAAAATCATTTTTATAAGTTATGGGGCTAAATTGGTTGTCAGTTACTCCAATGGGTCGGTACAACGTGCAATTGCGTTTATTGAATAGTTGGTGCGTTGTACTTGCGAGTTACCGACCCATTTAACTCGTGTAGCGTCGTGTGGACTTGTTGGCTGTGATTTTATCATATTGGGTCCACACGGGGCTGAGTTGGATGTTAACGGCCTAAACTACTCTTAAACGCGTGTGTTAGTGTACCCTAGTGCTTCCGGGGGCAAATTGGGAATTCTTTATTCCCGGGAGTACCTAAGGGTCGTTTAGGTGAATGTGAGGCCTCGGGGGCTGTTGTGATTTAGTTTGATAAGGTCAAGGGTTTAGGTAACTCGAATCATGTTAGAACGTCTCATAGGATAAACGAGTCCTTTCGATGTCGATTGTAATGTTGTATGTAAACCAATAGGTGTTTGAGTTTTGGGATTACTTAGGGATCATCTGGCTCGTGGTGAATACGTGTCTTGTGTCAGGTGAGTTCATGATGCCCCTTTTAACTCTTTTTAAGTTTTGGGCTAGCATGCACACCTAAGCGATTTTACTTGATGAAACGTTTAAACTATTTTATATAGGCTTGCTTGTATATGGTAGGCCTTGGGATGTTATAGTATGTATGTATTATTGCATGGCCAATATTTGGCGATGTTAGTAGTCGTTATCGACTACGGATGTTACGTATGCCTACTTCGTGTTTGCATACGTTGATGAGATGTTACGTGTTTGGGTTGTACGTTTGCTCAACCCTGATGTTATTACTTGGATGTTATATATATATATATATATGCACTTATAAAGATGTTTATATAAATGTATGTATATATATAAGGATGATTATTTATTGAAGATGATGGCCTAACTGATGTATCCCTTTTATAGTTTAAAACCTTTGGGATGACTATTATTATTATTTTTATTGATGTTATTTATTAAAACCTGAACTCACTCAGCTCAAGCTGACTTTGTGTGCATGTTAGTGTGAGTTTCAGGTTAGGAGGAGGATGCCCTATCGCTAGGACGTGCACGAAGCTAATTGGGCGGTGAAGGGCATACGTGGATGGAAGATTTCATTAAATATTTCTTTTAAAAAGTTTTATCAAACATATTTAAATTGGTTTTGGGAACTCATTTTATTAATTATGGTTTTCCACTGAATTATACTCTGAATTGGTTGTTTTCATGAAATGAACTGTTTTTGAGTTTAAGTATTTTGGATGAATACCAACTGTAGGATTCCCAGGATTCGGGGTCTTACATCAAGTAAAGAAGAAATGGAGTGAATATTCAAGTGAAGAAAGCACATGCAGCTGCCATAGTGATAAATCTTCATATGACAAGAAAAAGAAGAAAACTCCAAAGAAGAAGAAGAACGATAATCAAATGCCAAAGCTGCCAAAAACAACTCCTCAACTTGAGAAGCACTATGAGAAGATGAGGAGGGGTCACAAGGTTTTTGATATATGTGGAAAACCTCAAATCAAGAATAAGAATGTTGCATCAAATAAATCTTCATATGATCAAGCTCATCCTCCAATCTATCCAGTGTTTTCAAACCATGAACTCTATGACATTAGAGATATTGATTATGTGCCAGTAAGAAGACATGTGACAAGGGAAGAAGAAACCTCTTCAAGATCACCATCCAAAGTAAAGCCAATTGTGTTTTTCAAGGATAAATATCCTCTAGTGCCTGATGTGAGTAAACCAATCAAGATGGATTTCAGCAACTCTTTGTATCCTAAGACATCCCTAGGTTTTGACTTTCCCAAGCCAAGTGATAGAATCAAGGACAAGCAATTGCTTGAGAATATGGGAAGTTATGCCAAGGTGTGGTGCAAGAAATGTGATGCTTATGGACATCACACTGATTCCTGCTTGGTTGAGGTAGATGAATTTATTGTGCCAGATGTTATGTGTGGGTTTGATATGAAGGGATACAAACAGATGTATCAAAGGTACTTAAATGAAGAGAATGACACCACTAGTGAAGAAGAAAGAAAGTCATGTTTGGAAAGAAGATTGAAGCAGGTTCCGAAAATTAAAGATGGTTCCCAAGGAACAAGTAAACCAATGAAGAACAAATGGTCAAATGACAAAGGAAAAGCCAAAATGAGTCCTGGTGTTCTTAATGGTGATGAGAAGTTTTTTATGAAGCAAGGGTTTGAACTAAAAGGGTTTCAGCGGAAGACAAAGAAGGAGTTAAATGAATGGAAACACTGGGTGATTGATCAAATTGAAGATAGTATTAAGTCACTAGTTGGGTCAGACTCAGACTCAGATGAAGATTGTGAAACAGTCTATTATGAAGATCCACTTCCAGTTCCAACTCCTAATGAATCTCCAATTGAATCTGATTTGCAAACTGATACAGTTTGTGACTCAGAATCTAACTGATTCTCTTATGTGTGTGTGTGGAGGAACAGTCCATGAATTGCAATGATATATGGTATATGGACAGTGGTTGTTCTAGACACATGACCTGTGACAGGGAAGCTCTTGTAAACTCTGAAAGGAAGTATGAAGGTCCAGTTGCCTTTGGGAGTGATGAAAATGGAGGGAAGATTGTTGGAAGAGGCACTCTCACAAATGGCAAGGTATCCTTTGAGAATATGCTGCATGTTGAAGGACTACAATATAACCTACTCAGCATATCTCAAGTTCGTGACAAAGGGTACAAAGTGGCTTTCAATGATGAACACTGTCTAATCCTAAAGCCTGAATTTGTGATTCCAACTGATATGATCATGATGATGGCTCCAAGGAATGGCAACCTCTATGAGTTTAGAATGAATACTGCTACATCTAGAGGTGGTTCATGCTTTGTTTCAAAGGCCACTGAAAATGAGACTAAGTTGTGGCATAGGAAGATGTGTCATGTCTACTTGAAGAATATGAACAAGCTAGTAAAAGGTGAACATGTTGTTGGCCTTCCAACAAGAGAATTTAAGCTTGAAGAAAAATGCACATCTTGCCTCAAAGGGAAACAACACAAATCCTCTCATAAAAGCAAACTGATAAATACTATTGATGAGGTGTTGGAACTACTCCACATGGATCTGTTTGGTCCTGTGAGTGTTCCAAGCATTGGAAAGAAAAGATGATGTTTAGTCATCACTGATGACTACTCAAGATTCACATGGGTTTACTTCTTAGGATCAAAGGATGAAACAATTGAATTAATCAAAGGAAGTGTGATCAGAATGGAAAATCTGCTTAACAAAAAGGTGAAGGTTGTTAGAAGTGATAATGGCACAGAATTCAAGAATGGTTTAATGAAAGAATTCTGCACTTCTAAGGGAATTTTTCGCAATATAATGCTCCAAGAACTCCTGAGCAGAATGGTGTTACAGAAAGAAGAAACAAGACATTGATTGAAGCTGCAAGAACCATGATTGCTGATGTAAATCTGCCAGTTACATTCTGGGCAGAAGCAATCAACACTGCTTGCTATGTGCAGAACAGGGTTCTATTGAATAAGACTCAAAATAAGACTCTATAAGAGGTTATATTCAAAAGAAAACCTTATCTGAAGTTCTTAAAGCCTTTTGGATGTAGATGCTCACTTTTAAATACAAATGACTATCTCAACAAATTCCAGTCAAAATCATTGGAATGCTTCTTTGTGGGCTACTCATCTCATTCAAAGGCTTACAGAGTCTATGTCAAGGAGCACATGGTAGTCACTGAATCTTCTGACCCATTATCTTCAATGAGAACCATTTCAATAATGTTGAAGGACCCAAGTGGCTATTTGACAAGGAAAAGATGATCAAGTCCTTCAAGATATACAATGAAGACATGGATGGCGGCATGTACAGAACAAGCTTTGAGGAAAAAGGAAAACAAAAGCAACATGATCTGGACAAGCTTTGGTCATCAGTAACTCCTAAACAGAATGGATTTACATTTGAAAGAAGCAATCCAGGAGCATGTGAAATGGAAGTTAATGATCAGGAAGCAGCAGTTGAAGTTTCAAATGATGGACCAAGTGATATGGAGAGTGAACCAGTTCAAAGTCAGTAACAATTTCAACCTGAAGAGACAAATGAATTTGAAGACAGGTTTCAATCCTTGTTTGACTCTCTCCAAATTGGGACAAATGAAGCCTCAACATCGGCAAACTGCCATACTCAAACAACTACTGAGAATCAAGAAGGATCTGAGAGTGAAGCTGCCGAAACAAATCTGACAAATCTTGAAATAGAGGTCTCAGCACAACAAGTTGTGCAGACTACTTCTGTTGAGAGAAATCATCCTGCAGAAAACATCATTGGTGACTTGCATGAAAGAGTGACAAGAAGTTCTTCTAAAAGGGCAAACATCTGGCTGTATGTTTGCTTCCTTTCCCAAGTTGAACCAAAGAACATTTATCAAGCATTGAAAGACAATAGCAGGGTAGAAGCGATGCAGGAAGAGTTAGCTCAATTCAGGGACTTACATGTCTGGGATTTAGTTGACAAACCCAGAGGCAAATATGCAATTGGAACCAAATGGGTGTTCAGAAATAAGAAAGATGAAAGAGGTATTGTAATCAAAAACAAGGCAAGGCTGGTGGCTCTAGGGTGCTTACAGGAACAGGGAGTGGACTTTGAAGAAGTGTTTGCTCCTGTTGCAAGACTAGAAGCCATCAGAATCTTTCTAGCATATGCAGCATCCATGAACATAAAAGTCTATCAATTGGATGTAAAATCTGCATTTCTGAATGGAAAGATTGATGAGGAAGTGTATGTAACTCAACCTCCTGGATTTGAAGATCCAATCCGTCCTAACAAGTTGTATAAGCTCAGCAAGGCTTTTTATGGACTACATCAAGCTCCTAGAGCATGGTATGATGAGTTATCAAACCACCTGTTGGACAATGGTTTCTGCAGAGGAGCTATTGACAAGACCCTATTCTATAAAAGATGGAACAAGGATCTGTTGTTGTTACAAGTCTATGTTGATGACATCATATTTGGCTCTACAAATGAACAAATGTGCAAAGAATTTGAGCAAGTAATGAAGTCTAAATACAAGATGAGTTCAATAGGAGAAATTAACTTCTTCCTTGGACTTCAAGTGCAGCAAAAGGAAGATGGGATTTTCATCAATCAATCAAAATATGTCCAAGAGATTCTTAACAAGTTCAAATGCCAGGATTTCAAGATAGTGTCTACACCTATGGACACACATGAGAAGATGGTACCTGATGGGAAGGGGGAGCCAGTGGACCAGCATGAATATAGGGCCAAGATTGGATCACTTATGTATCTGATAGCATCTAGGCCAGATATTATGTTTGCTGTGTGTGTCTGTGCAAGATTCCAAGCTAACCCCAAGGTCTCACACGTGCTAGCAGTAAAAAGAATTTTCAGATATCTCAAAGGGAAACCAGATTTGGGGATTTTGTATCCAAAGAACTTTCTTTTGACTTGATGGCTTACACAGACAATGACTATGACGGTTGCAATATGAGTAGGAAATCAACTTTAGGAGGCTGCCAGTTTCTAGGGAATAGGTTGGTGTCTTGGCAATGCAAGAAGCGTACATTGTCCATCTCAACCGCTGAGGGTGAATACATTGCTGCATCCGCTTGCTGTGCACAGGTTCTACGGATTCAGAATCAACAGCTGGATTATGGTCTGAATTTCTTATTTACACTAATTTTAATTGATAATACTACTGCCATGTTCATTGTTAAGAATCCAGTCCAACATTCTAAGACTAAGCACATTGAAACTAGACATCACTTTATTAGGGATTGTAGTGAAAAAGGCCTAATAGAAATGAAATGGGTAGATACATCTAATAGTCTGGCTGATTTATTCACCAAACCTTTAGATAAAACTAGGTTTCACTTTCTACTAAAATGCCTAGGTATGATAAATGCTGATGAAATCTGATTGATGATGTGTTATTTAGTGAGGTGCTTACTGATTATCTTTGATACTATGAATGTTTACATGATTTGTTGCTGAGCTTGACTGATTATTCTGTTTGCATGAATCATGTTTGTGACTGTTTTTGTATGATGAATTATCATGAATTTGATGTTATTATTTTCTGTACTTAGATTTGTGCATACATGATACATTTTTGTGGTTTAAGTATTTCTAGCATGAATCTGTGCTGGACACTGTGTTTGTTGCTCTTCGAGCACAAACTGTGCTACTTGAAGACTTAAGTACTTCGAGCATAGATAACATGTCTCAGCTGCTCGAGCATAGAAACATGCTTTAAAAAACCTTCCAAGTATTTCGAGCATGATTCTGTGTTTAAAAGTGTGTTTGTTGCTCCTCGAGCATAAACTTATCATTCTTGAGAAATTTCAAGTATTTCGAGCATAGGTAACTTCTATCTGATGTTCGAGCATGGAAATATGTCTTTGAAAGCATTTACTTGCCTTTCAAGCATATATCTATGGTTCGAGCACAATGATTGTGTTTTGAATCATTTCTATGTATTTCGTGCACATGTGTAGTACTCAAGCAAATTGAAACCTCTAGATAGTACATTGAGCACATGCATTGTAATGACAATTTTGAGTTTGTCTATCTAGCAGACGAATTGACATGATAAATTTTGAAGTTTGCTTGATAGAATACTTGTGTGCTCGGAGTGAAAATTCACTCACCAATGAATTGTGTGTTACTTGTGGGCTGTTAGTAAGTCTTATGTGCTTAAATGACAAAATGGGTTTCAAAATTAGATGCAAAAAGAAGTTCTTAAAGAAACTAATTTTTGACACAAAAATGTTTTTGACCAAGCAAACAAGTTTTCGGTGAACATATAAGAGAAATGATAATATTATTCAGTTCCAAGCTTTAAAGAAGCTTCAAATGTTTTAAGTAGAAATTGAATCCAACCTTATGGGAAATGATAGTATATTGGTTAAGCTCCTAACCCATGGATTATAGGCTTAAAGAACTTCTGTTCAGTAAATTAACATTATGTATGGCATCTTTTCAAGAGTGTAGTGACATACGTGATACAAACATAATGAGCATGCTAAGTTCAATGTGGTGATTCATTTGAAAAACCAAGGTATGTTTCCTTGCACATCTCTCCTAATGATAGGCAGAAAGGCAAGTATCCGATCATACACTAGCCCGTTAAAAAATATTTACAAAGTATCTGAGCATATATATAAATATTGCTATACAAAAGCATATCAAAAAGAAAAGGAAAGAAAAAGAAAAATATGAAAAAGAAAAATGCTTCAAAAATAGTATATCAAAGTATTATTAGTTATCAAGTAATAATATATCATGACTTAAGGGGCACTTCGGGAACTACAAGGGTGGGGCATTCAAATAAGTCCTAAGCACTCTGAATGTAAGGCATGTAAGTCCGGATGGCATGTAAGTCTAACGTTCAACCTTATATATATATATATATATATATATATATATATATATATATATATAAACTGCTCATAAAAACGAATTTTGATCAAGGCATCAAGGAGTGAAGTCAAATTGGGGTGATTGGAGAAAGCTAAATAAGCTTTGAGAAGAGATTAGGAACAACCTGAAGTCTAAGATGTTACCATTCTATCTTAAGCAACAAATTGAACTCTAAGTATATCACAAATGTTATGATAATCATGTCAAGTGCTACTACCCAAAGTCAACCTGACCTAAGTTGTAATAAGGCCGAAAATGAAATGGTGTGAAAGTTTTTAACCAATCTAATCCCATGTTGAGATCTTTCTTAAAACAACTTGAAATGAATTTTTAACTGGATTTTGATCTCTTATTCACCATAAATTTATGCTTAAATTGTAACAGTGGCTCAAATGATTTTTCTACATGGTTTAGGCTAAATTTAAGTGTGGTATTTGTCTAAGTCTGCTAGGCAAATGAAAATGTGTTCACAAATGCAAGTTGTTTTGTTCTAAGTGATTTCGAGTATGGCCTAGGTGTTAGAGTTTGATTCGAACTCACTTTCAACTTCTGTTGCTTTTCGAGCATTATGATATGCTTGGAAACCTTTCTTAAGTGTTTCGAGCAAAAATATCATATTTGTTGCTCTTCGAGCACAATGATATGCTTTGTATACTCTCCAAGCCTCTGGAGCATAGATATCTCATATATAGTCTTTCGAGCACATATGTTCACATGATAGATTTCTTATGTGTTGTGGAGCATGCATATACTCTTCGAGCATAGGTGTTCACAGGATTATCTAAGTTTGTTCGAGTAAGAGTTGAGTTTTGAATATGTCTCTACTATAATTGATTTAACTGAGTATTTCTTATATAGTTCGAGTATATGGATTGAAGGTGAGCAAATGTGTTATGTTGTTCGAGCACAGTTGTACTTACAAGCATACTGATTACTTAAGACCTCGAGCATGCTCTTATGCTCGAGTATGTATGACTTTACGTTGAAGAAATACTGGTTTAAGGGTCTCGAGCATGAGTATACTCGAACACAGTGATAAGTTGTCTCAAAAGGATAACCTTTCCTAAGTATCACTCGAGTATACGTACTTTCGAGCAAACCATAACTGAACATTTGAACCAAGTCTTTGTACGTCAAGCATATACTGGGATATGTACTCGAGTATAGTGGGAAACAACTGTCTTTTTGGCAGTTTGCTCGAGCAAGGGAGGTACACTAAATTTGAAGTAAATGACAATTGTCGTGCACTAGACGACAAACTGTACTGTACCAACCAAACGTTAGGTATAAAAGGGGGACTTAGAAACTTCTTCCCATATTTCATTTCCCTCTGTTAACCTAATTGCAAAAACTTCTTGCTCGTGCGTCCCCTGCTTACTCACGTACTCGATTACTGCTCGATTATAATTCGAAAATATCCATTAGCTCTGTTTCGACTTTGGTAAGATATCGATACTCGATTAACGTCTCACTGATTTCGGAACTAGGGTTTCCTACTTGATTATCTTACTAATCGTTTACCTGTTTATGCTGGTACGCATATTACTACGGAACAGGTTACGGAAGACACCGTTCTCTTTAACTATCATCGATTATTGTTTATGCATCTATGTCTACATACTATTCTTTTCTGTTGCAGAACTAATGGCGATGAAATTAGAAAAGAGACATAACATGTTTGCCCTATTGGAAGTTGATAAGGATAGCAGGGAGGTGGAACTGATGATAAACTTCCTCAATAACTCTAACTTACAGGTAGGTTTGACTGAGAGCCAAACGATTTACAGGAATCATATTACAGATTTTTTGGGATCCGCCACATATGTGAATGATGTTAATGGGGAGAGGATTGAAGCCACTATACTAAATAATGATATTGAAGTTACTGAAGCTTCAATCAGAGTTGCACTGAACTTAAATGACAATCATGAGGTGCAACCATCATACTCTGTCCCAAGACTGTTGAGAGTATTTCAAGAAACCATGAGCTATCAGGGAGGTTTTAAAGAATGTCAATTTCAAAAGGGCAGTTTTCCTTTGATTTACGGGTTTCTCATTCATCATGTTATCCAGTCCTTATCTCTAAGGAGAGGGAGTTGGACCTTATTGAGCAGGAAACTTGCAACCCTGACTGTGGCCATTCTATATCAGCAGCCATTCAACGTTTCAAGACTCATCTTTAATGGCTTGGTTTCAAATGCTGAGAAGGAGGAGGATCAACGGTTCTTGATGTATCCCAGATTTCTGCAAATTCTAACTAACAGGTCATTGCAGAATCTTCACCCGATAGGAGAAATATTGAGGTTGCAAGACCCAAATATTTGTCAAAGAATAAAGGATGCCAATAACAAAGTCATTGACAATGCTAATTGGGATGTTATCCCATGGCTACTTGTTCCTGCCTTAGGTGCTATTGATGTACCTCGCACTCCAAGCAACAGTGATGATTATGAGGATGAAGATGATGTACATGAAGAAGCAAATGATGATGACAATGATGGTGATAATGATCAAGGTGATTGAGGTGCTGGACCAATCATTGAACCAATAGCCCTTGAGGCTGCAAATGTCGAAGGTAATGATGACTGGTGATGAGCCTGTTAATGAACCAATTGCTCATAAGACCAAGAATGTTGAAGATGGAGCTAATGATGCTGAAATGAATGAGCCAGATATTGATACAGTTGGAAATGAGATGGTTATCTTTCCTGGTGATGGTTCTGATGTTCGGATGGAAATTAAGGAAGGGGAGAAAAGACCAAAAGATGATGTCACTGACCCGGTTGATGAACCACTTGTGGGTCCAAGTCATGTAGCAACAGAACATATTGATAATGATGACTATATAGCTGATGCAGTTGCCAATGTGACTGACACTATCAATAAAATCACCCCACCTGATTCACCAAATCCTGCAATAGACACCAATGAAGATACTGACTCCATTGGGTCTGACCTGCTAATGATGATATTCCATCTTTCCCTACAACAACTGATCCCATTACCTCGGAATCCGAACAATTTCAAGAAACACATGTCCAAACACCACCCACATCTCCCATCCAAGAACCCATCATATCAACACTTGTCACCACCAGCCAAAACTACTGAAGATATACATATTCCAGCTCAACCCACATCTCCTAT